>NW_026652280.1:108483873-108947950 GCF_009828535.3 Hylobates moloch
TTAATCATAATATTAACCAGTCTTGAGACTGTCCTAGCAGGGTGGGTGTGACTGAGGTGGCAGCGGTATGGGGAAGGCATTTCTGAATGAAACTGATAGTACAGAAGAGGGAAGAGGAGGGGAGCGAGTAGGGGCACAGGGAGTAAGCAGTGGAAAGACAAATGAAAAGGAAGAGAGAATGGAAAATGAAGAGGGTCCCAGAGCTGTGCTGTTGAATACAGTAGCAGTAAGCCCCATGTGGCTATTTAGCTAGTTCAAATTGAGATGGGCTGCTAGAGTTGTTATCAAAAAAAAAGAAAAGAAAAATGGCTCATTGATAATGTTTATGTAACACGCATGTGAAATTACAGTATTTTTGATATATTGGGTTAAATAAAATATAGTATGAAAATTAATTTTATCTATTTAATTTTACTTATTTTAATGTGGCTACTAAAAAAATGTAAAAGTATGTATGTGACTTGTGTTTGAGGCTTGTGTTACATATCTATTGGGCAGTATTACTCTAGGGTATTTGCTGTCTGTGAAATAAGTGATAAGGAATATAAGAATTTTTGAGAATTTGGCTTTTCAAAGTAAAGTCAGGGTACATGTAAAAATTGAATTTATCTCACAAATTTATCCATTTTTAAAGTTAATTTCACTGACATGCTTTAAGCATCTGTTCTGTGCCAAGGACTGAGTACAACAGAGGCCAAGCCCTTCAGGAGCTTACACTGTAACCATGGATGAGGATGGGAGAGTCTCTTGTAGCTCACAGTATTCCACGGTCATCAAGAAAGTGTTTGACTGACTCTAATTCAGTGTCACCAGACTAGGGGTCCCTAAATGTATCTTCAAGTTAAGAACAAACAACATGATGCCAGGAAATCTAACTTGGTTTGAATGTTTTTCTTCTTGCTGCTGCCAGGCCGCCTTTGAGTGTTTCAATGTCGCATGTGGACTTAGATGAAGGGCAGGCTTTCAGGAGCTGTATTAGCTGAATCTGTAAGGAGATAGTGCTTAGGAGGCCAAGGTCATAAGTTTGTTCCCTGTATGGGTCACTTCACTCTGCTCTGATCCATGCCTCAGACTTGCCCCCTGTAAACCCAAGCCAGCTGTCTTGTAAATATGCTTTGAATCACTTGGGGAACAGGGCGAGAACATATGAAGGGAGCTGGGCAAATCTATCACCACTGATAGATTAGAGCAACAACTGAAAACACATTCTCAGTCAAAAGCAAGGACTCCCGGGAGGAGAGCCCATAAAACTTACATATCACCTCATACAGTGGACCCAACTGAAACCATCTTCTCCCTGCACATTTCTGCCTGAAGTCATTGACTAGGATGGAGCTTGTAGGGCAAAGCTTCTGGAGGCCATAGTTCCTGGATAGAGCAGAACACAGGCAGCATTCACTAGGAATTCAGACTTCTGCTAAAGGTGGTGTTGCCAACAAGCACACGGGGCCTCCCTGTCTGACCTACAGAGATTGTTTAGACTTAGAAATACGGACACCTATCTCTTGAGTGACCTGTCTGCTGGTAATATTTACATCCGCATTCACACAGAAAGGTGATATGTTTTAATTCCAAGCTGAGATTCAGCCCCATGCACCTCACTGAAGCATCGCTGACAGAAAGGCTGGTCTGGGATCTCCAGCTACACAAATAAATACTGAAGCAAGTCCTAACAGGAAGACCCTCACTACCCAATTTCTTCCAGATGGCAGTGATGGATGGCTGTATGTTTATGTTTACTTGGTTTCCCAGGTGACTGGTGTCCTGGTTTCCACTGGTCATGGTTTGATGAGCATTTCTTCGAAGATGTGAACTGCCTACCCCAACGGCCCAGCTCTTGGCCCAACAGTCTACACCACGCTCAACATTGTCAAGAGGTCATTGTGCTTGTTGGATGGCTAGTTAACCCTTTACTCACCACTTCTTCCCTGACCCTCTTCTTGTAAATTTCTAAAACTAGCAATACAAGATTCAAATCTAAATCGTCATAAAGAACTGCATGTTGGGCAGAATAATGGCCTCCAAACTATCCATGTCCTAATCCCCAGAACCTGTAAACATGTTACCTTTCTTGGCAAAAGGGAAATAAATTTGCAGATAAAATTAAGGTTGCTAATCGCCTGACCTTAAAGTAGAGAAACCAGCCTGGATTATCTGGGTGGGCCCAATGTAATTACAAGTCTCCTTTAAAGGGGAAGAGGGAAACAGTAAAGATGGTCAGAGGATGAGATGTAACAGGGACTTGACCTGCCCTTGCTGAAGGAAGGGGGCCATGAGCCAGAGTAGTGTCCTCTAGAAGCTCTAAAAGTCAAGAAGAGAATTCTCCCCTAAAGCCTCCAGAAAGGAACTCTGCCCTGCTGATGCCTCAGTCTTAGCCTGGTGAGACGCATGATAGACTACTAATGGAACTGTACGGTAATACATGTGTATCAATTTATGATAATTGCTTGTAATAATTTGTTATAGCCACAGTAGAAAACAAATACACACCTAGACAGGTTGAACACTCCTTGGCCTCCACACTCTGCTTAATGTAAGAAGTACTCCTTCCCTTAGCACAATGTAACCTAGTGGAATACATTCTTCCTCAGGGCTGCTAAAGGCTAGAGCACACACATGGCTTCCTACAAAATTTAGGAAAGTGAGCAACAATGGAACCCTAATTGGAGAAAATATGTAATCACTCATCAAGTCCTCTTGGTACTATCTGAGTAGAAAGAAAGCACATGGGCTTTGGCATCTAGCAGACATTGGTTCATATCCTGGCTCTGACATTTAATGCCTGTGTGATCTTGAGTGAGTTAGCCTCCCAGATGTTCAATTTCTTAAGGGACACATCACACCTACCTCATGGGGTGGTTGTTGTAAAGAGTAAAAGAGTAAATAAAATAAGGTGTTTAAAGTACCTATCTTGGAGTCTGGGGTGCAAGATAGAAATCCAATAAATCATGTTATCTTCTACCTTCTTTGTAATCATTTCTCAGATCTCGCCTGTTGTCTCCAATTTCATGACCCTGGATTGAGTTCGTTTCATATCTCTTGCCAGGACTGTTTTAACAGCTCCTAAAGGGCCGGCTCCAGATTCCAATCCTTCTTCACAGCCTCTACAGCTATCTTCCTAAAACATAGATTTTCTCATAACACCTCTTCTGCTGTAAAACTTTCAGCAGCTCCCTGTGGCTTGTGGATTAAAAAGTCTGAACTCCTTTTCAAGGTTCGTGTGTATATTAGTCTGTTTGCATTACTCTAAAGGAATATCTGAGACTGGATAATTATTTTTTTGTTTAGGTCAGGCGGGTAATGTGCTGATGTAACAAGGTTCAAGGGTGGCATATCTCATACATGCTCATGAACAGCCAATCATCACACTCTTGAACTACAAAAGAATTGGGTAACATAAAGAAAAGAGATTTATGGCCGGGCATGGTGCCTCACGCCTGGAATCCCAGCACTTTGGGAGGCCGAGGGGGGCGGGTCACAAGGTCAGGAGATCGACACCATCCTGGCTAACACAGTGAAACCCCATCTCTACTAAAAATACAACAAATTAGCTGGGTGTGGTGGCGGGCGCCTGTAGTCCCAGCTACTCGGGAGGCTGAGACAGGAGAATGGCATGAACCCGGGAGGTGGAGCTTGCAGTGAGCCAAGATGGTGCCACTGCACTCCAGCCTGGGTGACAGAGTGAGACTCCATCTCAAAAAAAAAAGAGGTTTATTTTGGCTCACAGTTCTGTAGACTATACAGGAAGCTTGGTGCCAGCATCTGCTTTAGGTGAGGACCTCCAGAAGCTTCCACTTAAGGTGGAAGACCAAGGGGGAGCTGGCATATCACAAGCCAGAGAGGGACCAAGAGAGAAAATGGGGAGGTCTCAGACTCTTTTAAACAACCAGATCTTGAATGAACTGAGTGAGAACTCACTCATCACCAAGGGGATGGTGTTAAGCCATTCATGAGGGATCCACCTCCATGATCCAATACCTCTCCCCAGGCCCCACCTCCAACATTGGGGATTACATTTTTTTTTAGAGTCTTGCTCTGTCACCCAGGCTGGAGTGCAGTGGCGCGCCACCTCCTGGGTTCACGCCATTCTCCTGCCTCAGCCTCCTGAGTAGCTAGAACTACAGGTGCCCACCACCACGCCTGGCTAATTTTTTTATATTTTTAGTAGAGACAGTGTTTCACCATGTTAGCCAGGATGGTCTCGATCTCCCAACCTCGTGATTCACCCACCTCGGTCTCCCAAAGTGCTGGGATTACAGGCATGAGCCACTGTGCCCAGCCGGGGGATTACATTTCAACATGAGATATGGAAGGGACACACACCCAAACTGCATCAGTATGAATCCTTCACAACTTCACCTCTGTCCCTTGCCTCCTTTATCTGTCGAGCCTAGGTTCCTTTCTTGTCATGCGTTTTTCTCATTTCTGTGCCAATGTTTTTTTTTTTTCTTTTTAGCTTAGTTGCTATTTTCTATATCTGTAATTCCTGCTGCCTCCCTTTTTACCTAGAGAGCTCCTTTTATCTCTTAAGGCCCATTTTAAATGTCACCACTTTTGTAAAGTCTTTTCTAATTCCTCCAAGAAGTTAAACACTCCCTCTGCTGTTTCCACCATACTATGTACACTGTAGAACTTATCAGACTGCACTTTGATTATCATTCTAAATTTTTTGATGACAAAGACAATGCATTTTGCACCTTTGCTCTCAAAGTTTAGAATATTTGCTTTCTTTATAACTACACTCAATATAAAAATATACTTAATATTTGTTTTTATTTAGTATGAATAAATGAATGAACAAATATTACGTGAAGAACTCACATCTTTAAAGCTGTTTCCAAGGAATGGAGTTATACTTTTCGCATCCCAGGTTAGCTGACTCAGGATGGCCCTTCTGCGATGTTGTGCATACATCGAGTCTTCTAACATAGTTGGATTATTGAGCAACTTTGCATTTATTTTAAGGTTTTATGGATTTTAGTCAGGTCACTTTTTCATTTAAAATTATTTAGTTGTTTCTCCTTGCTTTAGGAGAAGGTCCAAAGTCCTTAGGAGGCTATTTAAGGCCTTAGGTGATTTGATACCTACATATCCCACTTTTTAATTTGCTGACTACTCTGCACTCCAACAAAACATTTGTAAAACAATTTCTTAAACATGTCTGGCCTTCACTCTCATCTCCATGCCTTTGCAAATACCATTCCTTTACCCATACCTCAATCTTCATCTAACAACTTCTTACCCTTAGAAATGAAGCCCAGGCATCCTTTGATCCAGGCATCTTTTGATACAGGAAGTCTTCTCTGACATTACCCTTGTCTATCCTGTGTTCAGATGCCTGTCCTTTGTATCCCATGACACCCACCACCTCTTTCATACAACACATGGCAGTGTGCTTTTAACTTTTTAATTTATTTTATTTAAATAAGAGGAATGTAGCCACATAGAAAAAGAGAGAGAGAGGTAGAAAAAGAAAAGTAAAACATGTCATACCACCACCAACAGATCGTTGTGCCCAACTATTAACACTTTCTGGTTAACTTTCAGAAAAATTATTTATTTATCTATCACTCTACATTATCCATAATCTTTTTATTTATAAATAAGATAATATTAAATATGCTACTCGGCATCTTGCTTTCTTCACTTATATGAGAAAACATTTTATCCCAATACATAGACATCTGCTTTAAGATTGTAATGGCTGGCCAGGCTCAGTGGCCTACACCTGTAATCTCAGCAGTTTGGGAGGCTGAAGAGGGCGGATCACCTGAGGTCAGGAGTTTGAGACCAGCCTAACCAACATGGTGAACCCCATCTCTACTAAAAATAAAAATTAGCCAGGCATGGTGGCAGGCACCTGTAATCTCAGCCACTTGGGAGGCTAAGGCAGGAGAATCGCTTGAACCTGGGAGACGGAGGTTGCAGTGAGCCAAGATCAGAGCATTGTACTCCAGCCTGGGCAACAAGAGCAAAACTCCATAAAAAAGGAAGAAAAAGAAAGAAAGAGAGAAAGGCAAGGCAGGGCAAGGCAGGGCAAGGCAGGGCAGGGCAGGGCAGGGCAAGGCAAGGCAAGGCAAGGCAAGGCGGAAGGAAAGAAGGAAGAAAGGAAGGAAGGAAGGAAAAAAGAAAGAGAAAGAAGGAAGGAAAGAAGGAAAGAAAGAAAGAAAAGAAAAAAGAAAAGAGAAGGAAAAGAAAAGAAAGAAAAGAAAAGATTGTAATGGCCAAGGAGTTCTATATCAGCCTCGCCAACCTGGTGAAACCCTGTCTCTACTGAAAATACAAAAATTAGTCAGGTGTGTTGGCAAGTACCTGTAATCTTGGCTACTCCATAGGCTGAAGCATAATGGCTTGAACCCAGGAGGCGGAGATTGCAGTGAACCGAGATCATGCCACTGCACAACAGCCTGGTTGACAGAGCGAGACTCTGTCTCAAAAAAATGTATATATATAGTAATGGCCAAATAGTATTCCTGTAGCAATAAAGCAGTAACTTTAATGAATAATTAAATAAAAGCAATAAAAGATAACTGTAGCAATAAATAACTTTATTTAATGATAATCATTGGTGAATAATCAGGTTATTTTCAAGTTTTACGATACTGTCCATCTTAGGTTACATTTGTAAGTATATATTTAGGATAAATTTCTAGTAGTGCATCAAAGGACATTTAAAATTTTTAAATACGTTGCCAAGTTGCACTCCAAAAATTTTGCACCAATTTAAATTCCCACCAACAGTATACAAACGTATTTATTTTAATCTTTTCTTTCCAACCCCACATATAGCAGAACTTTCTAGTGTTTCCCTATCTTTTTGATTAAATATTTCTTTGTTGTTTTGATTGCATTTAAATATTTTCAGTCAGGTTGAGAATCTTTTCATATATTTCAGGTCATTTGTTGTATTAGTCAGGGTTCCCTAGAAAGACAGAACTAATGGGACAGACGTATATAAAAAGGGGAGTTTATTAAGGACTATTGGCTCATATGATCACATTGTGAAGTCCCACAATGGGCTGTGTGCAAGCTGAGGGGCAAGGAAGCCAGTCGGAGTCCCAAAACCTCAAAAGCAGGGAAGCCAAGAGTGTAACCTTCAGTCTGTGGCCTAAGGCCTGAGAGCTCCAAGCAAATCACACTGATGTAAGTCCAAGAGTCCAAAGGCTGAAGAACTTGGAGTCTGATGTTTGAGGGCAGGAAGCATCCAGCATGGAAGAAAGATGAAGGCCAGAAGACTTAGCAAGTCTGCTCATTCCACATTCCTCTGCCTGCTTTATCCTAGCCGTGCTGGCAGCTGATCAGATGATGCCCACCCAGATTGAAGGCGGGTCTGCCTCTCCCAATCCACTGATTCAAATATTAATCTCCTTTGGCAACACCATCACAGACACATCCAGGAACAACACTTTGCCTCCTTCAATCAAGTTAACACTCAATATTAATCATCACATTTGTATTTTATCTTTTTCTGAGAACTACCTGTTTATATTCCTTGCATGTAGTTATTGTTTTCTGTTTCTCTTTCTTTTCTTTTTTTTAATTTGGTAAAGCTTTTTGAAAATTAAGTAGCCATTTATCTGTCATGTTTATGTTGAACAACCAATGTAGTATTTGTCCTTAGACTTTGGCTATGGATTTTTTTATTTTTTATTTTTTTGCCATATAAATGTTTTAAATTTTAAGTTCTTAAAATTTCCTTTCTGGCTTCTGGGTGTGCTGTGTATTGAATGTATTTTCTTGGCTGCTTTTGTTTACCTATTAACAAGAGGACCTTTCAGTCACTTTTCTATTCCCAGTGCTTAGCAGAGGGACCTGCCCATAGACCACTGGATACTAATGGAATGCGGAGATGAGTAATTGTGAGCACACATGCTCCTACTGGCATAGATTGATATGTTGCCAAAATAAAACAAAAATCAGGCTGACAAGTTTGAAAATGTCTCTGGAATTTTCATGGGCACATGAAGAGCAGTTACTTGGTTTTAATTCCCACAAGCAGGCCAGGGTGGCCTGTCTGTCTCCCACTTACCTACAAACTTTACCAGTTTTACCACCACCTCTATATCCTTTAGTCCATGTTCAAGGATCCAGGTTCAATAACCTAAAGTGTGTGGGCCAGGTAACAGGGTAATTGAGCAAGAAATTAGAGCTGGGGTCTCATAGAATAGAATTCAGGTCACGTTTTTGTCCACTTGCCTGGCCAAAATTGCCTTTGACAAAAGCAGAAAATTTCCATCTTTTTTTTCTTTTCAGTAAGGCCCTTTTTCCCTTAATACGTAGTTACATATGTAGATAGATAGATGGATAATCTGTCTAGGTCTACATATTTATCTACATATCCACAAACATAAATACATATAATAATGAATTATTATCACTATGTAGAGATATCCAACAATTCCTATTAGGAAAATAAATCTTTTATTGAAGTTCAGAGAGAAAAAGCAATCTTTCAGAGTTTCAAGGCAACCAATGGATAATTTGTGATTCTAATGCAAAAATGAATATACATTTTATAGATTCTCCTGGAAATTTAAACTGGTTATATACTAGACTGTGACTATTTATATTATTTTTTCTTACTTACAAAATCATATCTTAAAATGCAGAAAACACATTAGTATTATTTCACTCATGCCATGTAATAATAACAAAAATAATATCTGTACAATATATTACAGTGTGCACTTGTAGGCACTTTCTTGTTTACCAATCTCAACAAAATGGTAAGACAGGAATTATTACTATTGTCTCCATTTTTGTGTGACTCGTGCAAACATATACTCTTGGTAAGATGAAATATGAACCTTGGCTGACTCCAAATGTAATGTTTTTCCTGATAAAACACTAGGGTAAAAAAAAACAGTGTGTTTTCTTTATGTAGTCCTTTTACCTCTCCTCCCTAGCATTAGTTAGGTAGGAAATTCAGAATTGGAATTCAAAGGGAAAATGTCCATTCATGCCAAAATATTATTTTAAGAGGTATGAAGAAATGAAAAATATATAAGGAATTTTATTACAATATGCTACAGCCACCATATACCTCAGTCCATGTTCAAGGATCAAGATTCAATAATTTAAGCCATGTGGACCAGGTAGGTAATGGGGTGGTAAAGAAAGAAATCAGAGATGGGCTCTAAGAGATTAGCATTCAGGTCAGATTTTTGCCCACTCACCAGTCTAAAATTGCCTCCAATAAAAGCAGAAAATTCCAACCCCACCCCCCCTCAGGTGTTTGCTTTACTGAAGGCAAGAAGTCCTGGGTCCTAAGGAGATCCTGTGTCTGCTCTTAAAAGCTGGCAGGGCTAAGAGGGCCAGACAGTTTTAATTGAGAATTTCTTAACTTAATTGAGGTTGGGTTTCAATTCCAGTCTTGGAAGAAGCCGTATCTCTCTAACCATCTCCCTTGTCAATGCACAAATCTCACCCCAGCCTGCCTGTTGAGAAGCATGAGAAGAAGAAAGGTCCTTAACTATGCGAAGCCATGGTTCTGATCCACACTGTATGGTTTAAAAGAAATTTAAGTTTACTCCTGGACTCTTTCCACATGTTCTTGATATATCATGAATTACAAAATAAATAAAAATCCTCATTTGGAGAGGTCAGTGTCCAAGCAAACTAAGAAAGACAGATTGGCTCAAGCTGGTGGCCCTCCATTTTCCTGCATATAATTATAACTTAAGAAATACATGCCACTTTAGACAGGTTGCTTCCAAAGTATAGAGGCTTTCAGAAACCACAGCACTGTGACTCCGGCATGACATTCTCATTGATTTCTCAGTCATCTCACCAGGATTCGCACGTGAAATTGAGAACAACTTCTTCCCTGACGGCAAGTGCCCCATACGTGGGGAACTTCTGTTTTTTAGTATCCCTTCTCCCCAGCCCATCCTGGCCTCTTGACTGGCTGTGTCAATGTTAAGACAGAATAATAGCAGCTTTGGAAGAGGATTGGGCAATGAAAGAAAGTGTAAGGAAAATGCCCCAATAGAGCCCCAGAAAAAAATCTGAGTCATAGAAATGGCCAGAATCTGACAGTAGGTAATCTCAAGAGAAGACACTCAAGTGGAACAGAGGCAGAAACAGAAGCTGTGGGCAAATCTAAGGTCTAAGTCATAAGGAGTTAATAAGGAAGTAAAGCACAGAAGTCAAGGTACAGAGACAGTAGTCACAATAGTCCAGTTAAATTCTAAAAAACAGCAGGGAGGTCCTCTTTTAGAAGCCCTAGCTCCTTGAGTTGTGGACATGAATCTTCACTTTGAGACCACGGGTTGCAACCCTGAATTTCAGGAATAGAACAACAGCTGCCTGTACTGCAGCAGGAGAAACAACGATGCATACACTGATTGGCTCTGCTGTCAGAGCATCACAAGTCAGGGAAAACAGGTTGGTCCTGAAATGTCACTGGTCAGGCCTGTGGGAAGAACTAGTAAGGAAACCCCAGGCATGGGAATCTCCAGGCTCTGTGTCCATGCTTGTATTCCTTGGCCTTACTACTACTGTCAGCTTTAGCTCTTTATTTTTCTTGTTCCTAGTTAAAATACTAGTTTAACGTTTTTCTTTTTGATTTTGTTTTGTTTTGTTTTTGAGACAGAGTCTTGCTCTGTTGCCCAGGCTGGAGTGCAGTGGCATGACCTCGGTTCACTGCAACCTCCTCCTCCTGGGTTCAAGTGATTCTCCTCTTTCAGCCTCCCTAGTAGCTGGGACTACAGGCACACACCACGATGGCCAGCTAATTTTTGTATTTTTAGTTGAGATAGGGTTTCACCATGTTGGCCAGGCTAGTCTTGAACTCTTGACCTTAGGTAATCCACCTGCCTCGGCCTCCCTGCCTCGGCTAGGGTTACAGGCATGAGCCACTGTGTCCGGCCTCTTTTTGATTTTTAATTGTATTTTTTTAAAAATTACAAAAGTACTGCATGATCATTGTAAAAATTCAAGTAACTTAAGAGTATACAAAATACAAAGCAAGAGTGCCATTCTCACACTCTACTCTCACTCCCCAGTGGAAACCAATGTTAAAAATTAGACCTGTATACCTTTAGAATTTTTCTAGGTTATTATATTTTTGAGTATGGTCACACTGTATGTGTGCGTGTGTGTATATATATATATATATATATATATATATATATATATATTTATTTATTTATTTTGAGACAGAAGGACCTCCCTGCTGTTTTTTAGAATTTAACTGGACTATTGTGACTACTGTCTCTGTACCTTGACTTCTGTGCTTTACTTCCTTATTAACTCCTTATGATTTAGACCTTAGATTTGCCCATAGCTTCTGTTTCTGCCTCTGTTCCACTTGAGTGTCTTCTCTTGAGATTACCTACTGTCAGATTCTGGCCATTTCTATGACTCAGATTTTTTTCTGGGGCTCTATTTGGGCTTCTAAAAAAAAAAATATATATATATATATATATATATATATATATTTGTTTGTTTTTTTTTGAGACAGAGTCTGGCTCTGTCGCCCAGACTGGAGTGCAGTGGCACGATCGCGGCTCACTGCAAGCTCTGCCTTTCGGGTTCACGCCATTCTCCCGCCTGAGCCTCCCGAGTAGTAGCTGGTACTACAGGCGCCCGCCACTGCACCCAGCTAATTTTTTTTTTTTTTTGTATTTTTAGTAGAGACGGGGTTTCACCATGGTCTCGATCTCCTGACCTCATGATCTGCCTGCCTCAGCCTCCCAAAGTGCTGGGATTACAGGCGTGAGCCACCGCGCCTGGCCTGGTCACACTGTATATATTATACTGCAACTTCTTTTTTTCTTTTTCTCAATCACATATTACAGACTCCATTCCATTTCAATATATATGTGTCTACCTTATTCTTGTTGATGGCTACATAGCAGTCATAGTAGAAATATGTAAAATGTATTAATCACCCTTCTATTAATTTGCTATTATAAATAATGTTGCCATGAACATTGTAATACAAGTATTCTTGCCCATTTGTACAAGGATTTCTATAGTATAAATTCTTAGAAGCAAATTGCTGAGTCAACAGGTATGTATGCACATTAAAATTTTTGATAGGTCCTGCCAAATTGCCTTCTTTGTTCCAGTTCATACTTTCACTAACAGTGTTTGTGAGACTCTTTCCTCCACACCCTAATCATCACTGGATGTTATTGTTTATTTCACAAATCAGAGTCTGATTTGATTTACAGTCCAGGCTTTGATAGTTATCGGCCTGGCACTAATCTTTTGGTTCTGAATGCTACCCTGGCAGGCTAGAAACCCTGGTGTAGGCTTCTTTTTCGTTTGTTCGTTTTTTGAGACAGAGTTTCACTCTAGTTGCCCAGGCTGGAGTGCAATGGCGCGATCTCAGCTTACTGCAACCTCCGTTTCCCGGGTTCCAGTTATTCTCCTGCCTCAGCCTCCCAAGTAGCTGGGACTACAGGTGCGTGCCACCACACCCAGATAATTTTTTGTTTTTAGTAGAGATGGGGTTTCACTGTGTTAGCCAGGATGGTCTTGATCTCCTGACCTCGTGATCCGCCCGCCTCGGCTTCTTGACTTCTTCTTCTGCTACTACTACTCTTGCATACACTGGGGATTATAAAAAATTTGATACCAACAATTTCATACATTTTTCAGTTTACATAGTGTCTTCCCTATGTGAGGATTTCATTTGATCCTCACAAAGTTTCTGTTAGGTGTGTAGGGAGGAAATTTTTATCTTGGTGACTCAGACCAGCTTTCTTAAGTTCATATGGTTAATAAAGGAAAGAACTAGGACTTGAATACAAGTTGGCTAAGTTCAAAATCCCGGTTCTATTTGCAATTTCCCCCTCTTCCTCTTTGGAACAGATAACCATCAAAAAGTTTGTGTTTCTATCAATTGCTTTCTATTCATTTGAGATGTCCACGATCTCTAGAGAAGCTCAAGTTTGTTGATTGGTTGGATGGATTTGGGGCTGCTATAATTTGTGACTTAGACGTATCAATGTTGCTTATAAAAATGCTTTTGCAATTTCAATATTCTGGCATGTAACCCAAGATGACCCAGGGCAACATCTCCAGGAAAAGATGCCTGGCAGGGTGCCAAGAGGCCTCATGATGACCTTATCTAGTAAGTCTCAGTGCTGCAATTGGAACCAGACCTGTCAGACCCCAAAGCCTAAGCCTTTTGCATTTACTCTATGCACTTCCTCATATAGATCAAGATGCTCAGGGCAGAAGATCAATGCATTCTTTCCTTATAGGCAAATTACACGAGAAGCCGAATTCTCAGAAGGTTGCATGCTGAGCATGGAATCAGAACAAGAAGAGTTCAGGGTGTCAAGAAGTGAATTTCAGCTCAAGTAGCTGAAGGCATGCTTACCCATTAGGGAGTCACACATTCAAAATCCAACAGATTCAGAAGAGTGTAACATAGATGAGTGAAGCACGTCAGGGAGCAGGCAATGATAGGGAATAGTGGGGACTATGCCAACTGGAGAGTGCATGCCCTCCTAAGGGAGGCAGCCATGGCGTCATAGCTCCAGCCTATCATGGCCAGCCTGGTTAATCTAGGTTTTCCCATTTTTTCATGAAAGGCTCGATATATGGATTTTTCTGTGTGAAATTAGTTGACAAATTATTCAACTTTAAAAAACAGTATGACTCAATACAGCGTGGACAAGACTTGATCTACCAGCTGCTGGTCTGTGAAGTTTTACTATGGGTAAACTTTCACCAAGAAAGCTTCAATTCTCCAAGCCATTTAAAAATGGCTTCTTCACCTCTAAGCAAATCAAGATCAGCATTCTTTAGATCTTCCTTTTTACCCTTTGGGGCCAACATCTGTTTATGGTCATTCTGCAGATAGAATAGAACATATTTCATTCTATTTCCTCATACTAAAATACACTTACATTTCAGTCACATCTTCTTGGAGGATTCCAATCTCAACTGTTGATTGGATTCACACTTATGTAGCATGAATTATTCCTTTGCATTTTTATTGCTACCACTATTATTTTTGGAGTTGTCATTCTTATGCTAGATGATTTTGCTGCATTGAGTGTGAATTTTACTAATTGACCTCTCAGAGACACACCAATTTCCAAGTCCTAAGAGGTCTTTCACTGCTGTTATACTGTGGGGACAACAAGATTATTTTGCCTTTTCAGACATTAAGAAATTGTTTTTAAGTAAATACATAACCTTATTGCCTTACAGATTATTATTTACTGAGTGATTTAGTCTCCTAAGAGAATTTGGCAAAGGAAGTGAACAGCTTATAGGAGAAGAAGGAGAGAATAGGGAAAGCTCTTCTAGATGCCAAAACAAGCAAGAAGAGTTGGGCTGGATTTTAATTCAAAATAAAGTCTGAACTTTTCTTCCCCATCTCAGTGATGCTGAATTGACCCTCCTCCTCTCCAAATGGAGAGATGGCAGCTCCTGCCTTATGGCACACGGTAGCCTTCAGGAACCTGAAACCATCACTGAAAAGTGGAGGAGGAGGGAAGGCACCCAGAGAATGGAAGGTAGCTCTGCCCTTCCTCAGGCACATCACATCATGCCAATCCATATATGACACTGTAATGCATCAGGTACATTTCCAGAAGAAATGAACTTGTGAATTTCATAGCATTTGGGCACGGGGACTTCACCAACATCTTCAGTCATATCCATAATCAACTAAAAAGACTACCTTCAGTTAACAAGTGTTGGTAACATTATAAAAGTATTATTTCCAAGAATCTAGTTCAATTTTTAAAATTCTTTTCTTTCTTTTTTATGTGTTCATTTTTCTTTATTTTTATTCTTTAAAAAAATTTTTGATTCACTTTTCTTTTTTTTAGATCTTTGATTTATTTTCTGTCTTCACTCTGTTCCCATGTAATTCAAAATTTACTAATCGGACTACCATCTTGCCTTTAGTGTTGAGAGATGACACACAGTGACACATTACAAAATAGATGACATTCATCTAGAAGCTAAATAACTAAGAATCTAAAGCAATCAGATCTTTATCTTTCCCCCACATGGTTTTGTACAATGACACTGAAGCCCACTCAAATGAGCCTGATATCTTCTAAGATTCTAAAATTTACCTGAATCATGATAAAGATTATTTTTGCTCTATAAAGTGTGTCCATTGTTTTCACTGTATGACAATTCTTTGAAACTTAGAAATCCAAAATAAAAGACTTCCCAGTGCAGCCTTAGCAAGAAAATTCCCCACATTTGCTTCTTGACAATTCTACCAGATTACCCACAAATTTTTTGGGTTTCTACTCCTTAAACCTGGGCAGTGAAGAACATGGTTAAACAGACATGGGCTCAAATCTTGTCCACTTATACCTATAATCTTGGGCAAGTTAGTCAACTTTCTGGGTTCAATTTCTTTAAGTGAAAATTGAGAATAACAATATCTACCTCATAAAGTATTGGTGTGGGGATTAAATGAGGTAATGTGTAATAACTATATATATATATGTATATAAAATAATCCTTTAATAAATGTGGCTGCCAACATCTTTTTCAACTCAATCACCTGTTGGAGGGCAAATCACTGACAATGAAGCATATCAAAATGCATTCTGCCCTGAAGGATCCCTCTCCTTTGCTGGAGAGAAGCTGCAAATACCCATGCAACATTGAGACCAATCTAAGACCCTTTGCAGGAAAGAGCTTAAGTGACCAGCATATGATGTCAGCGTTGCAGGCACTGAGAGATATTCTTACTCCTCCATTTTCACCTGGTTTCTATTGCAGAGTTGCAGAACTTGGACAGAGGAGACCAAGCTCCCGATCTTCCTACCCAGTGTGCTTTACAACCTGCAAGCTGCAGGCTGAGCCTCACAGCCATCCGGGGATAGTGGATACAATTATCTCCCAGCCTTTTGAAGCTCCAGTCAGGAATATCTGTTGTCACTATCACATGTGATTAGGACAGCAGCGTCCTCCTGCAGAAGACAGAACTCTTTGTACATCACCCTCCTTCCACCCCTGTTAGAGATCAGGAAGTGTGGAGAGAGAGTGGCTGGCCTCTCTCCTTTTGGTCCAATTTCACATATTGGATTCCCTGCATTAATAAATTGGTTACATTTGCCCAGCATTTGGCAGGCAAGGTTTCTAATAACATTCTGATCCCTTCAGAGAACATGAATCGCTGGCATGCAGGGGGTTCTGGTTACCTCCTCCCCCACTCTCTGCTGCTAAAGGTCCTACACATTAGTAGGGGTCAGGCGCTTGCCTGGGCCAGGGCAGTCTAGGACAAGGGCCATAGCTTCGAGGCACTGTCACAGAGCTCAAAGATTTTCCCTCAGAGGGAAAACAGATAACTTTAAGCCCAGGCAATGTGCAGCTTTCTTCAGCTGTCAATCCTACCTGGTTTGCATACAGATTGAGAAAATGTGTGAAATTTTACCACAATAATCAGTCTGGAGAATTCAAGGGGGTTGGTGGTGGGTAGAGAGTGAATGCGAGAGAAAAAAAAATGTGTGTTGCAGATGTCTGAGAGTCCCATGCTGCCTGACATGCTCCCTTTGTGAAGCCAACAGTCTTTGGGGATGGAGAGCCTGAAGGGAGATTGTGTAGAATGCATCTACATTGCTCTGACGCAGCCTTTCCTATTGCCACGGCACTCAAAAGTTCCCTGAGCAAGGAGAAGCCCTTGGGCTGAGAAGAGGCCCAGAGTCAGGGTCCAGCCACACCTTCAGCCTTGGCGAGCCAAGCAGAGGGAGCAAAGCAAGGGGCAAAAATGAGCTAAAAGAACACTAGCCAACCTGGGACAAACCGAGGGAATCAAAAAGGAGAAAGAGATGGAGAGGGAAGGGAAAAAGAAACAAGGAGAATTGAGAAGAGAGGGAGAGGGAAAGAATTCAATTGAATTCAATAGACATTTTATGTTAGCCTGTACTGGGGAGAAAAGAGTGGGGTGTTTTTCTGTTTGTTTTTTCCGAGACGGAGTCTTGCTCTGTGGCCCAGGCTGGAGTGCAGTGGCACAATCTTGGCTCACTGCAACCTCCGCCTCCCAGGTTCAAGTGAGACTCATGTCTCAGCCTCCTGAATAGCTGAGATTACAGGTGTGCACCAACACGCCTAGCTAATTTTTGTATTTTTAGTAGAGATGGGGTTTCGCGGTCCTCCTGCCTCAGATTCCCAAAGTGCTGGGATTATAGGCATGAGTCACGATGTCCTGCCAAAAAGAGTGTTTTTTACAGAGCAAATGTATATGGAATCCAGTTCCTGCCCTATAGGAGCTTGCAGATATCAGGCCAGGTGCTGTGGCTCAAGCCTGTAATCCCAGCACCTTGGGAGGCTGAGGCAGGAGGATCACTTTAGCCCAGGAGTTTGAGACTAGCCTTGGTAACATAGGGGAGGCCCCATCTCTCCAAAAAAATGTTTTTTTAATTAGCCAGGTGTGGTGGTGTGTGCCTGTAGCTCCAACCACTCAGGAGGCTGAGGTGGAAGGATTGCTTCAGCCTGGGAGGTTGAGGCTGCAGTAAGCCGTGATTGCTCCATTGCACTCTAGGCTGGGCAACCGAATGAGACCTTGTTTCAAAACAAAACAAAATCAGCCACACAACTCAGTCCTGCAACAGTCCATGACAGGGTGTAATTCCAGACATCAACGCCATGAGGTATGGTAAGGCAAGAGATGATGGTGGGGAGACTTTGTGGAGGTGGTGAGTCTTGAGACTGTCCTAGCAGGGTGGGTGCAATGGAGCTGGCAGAGGTACAAGGAGAGCATTTCTGAATAAAATTGGTAGTACAGAGAGGGAAGAGGAGGGGAGCGAGTAGGGGCACAGGGAGTAAGCAGTGGAAACACAAACAGAAAGGAAGAGAGAATGGAAAATGAAGAGGGGCCCAGACTGCCACTCACAATTGCCATAAGCCACCTACCCTTACCTTTAGACTTTTTCATCCAAAGGAATTGGAATTAGAAGCTTCCTACAGGATCCTGGAAACCCCGGGCAATCCACCAACCCAGAAGCCCAGCTCCAGGCCCAGAGGGAAAAGGAAAGAGGGCTGGTGCACACTGAACTTAAGTAGGAAACCTTCCCCTTTCCTGCTGGACTCCAGCCAGCCTCACCGCAGAGGTCCCCAGTCAGCAGATCTGGAGCCACCAACACATCTCAAAGCCTCCCATGGGAGAGTCCCAAGGTGGCCATGGGACAGTCCATGATCTGTCTCTCTGCTATTATCCTTCTCTCTGTGGTTTCCAGTATTTCCAGGAAGATAGGATTATTTTTCCCATCTATTTTTTCCAGCTTTTTATTTTGAAAAATTTCACATCTTAACAAAAGTTGAAAATATACCATACTGAGCACAAGGTACACTTGAAATGTTTCACAAATTATTATCATTTGATTCCATATGCGGTAGTATGCTGATAAACTGGATCTAGGAGAAACCCTCATTTGTAGTAATTGCCAATTTCTGTGGTGTAAGAATTCCCACCATGGATGATTTTTGTTTGTTTGTTTTTGTTTTTTTGAGATGGAGTCTCGGTCTGTCGCCCAGGCTGGAGTGCAGTGGAGCGATCTCAGCTCACTGCAAACTCCGCCTCCCAGGCTCACACCATTCTCCTGCCTCAGCCTCCCAAGTAGCTGGGACTACAGGCGCCTGCCACCATGCCCAGCTAATTTTTTGTATTTTTAGTAGAGACCAGGTTTCACCGTGCTAGCCAGGATAGTCTGGATCTCCTGACCTCGTGATCTGCCCTCCTTGGCCTCCCAAAGTGTTGGGATTACAGGCGTGAGCCACCGCGCCTGGCCCATGGATGATTTTGAGCAAATAATGACTTAACAAATGGCTTGCAAAATTCCCAAATATTTATCTGCTCTCGAGAGCTGGTAAGAGTTGGCTGCCGTTTATCGTATTTTTTCTGAACTGTTTAAAATTGCAGATATCAGAGCACTGAATCAAATACTTCAGATGCATCTCCCAAGAATATAATGTTCTCTGACATAATCACATTATCACACTTAGGGAAAAAATTAGCAACACATGTCCTAATATTAGCTAATATACATTTCCCACTAAAGTTTTCCAAACTGTCCCCAAAATGTCTTTTAATAGCATTTTTTAAAAAAATGAAAATCTAGCCAAGATTATATATTGCATTTGGTGTTTTGGTTAGTTTCTTTTATTATTATTTTATTCTTTTTATTTATTTATTTATTTTGAGACAGGGTCTCACTCTGTCACCCAAGCTGGAGTGCAGTGGTGAGATCTTAGCTCACTGCAACCCCTGCCCTCTGGGTTCAAGCGATTCTCATGCCTCAGCCACCTGAGTAACTGGAATTACAGGAGACCACCATCACACCTGGCTAATTTTCATATTTTTAGTAGAGACGGGGTTTCATCATGTTGCCCAGGCTGGTCTTGTACCTCTGGCTTCCAGTGATCTGCCCGTCTTGGCCTCTGAAAGTGCTGGGATTATGGCTGTGAGCCATCGAGCCCAGTGGTTAGTTTCTTTTTAAAAATTTTAATTTTTATTAATGAATAATTGTACATTTATGGAGTAAAGAGATGTTTTGATATATGTATACACTATGACATTATTACATCAAGCCAATTAACACATCTATCACCTCATATATTTATCTTTTTTTTGGTAGTGAGTACATTTAAAATCTATTCCTTTAGCAATTTTGAAATATATGACGCATTATTACTAACTATGGTCACCTTGCTGTGCAATAGATCTTGAAAACTTATTCTTCCTAACTGGAATTTTATACCCTTTGGTCAACTTCTCCCTATTGCTTACCCTTCCTTCCCCTAGACTCTGGTAACCACCATTCTACGCTCTACTTCTCTTTAGTTTCTTTTAATCGGAAATGATTTCTCTAGCTTCTTTTTTTTTTTTTTTTTGGACAGAGTCTCATTCTTGTCTCCCAGGCTGGAGTGCAGTGGCGTGATCTTGGCTCACTGCAACCTCCGCCTCCCGGGTTCAAGTGATTCTCCTGCCTCAGCCTCCTGAGTAGCTGGCATTACAGGTGCCTGCCACCATGCTCGGTTAATTTTTGTACTTTTAGTAGAGACGGGGTTTTGCCATGTTGGGCAGGCTGGTCTGGAACTCCTGACCTCAGGTGATCCGCCCGCCTCAGCCTCCTAAAGTGCTGGGATTACAGGTGTGAGCCACCACGCCAGCCTATCTTCTTTTTCAGTTGTAGTTTTCTTTTTGTTTTTTAATGACATTGACCTTTTTGAAGAGTCCAGGCCAATTGTCTATAGAATGTGCCACATTCTGGATTTACATGTTTGTTCTTCACAGTTAGATACAAGTTAAATATTTTTGGTAAAAATATTCCACCAGTGTATGTCATATCATGTATGCTTCTTATTGGAAGTCACACAGAATATCAGATTGTTCCAACATTGGTGATGCTAAGCTTGCTCATTTAAAGTAGTAGCCACCAGGCTGCGCACGGTGGCTCATGCCTGTAATCCTAGCACTTTGGGAGGCCGAGGCGGGCGGGTCACCTGAGGTTGGGAGTTCGAGACCAGCCTGACCAACATAGAGAAGTCCTGTCTCTACTAAAAATACAAAATTAGCCAGACATGGCAGCACATGCCTGTAATTCCAGCTACTCGGGAGGCTGAGGCAGGAGAATCGCTTGAACCCGGGAGGTGGAAGTTGCGGTGAGCCGAGATTGCGCCATTGCACTCCAGCCTGGGCAACAAGAGTGAAACTCCGTCTCAAAATAAATAAATAAATAAATAAATAAATAAATAAATAAATAAATAAGTAAAGTAGCAGGCACCAAATCTGTCCATTTAAAAGGTATCTTTTCTCCTTTGTAATTCACAAATAATTTGTGAGATAATATACTGATGCTCTGTAAATGTCCTAAAACACCAAAACCTTTTACTCAGTGGTTAGCATCTGTTGATGATCCTTGCCTGAATCAATTGTTACATTAGAGGCCAAAATATTGCGATTTTCTAATTTTATCACTCTTCTACATTGATTAGATGGCTTTCTTTTTTTTTTTAATATGCTCTTTTAGTATAATGATGGACTCACGGACTTAAAAAAATTCAATGGATTATAATCCATTACTGTTGTTTCCTTCTTGATATTGAAATTATCCCAAATTTGACCATTGGGAACCCTCTTCGAACAGGATCCTGTGTCCTTTTGACCTGACCCCATTGATCTTTAGGCCCTTCCTTTCTTTCTGGCACACCAGGACTCCCCAGGCTCATTTGTGTTTGCCCTGTAACAGAGCCAGAAGCACGTATTTCTTCAGAGAGCCCTGATTTCTTTAGTGGGAAATGTTGCTTAGAAATCAAGATCTGGGTGCTAGCTGTGCTCATTGCTGCAGGAATATTTTTGCTTTTAGATTTTTTTCAGTTGACGTGGGGGGAAATGTCCCCCTATGTATATATAATACATACTATATATAATATGTATTGTATGTCATATGTACATGTATAGAAATTAAATTACATATAGTGAATTCCCTAACCCCTATTATTTCAGAATATAACCTTATTTGGAAATAGGGTATTTACAGAGGTAATCAAGTAAAATGTGGTCATTAAGGTGGGTCCTAATCTAATAATTCTGGTGAAAGGGGGGATTTAGGCACAGAGGTACATACAGAGGGAAGATGATCTGAAGACTCAGGGAAAAGATGACCATCTGCCAGCCCAGGAGAGGGGCCTGGAACAGATCCTTCTCTCACAGCCCTCAGAAAGGACCGCCCTGCTGACACTCTGATTTTGGACAGAACCATGAGACAATATATTCCTGTTGTTTAAGCCACGAATTTTGTGGTAACTTGGTATGGCAACCCTAGCAAACTAATATGCTGCTATATACATTACCATAAGTTTATCAGCATCATCTTGAAATAGCACATATTTATTATCTTACATTTCTGTAGCAGTCTCACACGGGTCACACCAGACTAAAATCTAAGTGTTGATGGGGCTGTAGCGCTTTCTGGAGTATCTAGGAGAGAATCTATTTACTTGCTCATTGAGGTTGTTGGAAGAATTAGTTCCTTGTGGTTGTAGGACTAAGGTCCCCATTTTCTTGCTGTCCGCTGAGGGCCTTTCCCAGCATCTAGAGGCCATCTGAGTGCCTTGGTACATGGCCCTTTTCCTTCATCTTCAAAACCAGCAAAGGCAGTTTGAGTCCTTCTGGTGCTTTGAATCTCTCCTGCTCCTGCCTCTTCTTCACTGTTGCATCTTTCTTCCCTATGATTCTTCCCTCATCTTTCACTGTTAAGGGCCCATGTAAACTCACCAGGCCCACTAAGATAACCTGCAATAATTTTCCTATCTTAAGGTAACCTGAATTCCACCTGCTAAGTTGCTTTTGCCACGTAACATAACATATTCATAGGTTCCAGGTGTGGACACCTTGGAAAAAGGAGCATTATTCTGCCTACCATGTAGTGACATTGATATACTTACTTATTTGTTTTGTCCAACAGCATGCACGGAATAGTTTCAGAATGCCAGTAACATTATAATTATTTAAAAGTAACCAACCAAGTAAAGTTAAAATTTCTTTGGAATTATTTTTATTTCTAGAACATTTCCCACCGAGGTAGTGAACACAGAGTACTATATTCAGAATTTTACTTGAATTATTTTCTCTGTGTGGTGAGGTTATCAATGTGATACACAGCTAGATTCATTTGTTTGCTTTTGTATCTGATTTAAGGTTTATTTTTCATCTTTTCATATTTAATTTTATTTTGTGAATAAGTAAGACATTTCTATAACTCAGAAGTCAAAACTATATGAAAAGGTATTCCTAGAGAAGTCTCATTTCCATCCCGATCCCAGCTCCTGGTTTCCAAGGACTGGTCTGCTTCTCTGATTGCTTGTTCTGATGGTCACTGCTGTTACAGAAGTCAAATTACTAAGATATCAATAGCAAAAATGTGTTAGTACAAGACTATCATCATTTTCATCAACTATAGTCATTTATTGCAGATTAAGTACTGAGAACAAGAAAGAAGAGAGCAGTCCCTGACTTAGGGTGTGACAGTTTTCTTGGAGAAATAGACCTGAAGTGCAACAGAGAACCACAGGCAAAGTAGGCTCCACATATGATGAAAGGTTTACCCCCAATGTGTGGGGACCCTGGATGATTCCTCATGATTAGGCCTCCTAAGAAAAACTTCATGGAGGATGTAAGACTTGATTCAGAGCATTTTAAGAAAGAAAAATGACATAAAGGCAAAAAGGTGTGTACAAGAGTGTTTGGGAAACAATTAGCCAACCAGTCTGGAGGATGGAGCAAGCACTGGAGTTGGACCACAAGGAACTGGCTCCAGGTTTAAATGCTGCCCATGTGACCGTGGGCAAGGATTTGCTCCACCAACACCCTTCTCAGTTTCCCTAGCTACAAAATGGAGATAAGACTAAGTATTAAGCCATTCTCAGAACAGGTTGATTAAAAAGCAGGATTTCTTTATAGAAATACTGGGGTAGGGTGGGGGAAGTTGGAGAATCAGGTTTGAAGCACATCACATAGAACCTTCATTATGAGGCTAAGAAGTTTGGATTCTGTCTTATAGGCAATAGAAGCCAAAGGGAGGATTTTCTTTAAAACATATGTAATAAATGAATTGTTTTATTACTTATGAGTAAATAAAACATTTACTCATGAGTGCATAAAGTATACTTTGACTTTGGTTAGTAATATTATAGGTATATATTTCTGTAACTTGTTCTTTTCTTACTAAGTTATATATCCCAATGATCTCTCCATGCTAATACTTTTGTTCTTTAACCAATGCATTGTATTTCACAGGATACATCAGTCTAATCTATTTAGCAACTTTTTATCATTGTATAGTGGCTCTTGTTCACACAAAGGTACTTCCTTAGAAAGGGTATTTCTATATCAGTGGCTCCCAAATTCTAAACACGCATTAGAATCACTTGGAGGTCTTGTTATAACACAAATTCCTGGATCTCACCCCCAGAGATTCTGATTTAATAGGTAAGTCCTGGGGCCTGAGATTATGCATTTTAGCAAGTTCTCAGATGATATTGATGCTGTTGGTCTATATCAGACTTTGAGAACCATCTTTCTATATGATGGACTCTTAGAATTATTGGGCCAAAGCTTATGTGAGTTTGTCACTTTGATGAAACCTGCACATCACCTTCCACAAAGATTGTTATCAGTTTGCATTCCCACTGACAATTGTATGAGCATGCCATTTCCCTGCCAACCCTGGTTATGATAACTTTTACTTTTTTGCCAATGAAATTGTAAAAACCAGAAGCTCATTATTGTTTTATTTTTCACTACTGAGTGTATTTTTCTTATTTTTATAGTAGCTTTTTTATCTTATTACAAGAATAATACTTACTACAAAAAATTTTAAGAACTACAGATAAGCAAAAGATAAAATCATCCATAATTCTGCCACACACAGATCACCACTTTTTTTTTTTTTTTTTTTTTTGAGGCAGTCTTGCTGTCGCCCAGGCTGGAGTGCCATGGCATGATCTCAGCTCACTGCAACCTCTGCCTCCTGGGTTCAACTGATTCTCCTGCCTCAGCCTCCCAAGTAGCTGGGATTACTTCACACCACCATGCCCAGCTAATTTTGTATTTTTAATAGAGATGGGGTTTCACCATGTTGGCCAGGCTGGCCTCGAACTCCTGACCTCAGGTGATCAGCCCGCCTCAGCCTCCCAAAGTGATGGGATTACAAGCGTGAGCCACTGCACCTGGCCCAGATCACCAATATTAACATTTTATGTATTATGTAATCTGTTTTCTTTTCACTTAATAACATACTCTGAACATTTTTTCCATATCATGTCATTAACTGTTATTTTCCATTATCAGCCTAAATGGCTGCATGGTGTCAATGGAGTGTTTCTGAATGAGAGCTGACATTGCAAAATGATGTTTTGAGAAGATTATCTAGCAGCAGGATTTAGAATGGGAAAAGACAAGGAAAGTTTGGAGGCAAGAAATTAGGAGACTATTGAAATAATGTAGGAGAGTGGTGACAGTGGGACTGGATAGACAGGAGTGAACACAGGAAACATTAGAAAGAAAGAATCAACAGTCTTGTTAGCCTCTATGATGGAAGTGAGGAAAGATGCAAGGCTAATCCAGCAGGAGGTCCCTAGTTACTAGGATCATAAATTTAAGACATGCCTTACAAGGAACAATCACTCTTCCAATCTCTGATCCATGAATTTATCTTGGTTTGGGGATGAATGGATAAAGTTAACTTTATAGAGGAAGAATTTCATTTAGGAAAGCAGCAGACTTTAAATCCCAGAGTCCAGGTTTGATGCCCCATTTTAGTGTAAGTATTAATTATTTGAGAGATCCTACGGTGAGGTGGAAAGACCATATACTTCAGTATTAGACACCATTGTGCATTACTGCTTTGCCACTTCTTGTGACCTTCAGCAAACCTCTTAACCACCTTGAACTTTTTTGTCTGTAGAGAGTAATAATGTTTACTTCATAGGGTGGTTGCAAGAATTAAGTGAATTAAGTGAGATTTTATATATATATCTCATATATACATATAACATATCATATATATCATATATATATGAGAAACTTGTGAATCATCCCGTAACTCAGCTTTCCCTAGAGAATCACTCATGGCCGACCTAGACATGTTTGCTTGTAAGAGAAATGAAGCTCATTGATGAAATAAAGTGAGTTCCGAAACAGGTCCTTCCATGGGTAGGTGTCTGCACTGGCATGCAGAGTGGGCTGTGGCTTACTTCCTGAGCTTAGGCTTTGAGGGGTGCTGTGGATGGCTGGAGAGATTCTCTGTGTGCTGGACAACTCCAGAGGTGCCTTGAGAACATTGCAGAGATGTACACAGCAGAAGCAATGGAGACTTGAAATCAGTGTTGACAAGCTTGGTCCTTACTCTTTCTTATTTCATTCATTTTCTACCAGCTCACAAGGAACTCAGGCTCAATGTTACCTCTAGTCTCAGTATAGATACTGAATAAAATAAGTATGAGGGCAAACAATTCAATCCTTCTTAGTTAAGTCTTTTCTTCCTTAAAGTGGAGATATTACCATGGCAAATCTGAAGGGCAAATGAGATGTTGCATTTGAAAGTGCCTAGCATAGTATCCCAGAGGAGTGGACACTTACTGTTGAGTTTCCTTTGGGAACCACTGTAAAGCTATCTCCCTATAGGGCAGCAGTAAGTCAGCCATGCCAGAAAATGTTTCAGCTGCCTGGTAACCATCTAGTCTATGATTAACAGAGACATCAAAATAGCTGTCATCTCCTACTCCTAACCAACAAGTCTCTGACACAGCAAGAAAGACAAAATATCCATTTTCCTAACTTAACTCCCATCCCTCATGGTTGGAAAAAGGGAAAACTTAGATCCAGTCACCAATACCCTATTTGCCTTAGATGACAATACATGACATGTCATGTATTTCTACAATACCTTATTTGCCTTAGATGACATGTCATGTATTTCTACATGGCAGCCAACAAATGATTGCCAGGAACACTGTGGTGACTGTGGATCTGGGCAGAGGGGTCTGCCAGAGAAAGTAGGCCATTTATTTACTCAGTATCTACTGAGCTGTAATAAGTCCTTGTGTAACCTTATCTTCACAACAAGCCTATGAGATGGGTGGTATTATAATCATTTTGCAGATAAGGAAACCAAGACTCAGAAAGATTAAGTCGAGGTACAGCATACTAGGTGGCAGCTACCTCCCCCTTTTCCATCTTGCTTTTAATTTAGTTTTTCAACACATATTCCTATCATCTTGATTGCTTTACAGACCAACAATCCTTTAATCTACCCTAAAGAAGAAGCAGTATAGACCTAATTTCCATCTTTGAATCAGTCTGTCCAATTTCATCCAATTTCAAGCTAAGTGCAAGTTAAATTCAGTGTGTATAGCATTAAAAGCTACTGTCTACTAAAATATTAAACCTTGTCATTCTAGTATGTACTGTCAAGCCCACATTGATGAGATAGTGAATAGTAAAGGTGGCATTATTGTAATTTTTAAGTTAAAGCCTGATTTGTTTGCTCATTTTTAAAAAAGCAAATTCTCATATAGTATGAACCAGTCCCTGAATTTTTTAAAACAATTATGTTTTTAAAAGTGAAATGAATTGAAATATGCTGTTTCCTGCGGTTTTCCCCACTCCTTTGCTCTCTTTCCCACCCCATGTGCATATATTATACATTTCTTTCTTCCAGAGATGCTCACAGCTGTTTCTCTTGCTCTCTCTTGAGCTCTCTGGGGTAGCTTTCATTCTTTCACCTAAGCATGTTTGGAGCCCCATGGAAACTTCCCCACAGTATGATTGCTTCCACACTTTCATATGCTTTAAGGAATATCAGCTGAGAACTGCTTATTGATCTCAAGTGGGGAATCCTCTCTTACAAAGCCATTGGCCATTGATGAATAAATGTTAATGTATCCTCGTCCTTGTCCTTGTCCACTTCCAGTTCCTCATGCTGATGCCTCCCAAACCAGGCCCACCCTCAGCTCAGAGCCTCCTTTTCTAAATATTTCTGGTGGAGCTGCTTTTTCTATTTCTCAGACTCTGATCAATGGAACCACTTGGTCATTCTAGTTTTAAATTAGATTGCTATCCAGTTTAGGGATTTTTATTTTGAAATCTAAATATGGAAAAGAGTTAGTTGCTCCCCAAGTGCTTGAAGTCTTAAGAGACAAGGTTTCCATCTGCTCAGGTAGCATCACCGGCTCATGTCTTCTTCCACCCACCAAGCAGCAGGAACACTGAGTGGCTGGGCCAGGGTGTAGTAGGCAGACGTCGCAGATCATGCTATTCTTGGTTGGCAGAGCCAGCTTTACTGTAGCCTTGTCAGTGCTCAGTACTGCAGGAAGAAATGAAGGAAGGAGCCAGCATGTCTAGAGTGCTTGTTTTGCTCTAGGAAGTATCCACAACCTCTTGAGAAGATTCAATCCCACAATCCTAGAAACTGAAGACTTTCCAAGGACCTCACTCCTACCATCACTGTTTTACCAATGAGAAAATGAGAAAATTGAGCCCCCCCAAAGTTGAATGGTTTGCCCAAGCCCACACAGCACATAAGTAAAAGTGACAGATGGCAGCCTAGCCCTCTGACCCTAATTCAGTGCATTTTCCATTTCTCCACAGCTGGCAGGTGTTCCACATACTAAAAGTTCACATTGGAAATGAATTTGGTGCATTGGAAAGCAGCATTGTGATGCCTGCCATTGTTTAATTGTTACATATCAACAGGACTCATATTCCAAAGGTGATGCTTCTTTTTTGCCCAGGCACTGACCTTGGAAGCTGCTGCCTGGGCGGCAGCCATGATTTCCACATTCTCTGCATCCCCTTGGGTCTGGGTAACTGAGTCAGAAAAAAATATAGTACACTTTCTGAATGGTATGCCTTTTGTCACAAAAATGGAATTTTTAATAAGCAACTAAAACTAAAGACTTACACTCTAGTAGGATGACATTTAAAAGACAGTAAGTAAAATTTGGAGCAAGGGTTTTAAAAAAATAGAGTTCAAGATAGAAATGAGTTAACCTCTTAGCCTTTCCCTCATTTCTGTATACTGCTTTAAAAAAGAATGCTTAACTATTCTTTTCATCTACATTATTATGTAATAAAGCATTCCTCTCCCTGACATTAAAAGTTTGCCTGTAGGATTTTTCATCTAAGGAAATATGTAATCTTTCACTAATTTTTGGCTAATCCCGAGAAGAATTTTTCTTTACTTCTCCATGTATGCTCTTTCTAATTTATGTTAAAAAACCTTTTGATGTTATTATTAAAACCAAAACGAAAAATTCTAGCTTATAACAAAATTAATTCTTAAAATACATTGAGATGAAGCATTATGTGGTTTTTAGATACATTAGATGATGTCTTCACAGGTATTCAGACCATCTACAATCCTCTAAAATTCCCATGAATATTTTTCAAATACCTCTATTCCAGTATCTTGTCACCTTTCTTGGATGAGTGATTTCTAAAACATTGTTTATTCATCGTTGCAGAACAATGGCCCCAGAACCACAGTGGCAAGAATGACTTACAGACCAAACAATTACATTGAAATCATTAAGGTATAGCAGTTGACTCCTTAGGATGAAGACAGACACCTAGAGAAGTAAAAAAGATATACTCATTAGCCAATCATTCAGCAAGTATTTACTGTGAGCTGTTTTAGTCAAGGCTCTTTGATTGTAGGGCCAACTAGTTTAAATAAAAATAGAGATTGTTGTAAAGGTATCAAGATCTCATGTGAATTGGAGCTGGGGAACTGGAAGGCCACAGGAAGCTGAGACAAACCTTCACCCATCACTCCATCTCGGAATACAGGGTTCCCCATCTCTGATCCTGGTTGTGAAGCTCCATCCTCCTCTCAGGACATCCTGGTCTTCTCTTGACTTATGGATTCTGCTCCCCCATTCTCCAGCCTGCATCTAAATTTGGCTTGCCATACTGTGGGTTCAGGTCCTAATTCTGCTAGTCCTTTCAGCCTGATTCCCACAGATGATTAGCTCAAATGCTGAGTGCCCCAAATTTCAGAAAGGGGAATGTGATTAGTCCAGGTTGGATCAGGAGCAATCCAGTCTGCTGTGGCTATGGAGTTGTGTTTTATAAGCATGGCCATCTCAGGATGCCTTTCATCAAGGGCAAGAATTTGGGGCAGTTACCAGGGAAAAAAGATGTGGGCTGCTTACTGTGAGCACCAACTATGTGTTCTTTCTAGTGCAGTGTGGTGGAACAAAGCTTAGGTATTAGAGTCCATGTAGACATGGCATTCAGATCTAAGTTTTACCACTTGCTAATTCTTCTGGACAAGTTAATCAACTTTCCATTTTAATTTCTTAATCTGTAGAATGGGAACAATAACAGCCTCAGAGTGTTATAGTGAAGATTAAATAAGATGATGTTTGCCAACTGTTCGGCACAGGAAAGTACTAAAAACAATGCTAGTTTTCTTTAGTTCTTGTGTATGCTAGGCTATATGCTAAATTTATAAGTAATACATCTAATAAGGGTTTTCATGACACGTGGAAAGCACGTACCACATTAACATTTGGACTGCTGAAAAACCAAGAATTCTCTACAACAAAAAGGAAGGATATTAAACAAATAGATACTACTCCAACATCTCTCTTTTTGGCACCAAATAACAATATGAGTGACTAACATTTGCTTAATGCTGTACAGCATAAAAGGTGTTTTCTTTCTTTTTTTTTTTTTTTTGAGGTGGAGCCTCACTCTGTTACCCAGGCTGGAATGCAGTAGTGTGATCTTGGCTCACTGCAACCTCCACCTCCTGAGTTCAAGCCATTCTCCTGCGTCAGCCTCCCGAGTAGCTGGGATTACAGGCATGCACCACAACACCCAGCTGTTTTTTGTATTTTTAGTAGAGCCAATGTTTCTCCATGTTGGCCAGGCTGGTCTCAAACTCCTGACCTCAAGTAATCCACCTGCCTCAGCCTCCCAAAGTTCTGGGATTACAGGTGTGAGCAACTGGGCCCGGCCATAGGTGATTTTCACTTTCTTTGTGTTCTCTTTTCATTCTCCCTACAACCCTGTGAGACTGATACACTTAGTAGCCTCTTTTTACTGTTAAAAAAATTGGTCAAGATCACATGGTTTGTAATTAACTGATGCGGGATTCAAATCCAGGCCCTTTGACTCTAAAATTCATTATGCTTTTCAGCACACCCACCAGAAGATAATTAAATTCTGTATTGGTTATTTCAGGAGCAGATTGCCTATTTTATTATGTGATTCTTCACCCCCTTCCCTCACTGCATTGAGATAAAATCCAGACACTTTACCATGACTACTAAAAGCTCTTCAACAGTTGATTCCAACCTCCCTTTTCAACCTTGTGTAGCCCATTGTCCAAACACTTCATAGTCTAACATGCCTCTTTGGGATTTTTCAACTTTTCCTATCCTAAGAGTGTCCTTCTCCATCCTCTAGTTCAGTGAAGTCCTGTGAAGCTTTCAAGGTCCCATTCAATTGTTGCCTCCTCTGGAAAGCCTTCCTCTTTGTCCTTCAAGGCAGCTTTATTCCTTCCCTCCTCTGGGCTTCCTTGGCAGTGTGTTCACACCACTTCAGATTAGAGCAAATATGCAGGCTGTGTCAGGAATGAAAGCCTTTTCGCCCTTGTCGCCTAGTGTCTACTACAGCACTTGATATGGTGCCTGTAGCAACAGAACAGGTTGCAGACCTGTGAGATAAAGGCCTGAGCCCTGAAAAAACACTGGTCTGTGTCAGACTGGCTTCAGAACTGGGTAGGGCTGGGCTCTGCAGGTATCTGGGAAGGAGGTACTCTTACTTTAAAGGACATATGTCAAAGGAGCAGCACCTTCCATTAAAAGAGGAGGGTTTAAAATGAGCACTTAGGAAATATATATATATTTTAAATAAAAAGCCAGAGCTACCCCTGTCTCCATCAGACAGCCTAATTTGTATAACTGGGCTTCTGCCTCCATTTTTTATTAAATATTTCTCTTTTGAGCTGGCACTCTGCTCTGAGCCCCAGCTGACTTAGCCAGCCTGGCTACTCCTGTCAGTCCCCCTCTCATGGCAAGGAAGGAGGGCACTGTCAGTAAAAAGGCTTCAGCTTTCAGTGCTTTTATGGGACAAGCTTAAGTTTGCTGAAGATTCAGGTCAAGACCAAGGCTAACTCACTGCAGGGAAATGCTTACAACCGCATAGTAACTCAGAACAATAAACTTGTGCCAGGCCTAAATATGTGTTACTATCCTATACTGATTGCTGCCATATTGATTCATTATGTCAGAGCTTCTTGGAAAGCAGTGGCTTCAATCAAGTCTGAATTCACTGGCATCTTTGGGCCCCAGACATTGGGCAATATGGTAACTTTCCAGAAGATGAACTGAGCCAGAAATAATTCCACCCCCTACTTTATACCTCCAGCTCCTACAACAGAATCTCTGCTTAGCTTGGTACCATTTCCTCTGAGACTGGACTTTCTAGAGCTTTCCTCATCGAAAGCAGGGCTCAAAAATAAATTTAAGGATGGGAAAACATACCAACTTTAATACTACACCAAGTTTAGAGTCTTTTAACTGAGTTCCAGGAGCTGCCACTGGCTCATCAAAACAGGGTACCGGCCGGGTACAGTGGCTTACGCCTGTAATCCCAGCACTTTGGGAGGCCGAGGTGGGCTGACTGCCTGAGCTCAGGAGTTCGAGACCAGCTTGGGTAACACTGTGAAAACCCGTCTCTACTAAAATACCAAAGAAATTAGCCAGGCGTGGTGGCATGTGCCTATAGTCCCAGCTACTCAGGGGGCTGAGGCGGAAGAATTGCTTGAACCCGGAATGTGGAGGTCGCAGTGAGCTGAGATCACGCCACTGCACTCCAGCCTGGGCAACAGGGTGAGACTCTGTCTCTAAAAAAGAAAAAAAAAGGTACTCTGATATCATTCTCCAGCCCTTATTCCCCCAACACTGTCATTTCCAACTACGAAGGTTTTTATTTGGTGCCCCTATTTGCCAAAACTCATATAAATCAGAGTGTATACTTTGTAAGGCTTAGGTTTAATTAAAAATTTAGAAGCTGCATGAGTGAGGTTTGAGATTAAATGTGCAAAGATGTTTAGGAGCAGCTGCCCCACCCGCCTTCAGATTGAGATGGATGGGGAACAATAGTGGGTTTGAGCTGCCCATAATTGAAAAAGTGTGTGCCCCAAATATCATACTTACTCTGCATTTCTACAAGAGCCATAACTCTAAGGCTTTCCATTAGAACCCCAATAAAGGGGATGTCTTCAACTTTAAGCATCCCAGATACTCTCGGTGTTTGTTATACTTATAGAACAAGGTTAGACATATCAAGGATAAAAGTGGAGAGGAGGAGAGCCCATTCCCTGGACAAGCAGCATAAACTAGAAGAATAGTATTTGTGAATGAATGAACAATAGGAGGGCAAATATGAACCACACAAATCCAATCGGCTAGCCCTGGGAGGCACACCCATACTGACCACAGCAGTTCTCCCAGAAGGTGTCCAGGGCACAGTCAGAGCTGCCAGGTGCCAAGTCTGAGGTCTCCATTCACACTGTCTTCTATGTAAGTGCATGTGGTTCCTGAAGTTGTGCAACATGGTGGTTGTGAGCAGTGGAAGCCACAGTGGACACCAAAATGTGGGTCCCTAGGGCAGAATCCCAGGTCTTCAGGCCGGCCCTCTGTAAGCCCTAAAATTGTGTCAGTGGCACCTTCAGAAGAAGCTGAGGAATGGCATTCATATGAACATTCAACTGCTGAGCACCTGCTTGGTGAAAAGTGTACTGTATGGTGTGAGGAATCAAACGTGTATGAGAGATGTTTAGTGAGTATCTGAAGGTGCATATGAGGATGGGCTCCCATCTCTTATCTCGCTGTGACTTTTCTGCTTGACTATAATTTTAATGTGCCAACAGCTCATATACTATACACTCCTAACACCAATCCCTGTCCTTTCCCACCTCACCCTCCCCTGTTTCCTTAACTCTTTCCTTTTAAATGACATGCTACAGACCACAAAATATAAACAACTGTAGATTAGACTTTGGAGTTAGAATCTCTCCACGAATTTGATTTTGTTCTTTGCTCCTTTACAATACTTAAATTTTGACATTTAAAAGCTCTACTAGTGCTTTGTGTGTGTGTATGTATTCACACTCATTACCTATACACAAATAATTCACAGATGACATTTCTAGTTAAGTACAAACCCAGGGCTATAAAAAACAACTTTCAAGGGAAACCAACTTTCAAGGTGAATCATAAATTATAGTATTTAAAAGTTGGCAAAAATCTGAATATGATATTTTATTTTCATTGCAGGTCTATGGAATTTGAATAAGGGCCATTCATAGTTGCTCAGTAGAAGAGAGCTATTTTAGAAAAAGAAAGGAGCTGATTTTCCTTGTTTATTTTTCTGGAAGTGTAAGGCAGGACCTAAAGAGACGACATCAATTAGCACAATATTCTGGTGACTCATTGGAGCTTGTGGAGTTGGTAACACAAAGAACTAAGGGGCAAATTCACAGACACCTGACTCAGTGTGAGGCTTACAAAAGGGTAGTTCATAGTTATCAGCACACAAACATTACCTGGGGAATTGCTCAAAGTACAGTAGCCCTGGCTGCCCTGAGATCCTATATAAGAGGCCTGAGGGTGATGTAGGTGGTCAGGAAACCATACTGAGAAACCTATGTTTGCAGTGAAAACCTGCTGACCAATAGTGAACGTACATGAAGCGGACATGGGGGCTCATTTGGCTATTCTCACAACTTACTGGTAGGTGTACATTTTTATAGAATAAAAAGTAAAACAAAACAGAAACAAAAACATCCTCCTACTATGCACCTAATTCTCCAAACACCTCCATGTCTCGGAAACATAAGCAAATAAGACAAAGGACCGGGGGGCCTCGGCGAGGGGGATCTCCTCCAGCCTCCAATTCTTGGCTCTGCCTGGGGTTATGTGTGCGCTGAAATTTTCTACACTTGTTGAAAAGCCACATCGGGGATGCTTACTCAGAAGTCTGACTACTTCCAATCAGACCAGGTGTCAGACTGACAGCATGTGAGAAGGGGTGCTTTTGTCCCCGAGCCTTCCAGAGGACAGAAGGGGGCCCACTCAAATCCACAGGTATAGATGTGCTTTGCACGTTGCCAGGTTGCATTTTCTCCACTAGCTGTGGTGAGGAGCCACAGCTAGAAATTCTTTTCCTAGGGGCTAAGAACCCAAACATATGTGACTGATTAGAGCTAATGTCTCGTTTCTAATTCTATTGATTCCTTGAAAAGAGCAAGTCTCAAAGACTGTGGCTATTCTTAGCAATTTTGCCTCCTCCCCCACCATGATTGCTGCCTCTGAGAGAGGAAGGAGGAGGCCGGCAGAGACTCACTCTTGTCAGCTGGACAGCAGGGATTCCTGCCTTCCTGATATCAGTGGGGCTCAGTCTCCAAAGCACATGCCTGCAGTCAGATCAACACACACTCACACACACCCACATGTGGGTCTCTCTCACCTCCCTTCTTTCCCATTTCTAAGCCACAGCTGTGGTAAGGCCACTCTTAATAACAACAGGGCTTCTCATTGGGTTTAAGAACTCTGTGACTTCCACAGTCAAAGTGTGTTCCTTCTCCTTAGTCTGTCGTCTTCCTCTGATTTGGTAGGAAAGCCTCTTCATGGCCTTTCTTTTAGTTCCCACAGGAAATAAAGGAAAAGCTTAAGCCTCATTCATCCAGATCAAGACTTTGGTCCTAAGAGAGGCTTTTCTAATGCAGACATAGCAACATCCCAGGAGGCCTGATCCTTGTGCCCCTCAGAGCAGAACTGAGGAAAAAACACTGTTGCCCAGCCATACCCAGTCAGCCTTTAGGGGCAGGTGGGGCTCCACAAAATGCCCTGCGAGGTTTTCCCTGTGGTGGCCCCATTCAGTGTTTGTTAAGTTGAACTGAATTAATCACATGGAAGTCCCCTGAGTGTTCTCCAAGTGTATCCAGCCCTAGTCTGTGCAAAGCCCTGTGGTTACCCAGACAGTGTCTCAGACCCCATGCCTCAGACCTGGTACAAATGACCTGATGTCTAGTTCTAGCACTGCTACCAGGTAGATGCATGATCTCAGACAATCTCCTGACTTATCTGAATCTTATTTTCTGCATTAGTGAAAACAAAAGCCTTGAACTGGAATTACTAAATGTTTTCTATGACCTCCTCCAGCTCTACAGAGGTAAGGATAACGATCCGATGGAATATCGGTTTTCCCTTTAAGTGAAAATGTCCACTAAGTTGCCAAAGCCCACCATATGTGTTTGCACTCTGTTCTCCATTCTTCTGGCTTGGAAAACAGAACAAGTTGAACGCAGTCTCATAGTTCACATTCATACAACAAAAATCAAAGCTTCCCAAGCCAGCACTGGGGATAAAATGATGATAAATGGAAACTAACTTTATCATCCAAAAATACCCCCTCAAACGCTGAAGAAATATTGATAATAACACTCCATCTGCTGAGTAAATCAGAACAAGACTGGAGATTCTACTCAACATTGTTTGAGCATGGAGGACAGCCAGTAAAATACTAGGGTTTCATGAAACTGATCTCAGGAGAACTGACATAAATAAAGCATGTCAAAGTTTAAAAGAGGAGAATGAAAATAAAAGGAATAGCAGAAGTGTTTTCTGTTTGTTATTATCTTCATTGTAAGAACTCTTGTAGAAAGAGCACAGGTCTAGAAATCAAGATGCTTGGCTTCTAGTTCAGTCTCTACCACTGATTCCCACCTAAACTCTGTAAAGTCACTTCACCTCTCTATACAGGCTACCTTATTTGGTGACTATGAGGCTTAAATAAAAAATATAAAAAGACACTTAGGAGAAGAAAAGTTGTCTAAATCTTAAGATGCTATGTGAATAAACTGCCTGGTTAATTATAAATAATAATAGTAAAATAATCCTTCCAAGTACTGTAGTAAAAGAGCCCAGGGAGGCAGCTGCTGTTTTAGAGCACCCCCTGCAGGTTGACCCAGAAGTTGGCATCAGAATAGAGACCTGGATTTCCAGCCTTTTGGACCTTCAAGGGAACTGCGCTCAGCCTGGGCTGAGCAATGAGACTTGCAGTGGAGATGGGTGGGGGGAAATTGAGAAAGCCCGGTTTAGTCTTTACTGCCAAGATTCCTGCAGCAATATTATTAAGGTCCACTAGGGTCTCCTCCCCACCCCACCACCAGTCTCAGATCTTTTGGATAAGGTCCAGATTCCTAAAAGTGAGGCTATTAGTTCTCTTGGCCTCTCACTACCAATGTAAATACTCTGGGGAAGTGCCCAGGTTCTCCCGAAGTCATCTTAAAGTGCAGGGTAGCCCTAGGTGACTGACAGTCAGCTGGTATTTGGAGTTGGAGTCCTCAGGTTTGAAAAGCTCAACCAGGTTGCAGAACTCTTGGCTTATATATAGATTCTTGGTTCCTCTAGTGAGTATCTGTAAGTTCCCCACCCCCAAACAATGTAATAAATGGAGCCTACAGTCTAAATGACTAATCAGCCATATAAAGGACCAAAATATCTTCTGAGGCTAAAGTAATAACAGCTGTAAATATTACAGTACATAGTTGGAAACTTAAACTGGGATAAGTCCAATAATTTATAGGTATCTCTGCATGTTTACATAAATGTGGTCAACTGCCAGGATTGCTAGCATATACCATATGGAAAATAAAAATCATTCTTTGTGGGGGGAAGGGATGCTCTCTTAGATATTCTATCTGGGAAAGAACATGAAAATACATGGAACATGAAAATAGAAAGTAGGGCATGCAATCTGAGCTACATATAATAATCTTTGGGAGTTCAATACCACAAAAAAAAATCTTTTTAAAAATTGTGATTTCTGGCTTTCTCCTCCTCTTTATCCCTCTTTCCCAGATCCTTAGCTTCTGATGCTAATAAAATTTCTGAATTGCTGCTGCAGAAGCATACCACTATATTCTCAGGCTTCTGAAATTGTGAGTGTGGAAAAAGGAAGTGTCAAAAATTGTGTTTGACTTTCTAATATCCAAGGTAAAGAAATCCCCAAAGATAAAGAAAAGGGGATTAAGCTATTACTCTGCTTGTCAATCATGACATAGTCGATTTGCACAAGTTTTTAGAGAAAATTTTTGGAGAAGAACTTTGGATTATTTGAACAAATGAGGTATTTCAAAGAATCATAGAATTTTAGCAGTAGAGGGAAATCTAAGATCATTTTATTTTACAGATGCAGAACTACTTTCCAAAGAGGTAAAGTGGCTTTACCTTTATACTTGAGGTACTAGTATCAGAGCCATGTCTTTCATTTGAAAATGGGAGAGAAAAAATTAAGTGGAAGAGGAAGAGGCAAAGGAGGGAAGACACTGATTTAGTAGAAAAAGGTACACACAGAAACAGAGATAGATACATATAGAAGGAGAATAAAGAGACAGGAGAAAGAGAAGAAGGAAGTCTTGTAAGAGGGCAGAAGATAGAGTGGTTGATGCACAAATATGAGAAAATGCTATCGTATATATTAATAGTAGCCCATGCTTCCCTTTCTTGACATTCTCTACATAATGGACCTACCTTCCAACTTACTAAATGGGACATCTTACACGAATCCAGATTTCTGGGCATTCCTGAGCATTGGGAAGCTTGCTACCAGCTTAAATAAATTGCTCCTAGTCTAATTTGGACAGTGCAACTTAATATAAATGGCTGGATGAGACCTCAGCAATATCTGCTCATTTTCTGTTCTTTGTTTTTGTTTTTTGTTTTTTCCCTCAAGCACACTTAAACCATTCCAGAGAAATAAAATTCTTTAGTGAATTTATTTCCAGAAGGAAGCTGAATGCCTTGAAGCATCTGGCCTGATGTCCTCATGTTGTCATAGCTCATAGCTCATCTTTCTTTGTGCCCTGGGCAGCTGATCTGAATATAGAGTATACATGAACTTTGAAGGAAGCTGGTAGGATGGAGTTGGGGCCTCACTGTTTTAATCAAGATGAATTCAAAACCTTTGCTTATCGAGTAGAAAACTTAAACCAGCAATGGAGAAACAATTGACACTGACAGAAAAGGAAGTGGCAATCAAAAAGGTGCCGGGAACATAATAAGATTATATTTAACATGGTTATACCCTCCTAGCAGATGACGATGGATTACATTTACTTGTTGCCTCCATAAATAATTTTAGCATGTGGAATAAGATAGCCTCCTAAAATGTATGAGATAAGAAGTTCAGGAAAATATGCAATAGCTCAAGACAAAACCACGGTTTCCACCTGTATATCATGGTGCTGATGTTTCTCCCTCATTGAGCTGGGGACTCCCTGTCCAAGCTTCTCCAGCCAATGTTGGGAGCTGCATCACTGGCCACTCCCTTGTGACTCTGCACCTATGTGGGCATCACCGCACACTGCTTTTGCCTCATTTCTTCTGGGGCTCTACTTCATATGGGGGCTACCCACATGGGATACATCAAATGATGACTTGGGTTCGGAGTTATTTTTCTCCAAATCGGTCTCCTTCAGGGAAGCACCGAATCTGGCATATGGCAAGTGCTTGAAAATGTTTTTTCAAAAAAATAAATCCATTATTCCTGACCCCTTTCCCCACATCCAACACAGTGCTAAGCACATAGATAATATTTGAGCTTCTTGATGGAGTTTTGCTTTTGTTGCCCAGGCTAGAGTGCAATGGTACAACCTCAGCTCACTGCAACTTCCGCCTTCCAGGTTCAAGTGATTCTCCTGCCTCAGCCTCCAGAGTAGCTGAGATTACAGGTGAGCACCGCCATGCCCGGCTAGATTTTTGTATTCTTAGTAGAGATGGTGTTTCCCCATGTTGGCCAGGATGGTCTTGAACTCCTGACCTCAGGTGATCCACCCACCTTGGTCTCCCAAAGTGCTAGGATTACAGGTGTGAGCCACTGCTCCTGGCCAATATTTGAGCTTGTTTCATTGCCTGTGGTGCCCTAAGGGACATGGTGGAGAGCCTAAAGCTCAAGCCTAAGGAGTTTACTTTGTCCCTTGCTAAGAGGATACCTGAGAGCCACTCAGAAGCCTCCCAGTGACACGGCAGGAAGGAGACTATGGGGAAAGGAAGGTGAACAAAGGAAGAGGTGCCTGGAGTCAGTTCTGGTCATGAATGCCTCAGCAACCTTTCCATAGAATACTTCTCTGAGTCCTCTCCTTCATCCAAGACAAAGAAAAGTGATTTCTGGGACCACCACTTCCATCTCACCCTCTAATAGATATCAAAGGACAAAGTGTTCAACATAGAACCCAAGGAAAGAGACACTAACAGATTGGGTGTCTTTTATCCTCACTCAGGGAGTTTCCACAAATCACACAAACAAGAACAGCACCCACTTTCCCCGCCCTCAGCCCCACCCTGAATCTGCTGCTGCTTATGCTGGGTGGTCTTCTTCACGTAAAGATGAGATCAAGGAGCAAGGATGCAGAACACTCTTGGGACTTTCCCCGATATTCCAAGGCAAAAGAAACCTAGAGAGAATTAGTAACAACAAACAAATCTCTCTAGGGAAGTGTATAGTACTTTTTAAAAAAGATTCTCCAAAGAAGATACGTAAGTGGTCAAGAAGCACATGAAAAGATGCTCAACATCATTAGTCACAAAAGACATGTAAATCAAAACCACAGTGTGATACCGCTTCACACAGGTACGATGGCTAAGATTTAAAAAGACAGAAAGTAAGAGGTATTGGTGAGGACACAGAGAAACTGAAACCCTTCTGCAATGCTAGATGGAGTATAAAATTATGCAGCTTTTTTTGGAAAACAGCTTGCCAGTTTTTCCAAAAGTTAAACAGAATTGTATGACGTAGTAATGCTATATATATCCAAGAAAATTAAAAACATGTATTCACACAAAAACATACACAGAAATGCTCATAGAAACATTATTCATAATAACCAAAAGGTAGAGATAACCCAAATTTTTATCAACTGATGAGTAAATGAATAAAAAGTTTTACAGCCGTATTATGGAATATTATTCAGCCATAAAAGGAACAATGTATTGATACATTCTACAACATGGATGCACCTTGAAAACATTATAAGTAAAACAAGCCAGATATGAAGTCCACTTATTATGTAATTCCATTTAAGTGAAAATCCCAGAATAGGAAAACACACAGAGACAGAAAGTGGATTATTAGAGGGTGTCAGGGGGGTTGGGTGGAGCGGGGAGGGAGAATGCAGAGTGCCTGCTAACATGTCAGGGTTTCTTTCAGGAGCAATGAATATATTCTAGAATTACACAGTGATAATAGCTGCACAACCTTTTGAATATATTAAAAGCCACTGAATTGCACACTTCAAAACAGTAAATTGTAGGCATGTGAATTATACATCAATTAAAAAATTATAAGAAGAAGCCTTTAGAATTGTTCAAAGGACAATTAGGACCCTGCTGGAAACTCTAATCTCAACTTGAAAAGTTTTGCTAGACCACTTGCCTCTTCATCTCACCCCCCAACTCATAGTCCAAAGCAGCCCCAAACCACAGTCCCTAGCTACTACTAAAGGAAAAAAATAGGAGAGACACCAATCAGCATTGGAGGTGACTTGAGAAGCATTTTATGTTTGTAGACATTCCCTGTAGGGGGTGGGGGAGGAGGTTGAACATAGGAACATGAATTATTGGAAGATAAATTGCTCCATCTCAAGAAGGGATCAGATGCTGATTACGAAAGGAAGCCAAAGTGTCTCCAGAGAGGCCTCTTTTTAATACCTTCCCATGTGTTGACTATAAGAGAGCGTAGCCAACATAATCCTCTTTAGACACAAATGTATTTGACTGACTTGAAGAGGAGAGGTCACCCTGAGCAGTTCTGAGGCTGGTTTGCTTGCTTGCTTACTGGGCTCCTCCATGGGTCCCAATATTTTTGCTGGCCTAACTTCTCCCCTGACTCAGAGGCTGTGGGTTTCTTCTCCTTAAATCCTCTCTCTCCCTGTGATGTGTGTGAGAGAGGAAGGAATGTCAAAGTGCAACATGAGTAGTTGCCTATTTAACTACTTTAAAATCAGCTCTAAAAAACCAAATTGATTCTAACCAACAGAGTGTAAGATTTTCAGTTTTGCCACACTGATGATGGGAATCAATTTGCTACAGCTACTATGAAAAACAGCATGGAGTTTCCTCAAAAAATTAAAAGCTGAACTAAATCACATAACATATTATTCAGCAATCCCACTTCTGGGTATTTATCCAAAATAATCAAAATTAGGATCCTGAAGATATATTAGCACTCTCCTGTTCATTGAGACACTATTCACAATAGCCAAGATGTGGAAATAACCTTGATATCCATCAAAATATGAATGGATAAAGAAAATGTGATATATACATAAAATAGAATACTATTCAGCCTTTAAAAAGAAGGAAATTCTGCAATATGCAACAACATATCAACCTTGAGGATATTTCATTAAGTGAAATAAGCCAGTCATAGAAAGAAAAAAACTGCATGATTCTACTTATATGAGGTATCTAAAATAGTCAAATTGATAGAAGCAAAGGATAGAATGGTGGTAGCCAAACTGGGAGAAGTGAGAAATGGGGAGTTATCAATCAACAGCCATAAAGTTTCAGTTAAGCAGGATGATAAGCTCTAGATATCTGCATTACAATATAGAACATACAGGCAACAATAAGGTCTTGTACACTTAAAAGTTTCCTGAGGGTAGATCTCATGTTGTGTTATTACCACAATAAAATAAAATTGCCCCCATCCCCACTTCCACCCCCTGCCAAAAAAACCCTAAATTGATATCTTCAGAAGATGCTAGGGAACCAACTAGTTTTTGGAAAATTGGTAAATAAAAGTTTAAAATTTTTAAGGTTTCCTTTTGTTTTTACTATGCAAAGTGTGTCACCGAAGAAACAAAAACCGCATGGGTACTTAAATTTCAAAAATTCAAGTTCTCTTTCCCATCCTGCAAGATGATGGGTGAAAAAGTTGAGAAGCTACATATCAAAGAGAAGAAGCCCGAAGCCAAGAAGGCTAATGCTGGTGGCAAAGTGGAAAGGGGTAACCTCAGGGCTAAAAAGCCCAAGAAGGGGAAGCCCCATTGCAGCTGAAATCCTGCCCTTGTCAGAAGAATTGGCACATATTCCTGATCTGCTATGTATTCCAGAAAGGCCATGTACAAGAGGAAGTACTCAGCCACTAAATCCAAGGTTGAAAAGAAAAAGAAGCTTCTTGCAACTGTTACAAAACCAGTTAGTGGTGACAAGAATGGTGGTATCTGGGTGATTAAGCTTCACAAAATGCCTAGATATTATCCTACTGAAGACGTGCCTCAAAAGCAGTTGAGCCATGGTAAAATACCCTTCAGTCGGCACATGAGAAAACTGCAAGCCAGCATCACCCCCAGGACCATTCTGATCATCCTCATTGGACACCACAGGAGCAAGAGGGTGGTTTTCCTGAAGCAGCTGGCTAGTGGCTTGGTTGCTACTTGTGACTGGACCTCTGGTCCTCAATCGAGTTCCTCTACAAAGAACACACCAGAAATTTGTCATTGCACCTCAACCAGAATTGATATCAGCAATGTAAAAACTCCAAAACATCTTACTGATGCTTACTTCACAAAGAAGAAGCTGCAGAAGCCCAGACATCAGGAAGGTGAGATCTTTGACACAGAAAAAGAGAAATACAAGATTACAGAGCAGTGCAAGATTGATCAGAAAGCTGTGGACTCACAAATTTTGCAAAAAATCAAAGCTATTAAACATCAATGACTACCAACGTCACAAAAAGAGAGACATTGAGTACACACATAACCTCTAAGGAAGAGCACCTAATAGTGAGGTCCTAATGCTTTAAAACAAGAAGAAAGAAGAAAGAAGAAGGAGGAGGAGGACCTGGATTGGTGACTTAGATACAATCAGAAACACAGAGACTAAAGGAACAGAGTAAATTTTACTGTGGGGAAGAAACCAGCTAATTCTAGACTGTAGGAACCTCTTCAGATTAAGTGTTCCATTTCTTTCAATGAATAAATTGTAAGAAAAAATAAGGAGATGAAGGGGAAGCCTATGGATTAAAAGGCACTTAAAAGATGTTTATTAAAAAACAGGTAAAGCTAAACAAGTGTTTAGGAATATACACTTGGGTGATAAGACTATTTTTAAAAAGTGAGAAGTGGTTGCAATAAAAGTTAGGACAATGGTTACTTTTGCTGGAAGAGGGGAGATGTTAGAGACATGGGCATGTAGAGGGCTTCTGAGGTGGCTGGAAAAGTTCTCTTATCATGGGTAGTGTTTACAAGAGTTATACCTTTAAAACCATTATTTTAACTTGCACATTCTCTTTTTATGGTTTTTTGGTACTTACAATATATTTAACAATAAAAAATTTTTTAAATAGAAATTAATTAATTAAATAAAATAAGCTTTGATGGGAGAAATGGGAAAGAAGAAACAGAAAATGGAGAAAAATATTAGGAATGTAAGAGAGAAAAGGGTCACATTTGTGACCCCACATCTATTTTTCATAGCAAAAACAGAACCCATTTTTTTAAATCACAAAGATGATTCTGTGTGTCACCTAGGACTTCCCTCTTCAAAATGCACAGTTAATTTTGGCCACCTATGACCCTGACAATGAAATCCAGGAGGAGGGGGAAGAGCTGGTGGAAAAGAGACTGGAACTGAGACTGGCTAGCTGATTGTGCATGTGCTGGCTGGAAGCATGGGAAACCAACATCTTAAGACCACCATTTGAGAGAGGCTGGAGTGGCAGCACAGCCCCCAAGAAAGAATGTGGAATAGTGTCTTCAGTGACCCCATCAGAGAGACATCAGCATCCCCAGGAGCAGCTGGAGAAGTCAGGACCCATGTAGGGAAATGTCAGCTGTGTCAGAACCATGGGAGCAGAGAAGGAAGGCCTCTGTAAGAGAAATCTTTCTCTGCCTGTCCACATGTCTGTCAGCATGACATTTTGGGTCAATAAATATTCATCAGGATGCACCATTCCAGCTGACCTATGTTACCCCCTCCACTGGAGGAGAAAATAAACAGAACTGTGGGTGCAGAAGACGTCTGCCACCTTCAGAGATGCCTTTGTCCTTTGTGTGTGAGCCAGGAGTTCAGATGAATGTTTGCCTCCTTGAATCCTTTGGGACTTGTGCACCTAATATCTGGTATGGAGCCAGCTCCTTTCCTGTGTGTTAAACAGCAATACAGTGCCATCAACATTGTCAACTGTGAGAGAATAACATTCAAGCGGAGGTTAGCTAATCCATGAGCAACTCTTTCTGTTACCTGCTAATGGGAGGGTTCCCCAGGTGGAGTTTGTTTCTTCCTTTTTTGTGCTCCCAACATCTGTTTTCATAAATCTGTTTTGGCTTTTCCTCTCACTGCTATTGTTTCTGTATCTGTCTCCACAGTGAGACTGAGAACCTCTCACTAATTTCATCAGTATTGAGTGAGCGACTCTTATGTACAAAGCATTGTGCTAGCTAAAGTGGCAAACAAAGGAGTAACTCCTAGAGCTAAGAGGCAGATATTAAACAACCACACAAATACATGCATAATTATACATTATGTGAGTGCTAAGAAAGTGAAGGGTGAGATGAATGATTACCCAGGGAAGTCTGTTGGATAGTTCCACATTAGGAAAGGCTTCAGTGAGAAAGAATGTGGAGAGATTGGCCAGGCTAGGGACAGCGGAGTGTGTTTCTGGGCAGGGAGTATGTCCAGAGCAGGGGGTGAGAGGAACCCTCGTGCAAGCCAGGGATGGAGAAGCAGGGCCATAATATGAAGAGCCTGGTAGACCATGATAAGGATCTTAGAGTTTTAACCTAAGTACCACGGGAAGGGGTACATGTTTAGAAATGGGGAGATCACTTATTACACTGGACAAGCAGAATGATGATGGAGGCAGAAACAAGAGTGAAGAAGACAGTGAGGAAGAAGTCAGCAGATCTGAGAGGTATCTGGGTGACATATTTGGTAGTGTTCTCAGGTGGATGTAAGCAGTAAAGGGTCATTCCAAAACTTCTGGAATGAACATGAACATAGATAAAGGTGTCATTTATGAGCATAACTCAATATCAAAACAAGACAAGACTAGTACACGCACACATACACACACACACACACACGGCATGACTAAACTCATTTACAATTATCAATACAAAACTCATTTACAATTATCAATACAAAAACTCTAAATAAAAAATTAGCAAAGGTAACCCAGTAGCATAATACCAGTAGCTAACACTTAATGAAGTATTACTATTTACCACAGGCCAAACACTGTTCTAGAATTTTATTACCTCATTAAATTAATATTTGCTTATAACATAATTACTTGCATTAACTCATTTATCTCCACAACCACCATATGAGAAAAGTACTATTATTATCCTCATTTCACCGATTGGTGAATTGTAGCTCAGAGAGGTGGGCTATTTTTCGTGAATCAGCATAGATGACATTCTCAGACATAATGGCTCCTTTCCATGTAGGATTCCATTTATATGAAGAGGCAATACTAATCCATGGTGTCAGGACAGTGGTTACCTCTGTGGAAGGTATTTACTGGGGAAGAACATGAAGGCCCTTCTTGGGTACTAGAACTGTTATTTGCTAGATCTGGGTGGTTGTTGTGATATATGCATATGGAGTTGTAAACTTAAGACTTGCACACTTCGCTATATGTATTTTTTAACTCAAAAGAAAAGGTATGTGGAGGACATATAGAAGACAAATATTCAATATCTTTATATATGATGAGCTCTAAAAACCAATGAAAAGTGAACATCAACCCATTAGTGGATGAAGGATATAAACACGGAGCTCACAAATAAAGAAATATACGTGGAAAATAAATTTGTATGAAATATATGCAAACAGTAAATAAAGAAATGCAAGTTAAATATTAATGAAATATTTTTCTCCCAGCAAATTAATCAAAATAACAAAGGTCGATAATACTTAGTGTCAGTGATAATATGGGGAAATAGATATGCAAATGCTGTGGAAGTAGAAATTGTTACAAATTTTCTGAGGCTAATTTGGCTGCATGTATCAAAGTCTTTTCAGTTGTTATACTTTGAAACAGCAGTGATTCTAGTTCTACAAATTCATCATAAAGAATTACTTGGCCAGGTGTGGTGGCTCACACCTGTAATCCCAGCACTTTGGGAGGCCGAGGCAGGTGGACTGCCTGAGCTCAGGAGTTTGAGACCAGCCTGAGCAATACGGTGAAACCCCATCTCTACTAAAAAAAATACAAAAATTAGCTGGGCGTGGTGGTGGGCAACTGTAGTCCCAGCTACTCAGGAGGCTGAGGCAGAAGAATTGCTGGAACACTGGAGGCAGAGGTTGCAGTGAGCCGAGATCATGCCACTGCACTCCAGTCTGGGCAACAAAGAGAGACTCCATCACAAAAAAAAAAAAAAGGACAAGCTCCATTCCTAGATGGCCGAATAGGAACAGCAACGCACTCCATTCCAAGATGGCCAAATAGGAACAGCTCCGGTCTGCAGCTCCCAGTGTGATTGATGAAGAAGATGGGTGATTTCTGCATTTCCAACTGAGGTACCTGGTTCATCTCCCTGGGATTGGTTGGACAGTGGGTGCAGCTCATGGAGGGCAAGCTGAAGCAGGGTGGGGTGTCACCTCACCCGGGAAGCACACGGGGTCAGGGGATTTCCCTTTCCTAGCCAATGGAAGCCATGTCAGACTGTACCTGGAAAAATAGGACACTTCTGCCCAAATACTGAGCTTTTCCCAAGGTCTTAGCAACTGACAGACAAGGAGATTCTCTCCCATGCCTGGCTTGGTGGGTCCCACACCCACGGGGCCTTGCTCACTGCTAGCGCAGCAGTCTGAGATCAAACTGCAAGGCGGCAGCCTGCCTAGGGGAGGGCATCCACCATTGCTGAGGCTTGAGTAGGTAACCAAAGTGACCAGGAAGCCTGAACTGGGCAGAACCCATTGCAGCTCAGCAAAGCCTACTGCCTCTATAGACCCCACCTCTGTGGCAGGGCATAGCTGAAAAAAAGGCAGCAGACAACTTCTGCAGACTTAAACATCCCCGTCTGACAGCTCCAAAGAGAGCAATGGTTCTCCCAGCACGGTATTTGAGCTCTGAGAATGGACAGACTGCCTTCTCAAGTGGTTCCCTGACCCTCGTGTAGCCTAATTGGGAGACACCTCCCAGTAGGGGCTGACAGACACCTCAGATAGGTGGGTGCCCCTCTGGGACGAAGCTTCCAGAGGAAGGATCAGGCAGCAATATTTGCTGTTCTGCAGCCTCCACTGGTGACACTCAGGCAAATAGGGTCTGGAGTAGACCTCCAGCAAACTCCAACAGACCTGCAGCTGAGGGACCTGACTGTTAGAAGGAAAACTAGCAAACAGAAAGGAATAGCATCAACATCAAAAAAAAAAAAAAGGACATCTACACCAAAACCCCATCTGTAGGTCACCACCATCAAAGACCAAAGGTAGATAAAACCACAAAGATGGAGAGAAACCAGAGCAGAAAAGTTGAAAATTCTAAAAACCAGAGCTCCTCTTCTCCTCCAAAGGATCGCAGCTCCTCGCCAGCAATGGAACAAAGCTGGATGGAGAATGACTTTGACAAGGTGACAGAAGTAGGCTTCAGAAGGTCAGTAATAACAAACTTCTCTGAGCTAAAGGAGCATGTTCAAACCCACTGCAAGGAAGCTAAAAACCTTGAAAAAAGGTTAGATGAATGGCTAACTAGAATAAACAGTGTAGAGAAGACCTTAAATGACCTGATGGAGCTGAAAACCATGGCATGAGAACTTCGTGATGTATGCACAAGCTTCAATAGCCGATTCAATCAAGTGGAAGAAAGGGTATCTGTGATTAAAGATCAGATTAATGAAATAAAGGATGAAGACAAGGTTAGAGAAAAAAAGATTAAAAAGAAAAAAAAAAAAGAATTACTCCAAGTATGTATTTGGTTATACAGATAATCATCATAACTCTCTTGTTAAAAGCAAAAATCTGGAAACTACCTGTGAATGTGTGATTAGTGAAAAAAGTATTTTATATTCATATAACAGCACAATATGCAGCCATTAAAAGTGATAATGTTGATTAGTATTTATTGGCATGAAAATATGGCCGTGATATATTATTTAAATTTTTAAAATTGAGGCCCAGGCACAATGGCTCACGCCTGTAATCCCAGCAGTTTGGAAGGCCGAGGCAGGCAGATCGTTTGAGGCCAGGAGTTCAAGACCAGCCTGACCAACATGGTGAAATGCTGTCTCTATAAAAATTACAAAAATTAGCTGGGCATGGTGGCATGCATCTGTAATCCCAGCTACTTGGGAGGTTGAGGCATGAGAATCGCTTGGACCCGGGAGGCAGAGGTTGCAGTGAGCCAAGATCTCACCAGTGCACTCCAGCCTGGGTGACAGAGCAAAACAACATCTTAAAAAAAATTAATTAATTTAATTTAATTAAAAAATAAAATATCACATGTAATTATTGTGTGTATAATAATATATAAATAAAATTGTATATATGTATGATATAGGTATATAAGTCTAATGTATATATAATTATATCTACATTGGATGGTTGGCTGGATATGAACCAGAATGGTAAGAGTAGTTGTTGGCTGGTAGAATTACTGGGTGGCACTTACTTCTTCTCTACAATTTTTCTGTACTTCATGAATTTTTTTAAATTTTAAGTTCTCGGATACATGTGGTGAACGTGCAGGTTTATTACATAGGTATACATGTGCCATGGTGGTTTGCTGCATCTATCAACCCGTCATCTAGGTTTTAAGCCCTGTGTGCATTAGGTATTTGTCATAATGCTGTCCCTCCCCTTTCCCCCCAAACCCCGACAGGCTCTGGTGTGTGATGTTCCCCTTCCTGTGTTGACATGTTCTCATTGTTCAACTCCCACTTATATGTGAGAACATGAGGTGTTTGGTTTTCTGTTCCTGTGTTAGTTTGCTGAGGATGATGGTTTCCAGCTTCATCCATGTCCCTGCAAAGGACATGAACTCATTCTTTTTTATGGCTGCATAGTGTTCCATGGTGTATATGTGCCACATTTTCTTTATTCAGTCTATCATTGATGGGCGTTTGGGTTGGTTCCAAGTCTTTGCTATTGTAAATAGTGCTGCAATAAACATACATGTGTACATGTCTTTATACTAGAATGATTTATAATCCTTTGGGCATATACCCAGTAATGGAATTGCTGAGTCAAATGGTACTTCTGGTTCTAGATCCTTGAGGAATTGCCACACTGTCTTCCACAATGGTTGAACTAATTTACACTCCCACCAACAGTGTAAAAGCGTTCCTATTTCTCCACATCCTTGCCAGCATCTGTTGTTTCCAGACTTTTTAATGTTCGCCATTCTAACTGGAGTGAGATAGTATCTCATTATGGTTTTGATTTGCATTTCTCTAATAACCAGTGTTGACAAGCTTTTTTTCCCATGTTTGTTGGCCACATAAATGTCTTCTTTTGAGAAGTGTCTGTTCATATCCTTTGCCCACTTTTTCATGTTGTTTTTTTCTTGTAAATTTGTTTAAGTTCTTTGTAGATTCTGGATATTAGCCCTTTGTCAGATGGATAGATTGCAAAAATTTCCTCCCATGCTGTAGGCTGCCTGTTCACTCTGATGATAGTTTCTTTTGCTGAGCAGAAGCTCTTTAGTTCGATTAGATCCCATTTGTCAATTTTCACTTTTGTTGCCATTGCTTTTGGTGTTTTAGTCATGAAGTCTTTGCATATCTCGATGTCCTGAATGGTATTGTCTAGGTTTTCTTCTAGAGTTTTTATGATTTTAGGTTTTACATTTAACTCTTTAATCCATCTTGAGTTAATTTTTGTATACAGTGTAAGGAAGGGCTCCAGTTTCTGTTTTCTGCATATGGCTAGCCAATTTTCCCAGCACCATTTATTAAATAGGGCATCCTTTCCCTATTGCTTGTTTTTGTTGGGTTTGTTGAAGATCAGATGGTTGTAGATGTGTGGTGTTATTTCTGAGGCCTCTGTTCTGTTCCATTGGTCTCTATATCTGTTTTGGTACCAGTATCGTGCTGTTTTGGTTACTGTAGTGTCAGGTAGCATGATGCCTCCAGCTTTGTTCTTTTGGCTTAGGATTGTCTTGGCTATATGGGCTCTTTTTTGGTTCCATATGAAATTTAAAGTAGTTTTTTCTAGTTCGGTGAAGAAAGTCAATGGTAGCTTGATGGGGATAGCATTGAATCTATAAATTACTTTGGGCAGTATGGCCGTTTTCATGATATTGATTCTTCCTGTCCATGAGCACGGAATTTTTTTCCATCTGTTTGTGTCCTCTCTTATTTCCCTGAGCAACAGTTTGTAGTTCTCCTTGAAGAGGTCCTTCATATCTCTCATAAGTTGTATTCCTAGGTATTTTATTTTCTTTGTAGCAATTGTGAATGGGAGTTCACTCATGATTTGGCTCTCTGTTTGTTATTGGTGTATAGGAATGCTTGTGATTTTTGCACATTGATTTTGTATCTGAGACTTTGCTGAAGTTGCTTATCAGCTTAAGGAGTTTTTTTGTTTTTGTTTTTTTTTGAGACGGAGTCTTGCTCTGTCACCCAGGCTGGAGTGCAGTGGCGCAATCTCGGCTCACTGCAAGCTCCGCCTCCTGGGTTCACGCCATTCTCCTGCCTCAGCCTCTCCGAGTAGCTGGGACTACAGGCGCCCGCCACCATGCCCGGCTAATTTTTTTTATATTTTTAGTAGAGACGGGGTTTCACTGTGTTAGCCAGGATGGTCTCGATCTCCTGACCTCGTGATCCGCCCGCCTCGGCCTCCCAAAGTGCTGGGATTACAAGCGTGAACCACCGCACCTGGCAACTTAAGGAGTTTTTGGGCTGAGATGATGGGGTTTTCTAAACATACAATCATGTCATTGCAAACAATTTGACTTCCTCTTCTTCCTATTTGAATACCCTTTTTTGCCTTCTCTTCCCTGATCATGAATTTTTATAATACAAATTTTATAATCATATATGTAATATATATTCAAAATAAAAAAGCACATTTATCTAGATTTTCTAGCAATTTTTATTTTTAAGCTTTGTCTACCTTGTTTTTCTTTAAATAGTAAAACAAGCTTTAAAAGGCAGTAATCACCATACACATAGTGCAGGGGTTCTTACTTGGGGCGTTGATTCTCACCTGGGTGGAGTAGTTTGAGAATGCCTAATATGTTCTAAACATCTTTTATGAGTTTGGAGAGTTTTCCACATTGTAACTTCCCAAAGTGGAGCCAGAACTCACTGTTTCAGGCTCCCTTGCTGCTGACCTCAGAGCATGTGTCTTTGCATCCATGTGAGTCCCAGCTTGGAAGGTAACACTACAAGGAGGTAGACATGCATGGTGTCCATCCCAGGTGAACATAACCACAGGGGCTCAATGGCTGAGCTCCTGGCATCTAGTTCCAAGCATTATCAATGCAAGCTACAGTGTCTCTGCAAGAAGCAGAGTTGTTGCCAAGCATTGGCAGTGACAATGTTTTCAATGGAGCAGATTGTACAGTGTGATTTGATGTTGTTTCTGGCCTGATACTTCCTAAGTCTGCTTCTCTTGCCCTCCAGGAGATTCTGTGAGTTGCTTAATATTTTGATAATTTTTTTTTTTTTTGCCTAAACTAGCGAGAGTAGATTCTATTATTTGCAATGAAGAACTATGCCCAATAGTATTACCTTCATCTCCATTTTACAGATGAAGAAATTGAACCTTTTTTAAAAATGAAGACAATTTCCTAAGATTACACAGCTAGTAAGTAATGAGGCAAGACTTAAGTGCAAGACCTTTGAGTCAAAGTCTAGGTTCTTCCGACCATGCCATGCTGCTATCTGGAAGATATGTACATATATTTTTACAAAGATTATTAATAATTAGCCAAATAGATATGAGTATGGGATATCCCAGAGGAATTTCAAACTAAGATATTCCAATACTCACCATGAAGTGAGATCATCAATAAAAACAAATGTTACCACTTCACAAATAATTACTATGTGCCAACACTGCCCATCAGCTGTGGGTGGGATCCCAGAGATTAAACACTCTCATTTATACATGAGGAGCTTGCAGCCCAGAAACATGATAGAATTTTCATGTTTCAGTCAGTAGGGGAGAGTGAGGAGAGAAAAGCAATTTGTTGACTCCCTTTTCCTTTATATCAGTGGAGGGTGAAGCCACTTATTAACCCATTTAGAAATGCTTGTATCACACAAGTTCAATGCCTAAATGAAAATCTTATTTTAAACGTTAGAAGAAATAAATATTGAATCTATGAGGAATAACCATATTCAAAATACTGCCAACCAGTCCCAGAGATACCCTAGACTACACCATCATCAGTCATTCAGGGTGTGTAACTGAGAAGCCTAAAATAGCTTTTGAGAGAAACCTCATGAAAACATCCCCTGGGGAGCTGAGATCACACTTCCACCCAGCTCTGAAACACAGAATTTATTTGACCAGATTCGATGCAAGAAAATTGTTCCTTCTGCAGAAATTGGGAAAAATGTTAAATCCCTTGTGAATCCATGGAAAATGTAAGATTTAGTGTCTAAATGTTTTAAAATAAAAACATTTTATAACAGACATTACTATCTCCATGTTCGTAGATAATATTTTTTGTTTTAATAAAATCCAAGATGTGTTTTACCCTAAGGGCCATTTCTATTGAATCTGGAGGGGGAGAAAAAAAACAACTTGAGTTATACAAGGAAAACTGAACCTTTAAATTTCTGATTCGTTTCCCCTTAAATCATCCAAATATTGCTTTTTATGGGCTATGTAATAGCAAAACAGTCTCTGAGGGGGTGTTAAAGCATTTCAAGCCTTGCTTCCCTTAAAATAAAGTAACATAAAATAAGTTTTAAAAGGAGGAAGCAGGCTTCAAGTGAATCTAAATGGTTTACAAAAGGTCTCATCAGGCCAATATCTAAAATGTTTAAGTGAATTCTTAATTTTTAAAATTCTCCTTTTCCTGTTTAATAGTGGAATCTTGCATGAAGACTGTCCTGAACGCTTAAAATATGTCTTCCTATCGGAATAAGAATAAACTTGGTCTCTGAAAAGAGAGCACTCTGCTTTTCTCCATTAGAAATCACCTTGAGATATTTAAGAGTAAAGGAATTGCACCAATTTAAACCATACGCTTGTTTACATCTAATTTATCAGATAACTCTTGGAAAATTTTACTTAACTAAGACAGTCCTCTTTTTCACAACCATTGGCTGATTCAAATGGTGGAGTGTGCAGTTCACTCAGGGCCAAATGCAGAATCACGTCAATAGAATTTGAACTTCTTCCATTTTTTATCTCTATTATTGAGATGAATGTTGAATGAAATCAGCTCACTTTTGCCTTAAGCTCTTTTTTATTTTAGTTCTCCCATGGGCCTACTTACATGAATAATAACTTAGGTTGTTTGGAAAGAAAGTCTAAGAAAGCTAAGAATAGCCAGTCGTGGTGGCTCATGCCTGTAATCCCAGCCGTTTGGGAGGCTGAGGTGGGCAGATCACCTGAGGTCAGGAGTTTGAGACCAGATTGACCAACATGGAGAAACCCCATCTCTACTAAAAAAACAAAATTAGCCGGGCATGGTGGCACATGCCTGAATCCTAGCTATTTGGGAGGCTGAGGCAGGAGAATCACTCTCCAGCCTGAGCAACAAGAGTGAAATTCTGTCTCCAAAAAAAAACGGCTAACATTGAATGAAACATTTTCTCAAAAATAGTTTAAGACATTGCACTAGTTTGCAAAGCAGAAGAAATCCACCATACATGGTGAATTGTCCATTTGAATTTTTAGCTGGTTAAATTTTTGGCTGCCTTGAATCTGAAGAAAGACTGGCAGAGATAACAACATAGTATCTTAAGCAGAAATCTAAGGAAGCCATTCAGAAATTCATCCATTCATTCCATCATGATTTATTCAGTGACAACTATGGGCAGGCAAGATGTTTGGGACTGGAGATATAACAGTGAACAATGGAGCATGTATTTTCAAAGAAATTGAATGACAAGAGATCTGTTTGGGAGGGCCACAGTTTGATAACAACAAATACTAATTCTGGGACTCATTTGTAGCATGTTTTATACTTTTAGAGAAAGGAAACATCAAAGCACAAATAGTGACATCTCTTCATTTTTAGTCCTGTGATATTTTGCCAATGTTTTGCATACCCTGAAGAGCAATTCCTATCTGAGATCCAATAACTTCACTCACTAGAACACATATGATACCCTGGAACATTCATCATTTACCTCTAGTGTGCATCACCTCTATTCTACTTGCTCCCAGCTTTGTGTCTTTGCCTCCTACTTCATTATAAAAATTGAAGTGATTGAACTTGTATTCTCCCAACCTTCTTTTTGCCACCTTCAAATTTATCTATGTCCTATAAATTTAATGCATTCCAATAAATAGTATTTCCAATATTCAAGAAGGAACTTGCAGTTCATGCAGAAAAATAACATGTGAGAAAACTAAGAGAAATCTTGAAAATAAAAAATGAGAGATAGTTAGCCTTACTAGACAATGCAATATATTTTGGAACTCCAATAAGTAAAAAAGTTTGACATTAGATAAAACGTGGAAAATCCATGGAATAGAATAAAGAGTTCAGAAATAGATTCAAATTCTATGAAGGTTTGGTTTATGACAAAGGTGCCATTTCAGACTGGGTAAGGAAGGAAGGGAAGAATTCAAAATATGACGTTGGACAACTGGCTGACCACTGGAAAAAATATTAAAACTGTATTTATCTCATCAAAAATAAATTCCAGATGGATTAAAGATATAAATGTAAAAAATAAAATATTTTGAAGAAGGCATGAGGAGTAACAGGGACCATATTTACCTTCCTGTCTGAAACATCTAAGAAAAAAGACAAAAATATAATGATTTTAAAACATTAGACAACAGGCAACAAATGACAATGATCCTTGAGAGACACGAAACAAACTATATGAACCCTATTATTGCCCCAGCTCACTGCCTGGAAAGAATTTTGAGGCCACAGCATAGGCAAGGGGGAACCAGCTAGAGCCCAGTGATCTCAAGAAATTGAGGAGATGGAGCTGGAGCCGGAGTCCAGGAAGGCCAAGGCAGCTGAAGCTCACAGGGCAGAGTACCAGAGAAAATTGCAGTCCAGAAAGAGAACCCTGGAGATCTTCAGAGGATCCCCTTGCAGTATTCAACTCAGTACTACTCAGCAAATGTGTGTGAGTAAACTAGCAGAGGGCCCAGACGCTGAGAAACAACCATCTGAAAGGACTAAAGAGAACAGTGTCTCACAATGGAATGGAAATAGTTCCTGTTCCCATCAACCAGAGTGAAACACCTCAAAACTCACAAGGCGTCATGTAAAGTACTCATAAGAGTTTTGTCTCATTAATGGGGGAAAATATCCCTACTAAATGCTTATCTGGTCTTGCCTAACAGCTTAAAAACAAGACTAAAATGAACCAGAAAAAACTCAAGAATATTTACAAGATTACAAAAATAATAAACATCCAACAAGGTAAAATTTACAGGATCTGGTATCCACTAAAAAGTTACCAAGTATGCAATGAAGCAGGAAAATGGACCCATAATACCAGTGGTTAATTCTGATGAACCAAGTAGGAAAAGACTTGTTTCATTGTATTTCCTTCAGTCTCTTAAAATTATATAAATATATAAAAATGTACTATATATTTATATATAAGATATAGGTGTTTTATGTATGCAAATGTGCATTTATATATACTATATATATACACACACACACATGCGCGCGCACACACACACATCTACTTCCTCCTGTCTACCTACTCCACAGATTATCTAGAAATATAGATGGAGAAAAAATACACAAGAGATGACAGCAGGCATAGAGAACATAGTGAAAAGTTTGACAAGATGTTAATTGTGAGTCCCATAAGGAAAAGGGAAAGTAGAAAGAAATGGCTGAGATCTTCCTAGAACTCATAAAAACATCCACAGGTGTAAGAAGCAGCCCAGGACTGCTCTAGTGGGTTAAGGGGATATATATATATATATATATATATATATATATATATATCTCCTTATATCCATACATATATATATAAAATTTGAAAGGATCTAAATGTTCATTAATGTGGACTGTAAAATTATAGTATAATTATGTTATAGATGCTATGTAGCCATAAAGTGTACTAAAGGGGCTATTTTTTATGTCAGGATATGGACCAACCTCCAGGTCTCCAAAATATACTGCTAGGAGAAAAAGCAAGGACGAAAGCCACACATAGAGTATACCATCGTTTGTATGGAAATGGAGGTGGAGAGAGTCACATTCACACACAGATATAAATACCTATTTGGTTGTAAATGAACAAAATATTTCTGGTATGATACACATATAAATAAGTAATAATGGTTGCCTCTGCAGTGTTGGATAGGCTGGGTGATAGGAATAGAAGTAATAGTTTGTTCCTTGTATATATTTTTGCATCTGAAATTCTGCAGGAGGTGCGACTATCATCTATGTAGATCAACCAATAAAAAAATTTAAAAGCAAACCTCAGCACAATCAAAATGGCCTTCCGCTCTTGCCAGCCAAGTCCTTTTCCCTTTAACTACCTTTTCTGGCCTTTTACAGTCTGTTACTTCTTGGAAAAACTTGGAATTTAGAATTTAAAAGCATGAGGATATCTTTCCTCTATAAGCATCAAACCTAAGGCTGGAGCTCTGTATGGGTTTGCAAGTCTGCTTTTAAATCCACAGGGTGGAGAATGTAGCTTATTTTTAAATTAGGTGGAATTCAGAAAAGAGCTGCCAAAATGATTAAATAGACTGGAGAGACTGGTTTATAAAGAAAGATGAAAAGACATAAATGTGTGTAATTTGGCGACATGACAGCAGGCCTGGACTGTGGTTAACACATACAAGTACTGAATTTGATGAGTTCAAACACCAGGAAAGGAGCAGAGTAGTTGAGGATATAAGTAGGAAGAGAAAGGAGAAAATATGAAAAGAAAACCAAAGTGAACAGATACTCAAACAAAAGTCTTAGTCGGCCTGTCTGCCTATCTATAGAGAGGCATCTCCAGGGAAGCAACTGATGTCTTGTTTCTTGGATACTATCCTAGAACACCTATACCTTCTCAGCAATTGTAAGTTGAAACCAGCTGCTAGACCAGGGGGTTAGAGGTCACCAGAAAGGCTTTTATCTTAACTTAAGCTCCCCTTTCTCACTGCCTATCTCCCTGATCTGGCACTTTGCTGTATTCAAGTGGCTATTTTGCTTCCATGTGCATAACCAATGAGGGGCAGACAGCCTTTTAGCGAGGAGTCTATGCAGAGTACATTGATCATTCAGTCATATTTCAAGTTTTACTGGGTGTCTATAGTAGGTCTGAGAAAGAAGATTGCAGTTCCCTGCTACTGACTATCAAGGAGTTTGTGGTAAGCTCATGATAGTTCTATCAAGAATGGACAAGTGAGATGGCCAGGTGGACACAGACCAGCTTAGCAGCAGCACTGTGAGCACTGTGCTGCACATTGGATGGTCCTGTGTCCCTAATCAGCCTCTCACTGAGCCTATCTCGGGAGAATATTAAAAAGTCACGTTATTGCTATGCCATTGAAAATGAGTACCATGGGGTGATTTTGCTTGCTTGTAATGTAACTGCCCAGTCTCTTCACCTGCTATATCTAGTCAATTCCTTTTATTTCATATTCACTAATTCTTAGTCCATATTTATTTGGGCTTGCAAATTAACTTGCCAGAGTATATGCTCAAGGGTGTGCAAATTGATGTGGGTGCATATATAAGAATCTACATTTGTATGTATATGTAATCATGCACAAGTCTGTGTGTGCATTTCTGGATTCACATCCATGTGTTGCTGTGTATATGAGAAAATGCACATATGGGTAAAATGAACAAAAAATTAATTTAAGAAACACTCTGGTATGGATTCCAAAACTAATACATAAGAGCATATTTTAAAAATCATTCTTGGTTTATGTTTATTTTAAATTTTCTCCATTTTTCAAATGAAGGAACTGAACTGTGGCTGTAACTTGATCCTAATGTGCTTATTATTGGCAGCATTAGGTGAGGCCATTCCCCTGTGGGAAGAGAGTAGGGTTAGAGGGAATAATCATTATAACTCTCAATTATCCTGGACAAGAGGCAGCTTCTGGGTCAGGAGATGAAAAGTTGGCAGCTATGCCTTAGACTGTGGATAAGGAAAGAATTACTTATCTCTGGGCCCCAGTTCTCTTGTGAAGAGGCTCTGAGGAGTCCAGACATGCTAAAGGCCTTTCCCATGTGATGGAGAGAAGCTGAACTCTGCCATATGGAACAAGGGGAGGAGGCAGGCTCATAGCTACGGTGCCATGATTAGGTTTGCCTACAGATTACGGAAACCCCAAAATAACAGTGACCTAAACAAAAAAGTCCAGGGATACTGTGGTAGCTTCACTAGGTAATCAGGAACTCCATCTCCTCTCTGCTCTGCCATCCTTGGCAGCTACTTCCAGCCTCAAGACCATCTCATGTTCCAGGAAGGCTGCTGTAACCTCTGTCATCACATCCTTTTTTGGGCAGCAGCAAAGACAAAAAGGAGGCATCTCCCAGTTTTTTCTGTTGTATTAGCCAGAACTTAGTCTTGTGACCATATCTAGCTGTAAGAGAGGCTGGGAAAGATATCCTTATAGGCTGGTTCATCACCATCTTGAATAAAATTGTTTTTCTGTAACTAAAGAAGGAGAGCATAAATACTGGGGGGAAAGTATTTTCTGCAACAGCTGGGCAAAAATGTGGCCTAGAGAAAAGCCCATAAGGATATGTAGTTGCCAGCTGAAGGATAATTTTGGTATATGCTTCCTTTCGGTGATACCTGAGGCTGTACCAAAAAAGTGATATTAGCTGTTATAACCTGTTATTGGTTGTGCTGTGGGGTATTAAAGAAAGTGTCCGTGTCCACTCTTGGGCAAAGGAGAGAGCAGCACTCAGGGGCAAGTATGGTGTGTCTGCAGTGACCTCAGGGAGCACTGGCCCACAGAGAGAACCACAGAGAGCTTTCTGGAGCAACAGAACCATAGGCTTATAGGCAATGTGTTTGAGTCATCACAACTGGTGGGGGAGACACAAGCAAGAAACATCCTAGAGACTCCCTGGGAAATACCAGCAGTAAGAATATCTCAAAAGTGGGGCTGGGGTCTTGCTGTCCCACAAGTGAGGGTTACAAGGTCAGTAAGCTGTGCTGAACCATGTATATGACCTCATTTATAACCATAGACAGGTGAGGCCAGGAGATTATTTGAGTGACAGGAAATAAAGAATATATTTCAGAAGTATTTGTTTTATAAAGAAAGAGTTGGTTAAGACAATGTGGATGCATGCATTTTAGACCAGGCTCCACCTTTTTAAAGTGAACACCAGTGAGTGAGTGTGGTGATTTTCAATGCATATTTCATGGAACTCTCTAGTTTCATGAAGTGAATCAGAGTGCCTTCAAGACCAGAGAGAGACCAGTGGGCTAGACTTTGGTCCCCAACCCATGCTGATTACATATTATTCATATTTTTAGATTTCAACATAACTTCTCATTTGAAAAATTATTTCTACTGGCCCCACCATTAGAAAGTAATGGTGTAGGTATTAAACTCAGTAATGGTAATCACCTAACAATGTTGATCTCACTGTCTTAAACTAAGAAATACTGTAGAAATGCTATTTAATAAAAGGAAATAGATATGTTAAATCTGCTCCTCTAAAAAATTCCAGTCTATCAAGGATATAGTGAAAATGAAACATTTATACATTGTTGGTAGGTATGTAAATTTAGTTCAACCCCTATGGAAAAACAGTATGGAGATTTCTCAAAGAGCTAAAAATAAAATTACCATTCAATTCAGCAATCCAACTACTGTGTAACTATCCAAAGGAAAAGAAATTGTTTTATCAAAAAGTTACCTGCATTCATATGTTTATCACAGCACTACTCACAATAGTAAATTCATGGAATCAACCTAAGTATACATCAATGGTTTACTGGATAAAGAAAATGGGGTACATATATACCATGGAATACTACGTAGCCATTAAGAAAGAATAAAATCGTGTCTTTTGCAACCAAAAGGATGGAGCTGGAGACAATTATTCTCAGTGAAATAACCCAGAAATAGAAAATCAAATGTTCTCACTTATAAATGGTAGCTAAATGAAGGGTACACATGGACATAAAGATGGAAATAAGTCTAACTGGATGCTCCAAAAGTGGATATGGTGGGAGGGGACTGAGGGTTGGAAAATTGCCTATTGGGTGCAATATTCACTATTTGGGTAATGGGTTCAATAGAAATCCAAACCTTACCATTGTGCATCCATCTAACAAACCTGCACATGTATTTCCTGAATCAAAAATATGATAAATAACAAACAACAACAAAAATTCCAGCCTATACCTACATGAACTGAGATATGCAATATTGGTTACCATGATTAACTCACTAATGAAGATTCTAGAAATCAATCAAAACATTTAGGAAAAGAAGGGATTCTACATGAAGACAGGCTTTGAAGATTCTTTTTATTATTTTTTTAAATTTTTGTATTACACTTTAAGTTCTGGGATATATGTGCAGAACGTGCAGGTTTGTTACATAGGCATACATGCGCCATGGTGGTTTGCTGCACTCATCAACCTGTCATCTATATTAGGTATTTCTCCTAATGCCATCCCTCCCCAGTCCCCACCCCCCATCAGGTCCCAGTGTGTGATGTTCCCCTCCCTGTGTTCATGTGTTCTCATTGTTCAACTCCCACTTATGAGTGAGAAGATGCAGTGTTTGGTTTTCTGTTCTTGTGTTAGTTTGCTGAGAATGATGGTTTCCAGCTTCATCCACGTCCCTGCAAAGGACATGAACTCATTCTTTCTTTTTTTTAAATTTTAATTTAATTTTATTATTATTATACTTTAAGTTTTAGGGTACATGTGCACAATGTGCAGGTTTGTTACATATGTATACGTGTGCCATGTTGGTGTGCTGCACCCATTAACTAGTCATTTAGCATTAGGTATATCTCCTAATGCTATCCCTCCTCCCTCCCCTACCCCACAACAGTCCCCGGAGTGTGATGTTCCCCTTCCTGTGTCCATGTGTTCTCACTGGACATGAACTCATTCTTTTTTATGGCTGCATAGCGTTCCATGGTGTATATGTGCCACATTTTCTTTATCCAGTCTATCATTGATGGGCATTTGGATTGGTTCCAAGTCTTTGCTATTGTGAACAGTGCCACAATAAACATATGTGTGCATGTGTCTTTATAGTAGAATCATTTATAATCCTTTGGGTATATATACAATAATAGGATTGCTGGGTCAAATGGTATATCTGGTTGTAGATCCTTGAGGAATCGCCACACTGTCTTCCACAATGGTTGAACTAATTTACACTCCCACCAACAGTGTAAAAGTGTTCCTATTTCTCCACATCCTCTCCAGCATTTGTTGTTTCCTGACTTTTTAATTATCACCATTCTAACTGGCATGAAATGATATCTCATTGTGGTTTTGATTTACATGTCTCTAATGGCCAGTGAGGATGAGCTTTTTTTCATATGTTTGTTGGCTGTATAAATGTCTTCTTTTGAGAAGTGTCTGTTCATATCCTTCGCCCACTTTTTGATGGGGTTGTTTTTTTCTTGTAAATTTGTTTAAGTTCTTTGTAAATTCTGGATATTAGCCCTTTGTCAGATGGATAGATTGCAAAAATTTTCTCCTATTTGGTAGGTTGCCTGTTCACTCTGATGATAGTTTCTTTTGCTGAGCAGAAGCTCTTTTGTTTAATTAGATTCCATTGGTCAATTTTGGCTTTTGTTGAAATAACTTTTGGTGTTTTAGTCATGAAGTCTTTGCCCATGCCTATGTCTTGAATGGTGTTGCCTAGGTTTTCTTCTAGGGTTTTTATGGGTTTAGGTCTTACGTTTAAGTCTTTAATCCATCTTGCGTTAATTTTTGTATAAGGTGTGGAGGCCTAGTCTCCTCCACACCTTTTACACCTTATTCTTCTGCATGTACACCTCCACACCTTATTCTTCTGCATGTGAATATCCAATTTCCCTAGCATTGTTTATTGAAGATTAGCTGGCTGTAGTGCATGAATTTTTTCTGGGATCTCTATTCTGTTCCCCTGGTTTATATGTTGTTTTTATGCCAGTACCATGTTGTTTTGGTTACTATAGCTTTGTGGTGTCTGTGTGTGTGTGTGTGTGTGTGTGTGTGTATATATATTTTATATGTGTGTGTATATATATACATGTTATGTGTGTGTGTATATATATGTATATATGTATACATACACATATGTGTATATATACACACATATATAAAATATATATATACACACAATGTATATATATACACACACACTTATATAAAATACATTTATAACACACACACATATATATATATATATATATAATGAGATGGGGTCTTGCTATGTTGCCCAGGCTGGCCTTAAACTCCCGGGCTCAAGCGATCCCCCTGCCTTGGCCTCCTACAGTGCTGGAATTACAGGCGAGAGCCACCTTGCCTGGCCTAGCTTTGTAGTATATTTGAAGTCAGTTAGCATGATGCCTCTAGCTTTGTTGTTTTTGCTCAGGATTGCTTTGGTTATTCAGGTCTTTTGTAGTTCCAAAAGAATTCTATGATTTTTTTTTTCTTTTCCTATTTCTGTAAAGAATGTCATTGGCATTTGTATAGGGATTACAATAAATCTGTAGATAACTTTGGGTAGTATGGCCATTTTAACAATATTAATTCTTTCAATCCATGAACACAAGATATCTTTCCAATTATTTGTGTGTTCTTCAATTCTTTCACCAGTATCTCAAGGATTTTTCATTGCCTTAGTTAAGTTCACTCCTAGGTATCTTCCTTTTTTTATGTTATTGTAAATGAAACTGTTTTCTGGATTTCTTTTTCAGATACTTCATTATTACTATATAGAAATGCAGTTGATTATTTTTACCTTGCAAGTTTACTGAATTTGTTTATCAGTTCTAATAGGTTTTTTTTGGTAGAGTCTTTAGGGTTTTCTATATATAAGATCATGTTGTCTGCAAACAGGGACAATTTGACTTTCTCCTTTTTAATTTGGATGCCTTTTATTTCTTTCTCTTGTCTAATTGCTGTGGCTAGGACTATGTTGTCCTTCAACATTACGTTACATAGAAGTGGTAAAAAGTGGGCATCCCTATCTTTTTCCTGATATTAAAGGGAAAGCTTTCAGCTTTTCCCCATTCAGTATGACGTTAGCTGTGGATTTTTCATACATGGCCTTTTTTTTTGTGCTGAGGTACATTCCTTTTATATATAATTTGTTAAGAGTTTTTATCATGAAGGAATGTTGAGTTTTGTCAAATGAATTTTCTGCATCTATAGAAATAACTATATGGGTTTTGTCTTTCTTTCAGTTAATGTGGTATATCAAATTTATTGATTTGTGGATGTTCAACTATCCTTGCATCCCTGGAATGAATTCCACTTGATCATAGTGAATGATTTTTTTTTTTTTTTTTTTTTTGAGATGGAATCTCACTCTGTCACCCAGGCTGGAGTACAGTGGCACTATCTTGGCTCACTGAAAGCTCCGCCTCCTGGTTTCATGCCAGTGAATGATATTTTGAATAGGTTGCTAAGTTTGATTTGCTAGTATCATTTTGGGAATTTTGCATTTATGTTCATCAGAGATACAGGCCTGTAGTTTTCTTCTTTTGTTGTGACCTTGTCTGATTTTGGAATTAGAGTAAATTGTTGTGACCTTGTCTGATTTTGGAATTACAGTAATGCTGGCCTCATAAAATGAGTGTGGAAGTATTCCCTCCTTCTTCTCTTTAGCTGTCTGAAAAGGTCGAGGGTCGGTATTAGTTCTTTAAGTGTTTGGTAGAATTCAGCAGTGAAGTTCTCAGGTCTTGGTTTTTTCTTTGATGGAAAACGTTTTATTTCTGACTCAATTTCCTCACTACTTATTGCTGTGTTCATATTTCTATTTTTTATTATTTAATCATGGTAGATTGTATGCTTCCAGGAATTGATCCATTTCTTGTATGTTATCAGATTTGTTGGTGTATGGTTGTTGTTCATAATACTGTCTTATAATCTTTTTAATTTCTGTGGTATGAATTGTAATGTATCCTTTTTCATCTCTGATTTTATTTAATATTTTTTCTTAGTCTAGCTAAAAGTTTATCTATTTTATCTTTTCAAAAAACAAAACTTCATTTTATTGATCCTTTCATTTATTATTTTTTTAGTCTCTGATTTATTTCTGCTCTGAGCTTTAGTATTTCTTTCCTTCTACCAATCTTGGGTTTAGTTTGTTATTGTTTCTCTAGTTCCCTGAGATGCATCATTAGGTTTTTTATTAGAAATCTTTCTTCTTTGATATGGGCATTTATTACTATAAACTTCCATTTTAGAACTGCTTTTGCTGTGCTCCACAGGTTTTGGTATGATGTATTTCCATTCTCATTCATCTCAAGAAATTTTTTTAATTTCTCTTTTTATTTCTTTATTAACCCATTGGTTATTTAGGGGCATGTTGTTTAATTTCCATGTATTTATAACGTTTCTGAAGTTTTTCTTGTTGTTGACTTACAGCTTTTTATTAAAGCTACCTCTATTGCTGAAATTCCAGCAGGGAAAAAAATTATTATTGTAAATCCAAGCCTCTATCTTCTAGCACTTTGTTGTCTTCTGAAACAATGGGATTTGGGGGTGGGGTCACACGAAGTTACTTAGGAAGTTAACCATTGCACTACAATAGAGCTGCTTGCAGTTGGGAGCTTTTAGCAGGCAATATATCATAATCAGCAGCAGAAGATGTAGATTCATGAAAGTAAATCAGTGAGATGTGACTCAGGCTGCTTCTGGAAAGACAGGAGTAATTTCCTTAAGACAGGGTCTGCTCTAACACGGTGAGAAGTGGAGCTCTTCGCAGAAAAGATGAGAATTGCTTCTGAATTAAAAAGCTGCGAGTGACCTTCCAAGGTCAGCTAGTTTATTCCCTTCAGGCAGAAACTCTAGTACTGCAATGATAAGGTGGCCTGTTTTACAGACCCTGAAAGAGAGCACATACATTCCAGAATTCCACACTCCAGCATGAAGAACCTTCACTCCCAAGGAATTCTTCTTGGGCATCAATATAATTCCTTCCGCTATGGCTAGTTTGCTTTTGTTTTTGCTTTCTATTTTCTCTTCCTGAGAGACAAATAAGCTGGTCAAGTAAGACTAAGGAACCAAAGAAGCACAACTTCACAACTTGCCCAGAGTTTGGTGAATTCAAAACTAGAGAACTCATTATGGTATCCGTTCTTATCCACAGATCTGAAGAACGGTAAATGCCTTTCTTGGCAGATAGAGAGCACTGGCAGGAGGCAGCTGATCTACCTGTTTGCAGATAACAAAAAACCTTTAAAGCTCAAGGTACTACTCACCAGGGAATCAAGTGTTAGTGCCCCCACAACCCCCCCACAATAAAAGGTTAAAAAAAATACAGGGAAGGAAAACAGCAATTTAAAAGTCTATAAAAGTGCCAGTTGCAAGGTCTGAGGCTAGTGCTTAAGGGTGAGCAGAAGGTCTCTTTCACCCAGGTAATGACTGTAAGCCCCATAAGGAGATGGTTAAATCAAACACTGAGATGACTGCTCTTAAGAGGGGAAAAATCTGTCAATCATACTTTGCCTTTGACACAAGGAAATTCCTTGAAACTGAGAATGGAGAGTGGAAGGGAGGGAGAATGTCTCCTGATGTGGGTGGCCAGGAAATCAGGGGCCAGAAAAGCATGAGAGGAGAGAGGAAGAAAGAGCCTGAGAGGCAAAAAAACACAAGACTGAATTCTAATCAAAATGCTATGAGGCGTTCACACCAGGCCTTGTGAGAATATTAACAAGGTTACCCAAGGGGGGGGCCTTTAGCCCCAGGAGTTATTAGTGAATATGGAATTATATTTGCACAAACACTACCAGATGCAAGGGGCTAAATGTCCTGCAGATGTGGAAGAAGCCAGTGTATGTTCCAATAGGCGGCAGCTTTATTTGTTTTACCCTTCATCCAAAAGTCTGGGCAGCACGTTTCTGAGGGGTTGCATTTCTAGAATGACCACCAGATCACTAGGCCCCTGTTTCCCAACTGCTGCTTGCACCAGCCCCAAAAGTATCTCTGCCCAGGACAATGTGGAGTGGCCCTGAGTTAGGTTTGACCAGCTTACCAGCTGACCTCTACCATTTTTTTGTGTGGGGGGAAGGGGATAATAGCAATCTTACAAGAGATTTTCTGAAAGATGAAACAGTTCAGAGCCAGGTAAATCACAACAATTTCAAAGAGTAGTTTTGAACTCAAATTTTAACCAGTCAGTGTTGGGAAAAGAATATACAGCAAAACAAAAAGGGTACAAAGGGTCTCCTTATATGAACCTTCAGAGCCTCACAACTCAATTTTATTTAGATTCACCACTGCTGAAGGAGACATATCTCATCTCTGTGGTTGGATGAGATGCTGCCTTCAGGGGGTCTCCTGAATGCATGACCCCAAATCATGACCACCATCTTGCTCATGCTGAGCAAGGATTGCCCGTCTGGAGAGAAAGAACTGTTCAACACACTGATATGACATGTGGAGGCAGTTGACCCTGAAGCTAATGCCATGAGCCTCTCCCAAGTTCCTTGTAGGGCCTTTATCAATTTGTAGGCATGGCTGTATGTTTTCATAAAGTTTACAAAATTAAAGTATATAACACCAATTAGTTAATACTGCCCTGGTTTCCCCTCTGTCACATTTCCCTTTGTGTAGGGTGGCATCAGAGTTGGGTTGAAGATATACTTAGCTTGAGTGGAATGAAATGTATTACATGGTTGGCATCACTTTTGTGTAGAGCTGACTGCTAACCACCTGGTTGTATAAACGGATTCCATAAACACTTCTATCATTAACTGCTCACCAGTGAGCTGGGTGACCAAGGGACATCATGTTGGGATTACCAGCATCCTATGATGCTGATCCTATGATGAATTCTGATGTTATGTGAATACATCCTACAATGCCCAGCCCTGAAATTAGGAGAATAGTGGAGGAGAAATAAGATTTGAAATGCACAGAGCCGGAAACTAGTCATAGAAGTGTTGTCTAAATCTTACAACTCTTAGATGTAAAATCTTGATAAAAGTTTTCCCAAATTTGACAATTGTGAAATTTTACATGACGTTGCAAGCAACAAAATGTGGTATTGAAAAAAATTTCCCTAAACTATCAACAATAAAACACAAATTTTAATAAATCATACTAAAGGAAAGTTGAACTATGCTTCTATTCTCTCTATACAATATGGTATTACAAAATTGTCATATAAAGAAGCAATCAGAATCTGTACAACTATATTATATATATTAGAACTATATATATTCCACATAATAGAATATACTACATATTCATATATTATCTAATTATAGATTACTAAATATAATAGAATTATATTATACATTATATGTAATATATATTTATTATTTATTTTATATTAAATAATTTTATATTTTATATATTTATTATGTATTACATGTAATATATTACATATTTATATATTATATCTAATTATATATTATCATATGTAACATAATTCTATTTTTATATATTATATGGAATATATAATATAATATATATAATTAGATATAAGTAATATATATAGTATATAATATATGCAATAGAAATATTTCAGACAATTAATAAAAGCAGCATGTTGTTCTCCTGGATTTTGTGATTTTTGTAATATTTGTCAGCTTTCTTTTCGAATTAGTGATTTGTTATTTATTTATTTATTTTATTTATTATTTTTTTTTGAGACGGAGTTTCTTTCTTGTTGCTCAGGCTGGAGTGCAATGCCGCAATCTTAGCTCACTGTTCACCACAACCTCCGCCTGCCAGGTTCAAGTGATTCTCCTGCCTCAGCTTCCCAAGTAGCTGGGATTACAGTTGCTCACCACCACACCTGGCTAATTTTTTGTATTTTTAGTAGAGACAGGGTTTCACTGTGTTGGCCAGGCTGGTCTTGAACTCCTGACCTCAGTCAATCCACCCACCTAAGCCTCCCAAAGTGCTGGGATTACAGGCGTGAGCCACTGAGCCGAGCTGATTTGTTATGATTTCTTACTGTAAAATATATTCACTTTACTATCTAATTTTATATCCAGAGTTGTGTATTCTTTTTCTTAAAGAAGGCCTCCAATATTATATAAGCTTCAAACCCTATATAACCTGGATTTGCCTTTGGTGCCATGTACCTTCTAAACATTTTTCAGGCTTAAAAATTTTATTCCTCAGCTTATAAGGTAGGCCTTGTTTATACTATTTTACAAATAAAGAAGCTGTGACTTTCAGTCATATAACTTCTAAATGGATTTGAATGCAATATCTGTCTTATGTCAAAGGAAGTGAGCTAGCTCTAGCCCTAATTGTATTTCCCTGTCCCCATAGCTCTATGCTGATTCCAAACTTGAACTTTCTTTGCTTTATCCAGTCTGATTCAAATGGCTTCCACTAAGACCATTCTCTCTACTGTTCCACCCATCTGCCCCCTGAAATACCTCATTATGAACCGATCTGAAAGAACTCACTGTCAGAAAACTTTTCTTCATTTATTTTCCATTATTCTGAAATACGTCCTTGTGGACCCCTCTGGCAATTTCTCTTTCTTGTAATATTTACCAAGTTTTATGTAGTGTTTACACTTAATAGGAAGAACCAGGAAAAACATTTCATCTTGCCCGAAGGATCTTTGAAATATTTTTTTAAATTGAAATTCAAAACGCACTCCCTCCAGGAAGCCCACCAGATTAATTCCAGGCGGCAAGTCCCCATGCCATCCTCTTCCTTTGTAACTGATTACTAGCTATTCACAGCCACACTGTATGTATTTGCATATACAGTATTGTCTTTCTTATTAGAAATCAAGATCAGCAATGCTTTAAAATCTTTACTACTTAAACTTAAATGCACGTTTGGATTCCAAAAACTTTGTGGGAACTCAGCAGAATTTTCAGACTATATAATGTAAGGAGGTGAGGTCTGAGTTTTTCTTCAGCACACCTCAGTATCTATCATGTTGCTTTCAAAATGAAAAATAAGCAACTCCATTTAATGCAAAAACAGAAAACCTCAGTTCTGTGGTGGAACAAAAACTCATCAGTCTCCTGGCCTGGTTTCCCTGAATTCTAATGCATGGCTTTAGCTCTTTCAGTGTGTAACCTCCACAAACAACATGGCTTCTATTTCTCTATCTGTAAAATAAGAATTGTGTTATTTCTTTCCCATTTACTTTACAAAAGTCTCATGGGAACAAAAGTTAAATGATTAATGACTGAAAGCCTTTGCACAAACACAAAATACTGAATAAAAATAATCCCTCCTTGCCACAGTGATAGGCACCAATGACCTGATGCTAAATCTTGACTGAGACTGAAGGTAATTCAGATCAACTCTGGGCCCTGTCTATGAATCCAGGCTGCTTTTCTCCTTATGAGGACAATCTGGGCTCATGTACCTTGACTTCCTTCACTGACAGGCCCCCTGCTCATGGCCCTCCCTGCTCAGACCCAACCCCAAGTAATATGAAATCTGGCTTACTGGTTTTAGGGAAGCAACATGTAGGAAATTGTAACATGTGCAATATAAATTTATTCTCTCTTTTTCAGCTTATACCACAATATTGTTTAGAAAATTATTTGAGATCAAAGCTCAATATTTCATCTAGTTTGGGCCTTTCCAAAGAGAAGCCCCTGCATAACTCTGTAAAGGGTTTCCAAGTCAAACAAGTTTGCTGTCAGGACTGAAATAACTGGGGTGTGCTTGAGGAGCAAATACATCTCTATTGATGGAAATTCGTCAAGGTTATTTTAAAGGAAACAAGGGATTCGGGCATATTTTTAGTCAATTGTGCTTATTGAACATAATCTTTTTCTGGTCATCAGGTATAAAACAGCCATGGGAAATCACTCTGGACTTGAATCTGATCCCTGAGTAAATTCAGAAAACTCAAGATGCATAATTACTCTACCAACCCTGATGCCTATAGTACTATCTTGCCCTAAAACGACTTTCTTTTTATTCTCTCCTCTAAGATAATGAAAGACTAAATGGAGGAGTTCGTCAGAGAAAATAATCACTAAGCTTTGCTATGTTTCATGGTAACAGAGGACAAAGCAATACAATGTGCTTGAGTTTTGGAATCAGACAGACCAGGGTTTGGAATCCCAATAGTACCAGTTACTAGTTGTAGAATCTTGAGCTTGTTATTTAATTTCCCTGAATCCATTTGATCATCTATAAAAAAAAATGACTAGAATTTTAAAGGTAGAGAAATAAAAGCAACGGTTGCTACTGTTACATATTGAAAGAGCTAAAGCCATACATTAAAATTTGGGGGTATCAGGCCAGGAGTTTGATGAGTTTATGTTCCATCACAGAAGCAATAGTGATGATTGAATTAGATACTGTATACAAAGTGTCTGGCAGATTGCCTAACTTATAGTACACAATCAATCCATAATAGTCATATTAATCATAATAATGAAAAAAATATATTACTGGTCTACCAATAAGTCTATTATAGTCAAACAAAAAATAGTTTTTGAGGATATATATGCTGGGCACTATGGGAAAGGGAAGTACAATGACTTAGAGAAAATGAAACCTGCTTTCAAAGATCTGACTGTCAGAGGCATTTGAACAAGAGCAACTCTATCTTGAATAGGGGCTGGGTAAAATAAGGCTGAGATCTGCTGGGCTGCATTCCCAGGAGGTTAGGTATTCTAAGTCACAGGATGAAACAGGAAGTCAGCACAAGATACAGGTCATAAAGACCTTGCTGATAAAACAGGTTGTGGTAAAGAGGCCAGATAAAACCCACCAAAACCAAGATGGCGATGAGCGTGACCTCTGGTGGTCCTCACTGCTCATTATATGTTAATTATAATGTATTAGCATGCTAAAAGACACTCCCACCAGTGCCATGACAGTTTATAAATGTCATGGCAACATCAGGAAGTTACCCTATATGTTCTAAAAAAGGGAGGAACCTTCGGTTCAGGTAATTGCCCACCCCTTTCCTGGAAAACTCACGAATAATCCACCCTTATTTAGCATATAATCAGGAAATGACCATAAAAGTAGACAGCCAGCAGTCCTCGGGTCGGTTCTACCTGTGGAGTAGCCATTCTTTGTTCCTTCATTTTCTTAATAAAGGTGTTTTCACTTAATGGAATCACCTTGAATCCTTTCTGTGTGAGATTCAAGAACTCTTTATTGGCGTCTGGATGAGGATCCTTTTCTGGTAACACAACCATCTAGTTTCACTTTTTAAAATGTTATTAAAGATCTGTCTTTATGTATTCTCTGACTTTGCCTAAAGTATATACCAATCATACATTTCAATTGCACAGGTTCTTTAATTGTACAGGCTATAGCTGCTGTACCACAATATATGCATTCTTCAAAATCATTGCCTACTATAAAAGTTCATGTTAAAATAAAAGAGAATGAGGATAAACGTACTCAACTTTGTAACCACGGCACTAACAAAATGGTAATTATTACCTGAGAGATAACTTGAAAGTTATTCAAGTCCAGGAAAGCAGATCAGTTGGCACTTGCCTCTGGGGATATTTTTAAATGCATAAAAACAATAGTGTGGTCTGCTGGATGCAGTGGCTCATGCCTATACTCCCAGCAATTTGAGAGGCCAAGGCAGGAAGATCACTTGAGGCAAAGAGTTCAAGATCAGCCTGGACAACACAGCCAGACTCTGTCTCTACAAAAAAATTTTAAACAATTATCCAGGCACGATGGTGCATGTCCACAGTCCCAGCTCCTCAGGAGGCTGAAGCAAGGGAATTGCTTGAGCCCAGGAGGTTGAGGCTGCAGTGAGCCAAGATCGTGCCACTGCACATGAGCCTGGGCAGCAGAGTGAGATCCTGTCTCTAAAAACAACAATAACAACAAACAATAGTGTGAGGCTTATGCTTCCGGCCAAGATGGAGTAATAGAAATTGGATTTACCTTCTTGCGTAAAACACCTAAAAAAACCTGAACATCCTAAACTAATTAACGCGAGAACTGAAAACCAAATACCACATGTTCTCACTTATAAGAGGGAGCTAAAGATTGGGTACTCATGGACACAGAGATGGTAACAATAGACACTGGGGACTACTAGTGGGGGAAGGAAGGGAGTAGGGGAAAGTTGAAAAATTGTCAAGTTTTTACTATGCTCAGTGCTGGATGGCAGGATCATTAGTACCCCAAACCTTAGCATCACACAATATATACCCAGATAACAAACCTGCACAGGTACCCACTGAATCTAAAATAGAAGTTGAAAAAAAAAAGTCAAAATATCTGGACAAAACATGAACAAATATATAAAATTAGAGCTCTCAAGATATTGGAAATAAACAATAAAGGACAGTGATCTCTGAGTGAAGGAAACAAATGAGGCAAACTTAAGAATTTCCCAGTTTACTCTTAAAGAAGAGTTTCCAGGTCATGACACAGACAGGACAACACAGGTAGAGCCCAGTGGTCTTCCTGAGGTAAAGAGATGGAGCTGGGAGTCCAGGTAAGCCAATATGGCTAGAGTTCTCAGAGCAGAGAACCAAAGAAGAAAGCGCGTGGAGAGTGAGTGTCTGAGATTTACAGAGGGTCCCCTTCAAGGTTTCCATTGAGAACTGATCAAGCATGTGAGAGGAAACTACCTGAGACCAGGGAATAAACCGTGGTAAAGGATAATAGCAAACTACCCCACGTCTCATACAGGGCCAGGAATAGTAGCTATTTTCATCATCCAGAGAGAAAAACCTCATAATTCATGGGGCTGAGTTTAATAATACGAAGGATTTTGACTCATTAGTGAGAAAAAATTAACCCTAGGGTAAATGTTGCTCTGGTCCTGCCAAACAAAGCCTAAAAGCGTGACCCAAAAGTATCCAATTATTTCTCAAAAACCTGACCACATTTCAGAAAAAGTGCAAGAATATTTTTAATAAGATAAAAATATACAGCATCTCTCAAGATAAAAATCACAATGTTGTGCATCTAAAAAAAAATGACCAGGCATACAAAGAATCAGAAAAATCAAACTGACATTGAGGAGAAAAAATAATTTATCAAAAATACTTTTAAAATGACATAGATTATAGCATTAATAAATAAGAGTAACACAGTTATGATATTTGAACATACCCCATATGTTCAAAAGTTTAGAGAAAGATTTAACAAATTAAGTAAAGATACATAAGATGTTTTTAAAAATGAACTTCCACAGATGAAAACTAAAATGTATGAAATGAAAAACATACTGTATGGGATAAACATCAGATTAGACATCACAGAAGGAAAGATAAATGAACTTGGAGACATAGCAATAGAAACTATCCAAAACGAAGCACAGAAGATTAAAAAAAAAAAGACCAAGAAAAAAATAAACAAAGCATCATTGAACCATGGGACAACTTCAAGCAGCCAAATATGTATGTAATGTGTAATGGGAGTTGCTAAAGGAAAGAAGGCAAGGAGGAAGTTGCAAAATATTTGAAGAAATCATAGCTGAAATATTTCCAAATCTGAGAAAAAAACTATAAACTCATAAATCCAAAAAACTCAATAGACTCCAAGCACAAGAAAGAAAACATGAGAACATGGGGATACACCATAATCAAATTGCTTAAAACTAGTGATAAAAGGAAAATCTTAGAAGAAACCTGAGAAAAATGACACACTTCACATAAAGAGAAACAATAATAAAGATGACTTAGATTTCCTGTCAGACACTATGCAAGCAAGAAGATAGTGTAGCAATATATTTAAAGCACTCAAAGAAAGGCCAGCATTGGCTGGGTGCAGTGGCTCACTCCTTTAATCCCAGCACTTTGGGAGCCCAAGGTGGGTGGATCATCTGAGGTCAGGAGTTCGAAACCAGCCTGGCCAACATGGTGAAACCCCGTCCTACTAAAAATACAAAAATTAGCCAGGTGTGGTGGTGCATGCCTGTAATCCCAGCTACTTGGGACGTTAAGGCAGGAGAATCACTTGAACCTAGGAGGCAGAGGTTGCAGTGAGCCGAGATCAGGCCATTGCACTCCAGCCTGGCAACAAGAGCAAAACTCCATCTAAAAAAAAAAAAGAAAGAAAGAAAGGCCAGCATTATCCTGATACCAAAGCCAGACAAGAGCGCTGCTGTAAGAAGAGAAAATTACAGGCCAATATCCCTGATGAACAAACATGCAAAAATCCTCAACAAAATACTAACCAACAAAATTCAACAGCACATTAAAAGGATAATTCACTACAACCAAGTGAGATTTATCACTGGGATGCAAGGATGGTTCAACATATGTAAATCAATAAATGTAATACACAACTTTAACAGAATAAAAGACAAACCCATATGATAATCTCAATAGATGCAGAAAAGATACTGAACAAAATTCAACATCCTTTCATAATAAAAACTTTCCACAAATTATTTATAAAAGGAATGTACCTCAACATAATAGAGGTCGCATATGACAGGCCCATAGCTAACATCATATTGATGACATAGCTTTCATCAATAGTGAAAAGATGAAAACTTTTCCTCTAAGATCAAGAACAATACAAAGGCCAGACGCAATGGCTCACACCTGTAATCCCAGCACTTTGGGAGGCAGAGGCAGGTGGATCACTTGAGGTCAGGAGTTTGAGACCAGCCTGGCCAACATGGTGAAACCCTGTCTCTACTAAAAAGTACAAAAATTATCAGGGCATGGTGGCACATGCCTGTAGTCCCAGCTACTCAAAAGGCTGAGGTGGAAAGATCACTTGAATCCAGAAGGCAGAGGTTGCAATGAGCTAAGATCGCAATGCTGCATTCCAGCCTGAGTGACAAAGTGAGACCCTGACTGGAAAAAAAAAAAATAATAATAAATAAGTAAAAACAAAAAGAAAAAGAAAAAAAAAAAAACAATACAAGGAAGCTCACTGTCACCAATCCTATTCAACATAGTACTGGAAGTCCTAGCCAAAACAATTAGCCAAGAGAAAGACATGAAAGGCACACAAAGGGCCCAAAACTATAAAACTAATATACGAGGTGAAAACAGAGGAAATGCTTTAGGACATTGGTGTAGGCAAAGATTTTATGGGCAACACTTCAAAAGCATAGGCCACTAAAACAAAATTGATAAATAGGACTATATCAAACTAAAAAGCTTCTGCACAAGAAAGGAAATAGCAGAGTGAAGAGACAATGTATATAATGAGAAAAAAATATTTGCAAACTATTTATGTGACAAAGGACTAATATGCATAATATATAAGAAACTGAAACAACTCAAGAGCAAAAAAAAAACCCCAAATAATCCCATCAAAAAGTAGATAAAGGATCTGAATAGACATTTCTCAAAAGAAGATATACAAATTACCAACACATATATAAAGAAACTCTCAACACCAGTAATCATCAGGGAAACGCAAATCAAAACCAGAATGAGATATCATCCTACTCCAGTTAAAATGGCTATGATAAAAAAAATTTAAAAATACAAATATTGGAAAGGATGTGGAGAAAATGGAACTTTTATATACTCTTGGTGGAAATGTAAATTTGTAGAATCATTATGAAAAACAGTATGGAGGTTTTTCAAAAAAATAAAATTACAGCTATCATATGATCCAGCAATGCCACTGAATATTTATTCAAATGAAAGGAAATCAGTATATTGAAGAGATAATCTGCATGCCCATGTTTATTGTTATTACAATAGCAAAGATATGGAGTCAAACTGAATGTCCATAAATGAATGAATGGATTTTTAAAATGTGATACGTATGTACAGTGGAATACTATTCAGCCATAAAAAAGAATGAAATCTTGTCATTTGTGAGAACATGAATAAGCCTGGATGACATCATGTTAAGTGAAATAAGTCAGGCATAATAAGATAAACACCACACGTTCTTACTCATATGTGGGAGCTAAAAAAAAAGGTTGAGCTCATAGAAGTAGAGAGTAAAACTGTAGTTATTAGAGGCCGGGTAGGGCATGGGAGAGGGCAGGATAGAGAGGCAGGTAATGAATACTAAATTACAGCTAGATAGGATAACACTAGATAAGTTCTAGTTTTAAATAGTACTGTAGGGTGATTAGAGTTAATAATTTATTGTATACTTTCAAAAAGCTAGAAGAAAGGATTTTGAAGGTTTCTAACAAAGAAATAATAAGTGTTTGAGGTGACGGATATGCTAATTACTCTAATTTGATTATTACACAGATGTATCAAAATATCACTCTGTATCCCATAAATATCTACAATTATTACATGTCAACCAAAAATAAAAGGAAAGGAAAATAAAAAGACACAAATATTTTCCTTTAAAAAAAAAAAGCCCTCAAATTGGAAAGGAAGAAGTTAAACTGTCTCTATTTGCAGATGATATGAAAACTCTGAAGACTCTACCAAAAATGTTGGCACTAATAAACAATTTCAGCAAAGTTGCAGGATACAAAATCAATAACAATAAAAAAGTAGTATTTCCATGTTCTAACAATGAACTATCTGAAAAAGAAATCAAGAAAACAATCCCAACTACAATAGTTACCAAAAAAAAAAGTGTAGGAATAACATTGATGACAAAGATTGAAGAAGGCACAAACATTTTGTGTTCAAGGATTAGAAGAATATTGTTAAAATGTCCATACTACCCAAGGTGATCTACAGATTGAATGCAATCCTTGTCAAAATTCCAATGACATTTTTCACAGAAATATAAAAACAATCCTAAAATTTGCTTGGAACCACAAAAGACCCTGATAGCCAAGCAGTCCTGATCAAAAAGAACAAAGCTTCAAGTATCACATTACCTGATTTCAAAATCTACTACAAATCTATAGTAATCAAAACAGCATGGTACTGACATAATAAGAGACACACAGACCAATGGAATAGAATAGAGAGCTCAGGAATAAATCCATACATTTATGGTCACTTAATTTTCGACAAAGGTGCTAAGAACAAACAATGGGGAAGGGACAGTCTCTTCAATAAATGCTGCTGGGACAACTGGCTATCTACTGACAGAATCATTACATTAGACCTTCATACATTTGAAAAAATGGTTAATATCTAAAATATGTAAGGAACTCAAATCACTCTAAAAAGAAAACAAATAATTGGGTTGAAAAATGGCAAAAGTTAATGATCATCCCTTTGAAGAAAACAACAAAAGTAAATAAAAAGAAAAAAAAATGGGCAAGGGACCTGAATGGATATTCCTCAAAAGAAGATATATCTTAAAATAAATAGATATTTCTTAAAAGAAGGCAAACAGGTATATTGAAAAATGCTCAACATCACTAATCATTAGGGAAATGCAAATTAAAACCACAGTGAGCTATCATGTCACACTTGTCAGGATGGCTATTATTAAAAGACAAAAGATAAGTGTTGGTGAGAATGTGGAGAAAATATAACCCTTGTATGCTCCTGGTGGAGTTATAAATTATTGCAGCCATTATGAAAAACTGTATGAAGGTTCTTCAAAAAACTAAAAATAGAATTACCATATGATCCAGCAATCCCACTTCTGAGTATTAACCCAAAAGATCTGAAATCTTATGTCGAAGAGATGTCTGCACTCCCATGTTCATTGCAGCATTATTCACTTGGCAGTTATGGAACCAACCTAAGTGTCCACTGATAGATTAAATGGACAAAGAAAATGTAGTACATGTACACAATAGAACACTAAAAGGAAATGCTGGCCAGATGCAGGGGCTCACACCTGTAATCCCAGCACTTTGAGAAGCTGAGGGGGGAGGATCACTTGAGCCCAGGAGTTTGAGACCAGCATGGCAACGTAGTGGGACCCCCAGCTCTACAAAAAATAAAAAAATTGGCCAGGTGTGGTGGCAACCATCTGTAGTCCCAGCTACTCAGGAGGGTGAGGCAGAAGGACAGTTGAGCCTGGGAGATCAAGGCTGCAGTGAGCTGTGATCATGTCACTGCACTCCAGCCAGGGCAAAGGAACAAGAAGACCCTGTCTCAAAAAATAAATAAATAAATAAAAAATAATAAAATAAAATAATGGAAACTAAAAAGAAAGAGATTTTGTCATCTGCAACAACATAGATGGAATTTGAGAACACTGTGCTAAGTGAAATAAGCCAGACACACAAAGACAAATACCATGGGTTCTCACTTATATGTGGAATCTAAAGCAATCAAATTTACAGAAGCAGAGAGTAGAATGATGGCTACCAGAGGCTAGGGGTTTGGGTGAATGGGAGATGACTGTCAAAAGGTACAAAGCCTCAGTTGAACAGGAGGAATAAGTTTTTGTTTTTTGAAATCTATTACATCAGCATGATGTATATACTTAATTCTAGTGTACTGTGCAATTCAAAATCACTAAAACAGTAAACTTCAAATGTTTCATGACAAAAAAAAGTATTTAAAGTGATAGATGTCAATTTTATTGATTTAATGTCAATCTAGATTTAATTATTCCACATTGTATTAATAAACCAAAACATTGCTTTGCACCCCATAAATATATGCAACTATAATTTGTCAATTTACAAAAAAAAAACAAATTTAACTAGACCCTCATCTCATACTTTGTACAAAAGTCAACTCAAAATGGATTAAAGACTTAAACATAAGACCTGAAACTATAAACCTACCAGAAGAAAACCTACAAAAAAAGCTCCATGATATTGGTCTTGGCAATGATATTTTTTAATACGACCCAAATCACTTCTCAGCCTTTTGGCTAAGATCAATTATGGGTATGTCCCCCAAATGACAAGCAACAAAAGCAAAACTGGACAACTGGGATTACATCAAACTACAAAGCTTCTGCATAACTACAAAAACAATAAACAGAGTAAAGAGACAACCTGCAGAATGAGAAAATATATTTGCAAACCAAACATCTGACAAGGGGTTAATATCCAAAATATATAAGGAATTGAAACAACTCAATAGTAAGAAAGCTAATAACCTAATTAAAAACTGGTCAGAGGACTTGAATAGAATTTCTCAAACGAAGACATACAAATGGCTAGTAGGTATATGAAAAAAATATTCAACATCACAAATCATCAGGGAAATACAAATTAAAACCACAATGAGATATCACTTCATGCCTATTAGAATGACTATTATCAAAAACAAAGAAGACAAGACATATTGGCAAGGATGTGCAAAAAATGGAACCCTTATTCACTGTTGGTGGGAATGTAAATTAGTACAGTCTTATGAAAAACAGAATGAAGGGCAACCCCCTTTGTGTCCCCTCCCACTTTATGGGAGCTCTGTTTTCACTCTATTATATCTTGCAACTGCACATTCTTCTGGTCCGGATTTTTTATGGCTCAAGTTGAGCTTTCGCTTGCCGTCCACCACTGTTTGCCACCATTGCAGACCTGCAGCTGACTTCCACCCCTCTGGATCCGGCAGGGGTGGATCCGCTGCACTTCTGATCCAGCGAGGCGGTGTCCATTGCTGCTCCCAATCGGGCTAGAGGCTTGCCATTGTTCCTGCGTGGGCTAAATGCCTGGGGTTCATCCTAATTGGGATGAATAGAGCTATAACACTCAATGCATGGCCCAAGATTTCATTCCTTGGTACCCGTGAGGCCAAGAACCCCAGGTCAGAGAACAAGAGGCTTGCTGCCATCATGGAAGTGGCCCACCACCATCTTGGGAGCTCTAAGAACAAGGACCCCCGGTAACATTTTGGCAACCACGAAGGGACCTCCAAAGCTCTTTCACTTGCTATTCTGTCCTATCCTTCCTTAGAATTGGAGGAAAATATCGGGCACCTGTTGGACGGTTAAAAACGATTAGGGTGGCCGCCAGACTTAAGACTCAAGTGTGAGGCTGTCTGGGGAAGGGCTTTCTAACAACCCCCAACCCTTCTGTGTTGGGAGCATTGGTCTGCCTGGAACTAGTTTCCACTTTCGATTTCCCTGGGGAAGCCTAGGACCAACTAGAGGCAGAAAGCTGTCATCCCAAACTCCCAGCATTAGCCAGTTGAGATCATGGTACAGCCAGAAGTCTCTACTCAACAGTCGCCCATGCGTGTGCCCCTACCTTTCCTTCTGACCCATACCTCCTAGGTCCTGACCACAACTTTCTTGAAAGTGTAGCCCTAAAATTCTCCTTACCTCTGAATCTACTTCCTCTGATCCCTGCCTCCTAGATACTAATGCTTCAGACTTTCACTTCCTCTCCCAAGTATTAGTATCTCCAAAGGGATCTAAGGAAGATCTACGTTGCGTCCTTAGGCCCCTAGGCTATGAACCGAGGGAGTCTTGTCCCTGGTGTCCCTCCCAATTTAGGCATATAGCTCTCAACATGGGCAGTTATGTGGGACCTGTTCCATACCACCCTTGCCAGGGCCTTAGAACTGATAACCCAGTACTGTAACAACTGGAACCGGGTCTACAACAACATAATAGATCAAGATAAAAGCAAATTGAGTAAATAAAAGGGAGGTGCATAGTTCTATAGTGGCAAATGGGGGCAACGAGCGAACATCCTTCCACTGTGTTTCCAAAATCCATCTACAAAGACAGAAAGGAGAAAGAAAGAGAGAAAGATAAAGATAGAAGTAGTAAAGAAAAAAGTGTACCCTATTTCTTTAAAAGCCAGGGTAAATTTAAAACCTATAATTGATAATTGAAGGTCTTCTCTGTGACCCCATAACACTCCAATACCGTTTTGTTGTCAGTGTAAACAAGGGCGTAGCCTGAAAGCACTGAAGCCATTGACAACCAGTAGCCTTCCTATCAAAAATCTTTAACCCAGAAACCTGTGGATGGCCCAAATGCATTCAATCTGTAGCAGCAACTGCTTTGCTAACAGAAGAAAGCAGAAAAACAACCTTTAGAGGAAACCTCATTGTGAGCACACTCCACCAGTTCATAACTATCCTAACTCAAAAAGCAAACAGGTAGCTTACTAGCTCAAAAATCTTAAAGTATGGGGCTATTCTGCTAGAAAAAGGTGATTTAACATTAACCACAGCAAATTCCATTAACCTAGCAGATTTCCTAACAGGGGATTTAAATCTTCATTACCATACAAAGGTCTGACCAGATCTAGCAGAAACTACCTTCAAGAAAGGATGATAGATGGTTCCTCCCGGGCGGGCGACTGAGGGAAAAAAAGACACAATGGGTATGCAGTAATTGATAGGGAGACTCTTGTGGAAGCAGAGTTAGGAAAATTGCCTAATAATTGGTCTGCTCAAATGTGGGAGCTCTTTGCACTCGGCCAACCCTTAAAGTACTTACAGAATCAAAAAGCCCAGTGTAGACCCTCACTGGGATGCAGAATACATGGAGATTGGTGCCACAGACATTTACTAACTTGCATGCTAGAAGGACTAAGGAAAACTAGGAAGAAGCCTATACATTATTCAATGGTGTCCACTATAACACAGGGAAAGGAAGAAAATCCTACTGCCTTTCTGGAGAGACTAAGTGAGGCATTGAGGAAGCATACCTCTCTGTCACTGGACTCTATTGAAGGCCAACTAATCTTAAATGATAAGTTTATCACTCAGCTGCAGACAGTAGAAAAAACCTCAAAAGTCTACCTTAGGCCCGGAGCAAAACTTAGAAACCCTATTGAGTTTCACAACCTCGGTTTTTTATAATAGAGACCAGGAGGAGCAGGTGGAAGGGGACAAATGAGATAAGAAAAAGGCCACCGCTTTAGTCATGGCCCTCAGGCAAGCAGATATTGGAGGCTCTGGAACACCGAAAGCCTGCGCAAATCGAATGCCTAATAGGGCTTGCTTCCAGTGCGGTCTACAAGGACACTTTTAAAAAGATTGTCAGAATAGAAATAAGCTACCCCCTCATCCATGTCCCTTATGTCAAGGGAATCACTGGAAGGCCCACTGCCCCAGGGGATGAAGGTCCTTTGAGTCAGAAGCCACTAACCCGATGATCCAGCAGCAAGACTGAGGGTGCCCGGGGCATGCACCAGCCCATGCCATCACCCTCACAGAGCCCCACGTATGCTTGATCATTGAGGGCCACGAGGTTAACTGTCTCGTGGACACTGATGTGGCCTTCTCAGTCTTACTTTCCTGTCCCAGACAACCGTCCTCCAGATCTTTCACTATCCGAGGGGTCCTAGTGTGTCCGGAATTGGTGGGTTCTTGGTCTCACTGACTTCAATAATGAAGCCGTGGACCCTCGCGGTGAGTGTTACAGTTCCTAAAGGCGGCGTGTCAGGAGTTTGTTCCTTCTGATGTTTGGATGTGTTCGGAATTTCTTCCTTTTGGTGGGGTTCATGGTCTCCCTGGCTCAGGAGTGAAGCTGCGGACCTTCACGGTGAGTGTTAAGCTCTTAAGGCAGTGCATCTGGAGTTGTTCATTCCTCCCAGTGGGTTTGTGGTCTCGCTGGCTTCAGGAGTGAAGCTGCAGACCTTTGTGGTGAGTGTTACAGCTCATAAAGGCAGTGTGGACCCAAAGAGTGAGCAGCAGCAAGACTTACTGCAAAGAGCGAAAGAACAAAGCTTCCACAGTGTGGAAAGGGACCCAAGTGGGTTGCCACTGCTGGCTGGGGCAGTCTGCTTTTATTCTCTTATCTGGCCCCACCCACATCCTGCTGATTGTTCCATTTTACAGAGAGCCTAGTGGTCTGTTTTGGCAGGGCACTGATTGGTGCGTTTACAATCCCTGAGCTAGACACAAAGGTTCTCCATGTCCCCACTAGAGTAGCTAGATACAGAGTGTCGATTGGTGTATTCACAAACCCTGAGCTAGACACAGGGTGCTGATTGGTGTGTTTACAAACCTTGAGCTAGATACAGAGTGCCAATTGGTGTATTTACAATCCCCTAGCTAGACACAAAGGTTCTCCAAGTCCCCACAAGAGTAGCTGGATAAAGAGTGTCAATTGGTGCATTTACAAACCCTGAGCTAGATACAGGGTGCTGATTGGTGTGTTTACAAACCTTGAGCTAGATTCAGAGTGCTGATTGGTGTATTTACAATCCCTTAGCTAGACACAAAGGTTCTCCAAGTCCCCACCAGAGTCAGGAGCCCAGCTGCCTTCACCCAGTGGATCCCGCACCGGGACCGCAGGTGGAGCTGCCTGCCAGTCCCGCGCCGTGCACCCGCACTCGTCAGCCCTTGGGTGGTCAATGGGACTGGGTGCCGTGGAGCAGGGGGCAGTGCTCATCGGGGAGGCTTGGGCTGCACAGGAGCCCATGAAGCAGTGGAGGCTCAGGCATGGCGGGCTGCAGGTCCCAAGCCCTGCCCCACGGGGAGGCAGCTAAGGCCTGGCAAGAAGTCAAGCATAGCAGCTGCTGGCCCAGGTGCTAAGCCCCTCACTGTCCAGGGCAGGTGGGGCCAGCTGGCCACTCTGAGTGTGGGGGCCCGCTGAGCCCACGCCCACCCGGAACTCACGCTGGCCAGCAAGCGCCATGCGAAGCCCCGGTTCCCACCTGTGCCTCTCCCTCCACACCTCCCTGCAAGCTGAGGCAGCCAGCTTCGGCCTTGGCCAGCCCAGAAAGGGGCTCCCACAGTGCAGTGGTGGGCTGAAGGGCTCCTCAAGTGCCACCAAAGTGGGAGCCCAGGCAGAGGAGGCGCCGAGAGTGAGCAAGGGCTGCAAGGGCTGCCAGCATGCTGTCACCTCTCACTAGGACAGCCAGTCACTAGATACTTCTTGCAGCCACTAAGTTGTGACTGGGGAACTTTTCACATGCTTTTCTAATTATGCCTGAAAGCCTCACTCTCCTGTTAGGGAGAGACATTCTAGCAAAAGCAGGGGCCATTATCCACCTAAACATAGGAGAAGGAACACCCATTTGTTGTCCCCTGCTTGAGGAAAAAATTAATCCTGAAGTCTGGGCAACAGAAGGACAATATGGATGAGCAAAGAATGCCCATCCTGTTCAAGTTAAGCTAAAGGATTCTGCCTCCTTTCCCTACCAAAGGCAGTACCCCCTTAGACACGAGGCCCAACAGGGACTCCAAAAGATTGTTAAGGACCTAAAAGCCCTAGGCCTAGTAAAACCATGCAATAGCCCCTGCAGTACTCCAATTTTAGGAGTACAGAAACCTAACGGACAGTGGAGGTTAGTGCAAGATCTCAGGATTATCAATGAGGCCATTGTCCCTCTATACCCAGCTGTACCTAACCCTTATACTCTGCTTTCCCAAATACCAGAGGAAGCAGAGTGGTTTACAGTCCTGGACCTTAAGGATGCCTTTTTCTGCATACCTGTATATCCTGACTGTCAATTCTTGTTTGCCTTTGAAGATCCTTTGAACCCAATGTCTCAACCCACCTGGGACTGTTTTACCCCAAGGGTTCAGGGAAAGCCCCCATCTATTTGGCCAGGCGTTAGCCCAAGACTTGAGCCAGTTCTAATACCTGGACATTCTTGTCCTTTGGTAAGTGGATGATTTACTTTTAGAGATCCATTCAGAAACCTTGTGTCATCAAGCCACCCAAGCATTCTTAAATTTCCTCACCAAATTTCCTTTTCATGGCTACACGGTTTCCAAACCAAAGGCTCAGCTCTGCTCACAGCAGGTTAAATACTTAGGGCTAAAATTATCCAAAGGCACTAGGGCCCTCAGTGAGGAATGTATCCAGCCTATACTGGCTTATCCTTATCCCAAAACCCTAAAGCAACTAAGAGCGTTCCTTGGCATAACAGGCTTCTGCCAAATATGGATTCCCAGGTACAGCGAAATAGCCAGGCCAGTGTATACACTAATTAAGGAAACTCAGAAAGCCAATACCCATTTAGTAAGATGGACACCTGAAGCAGAAGTGGCTTTCCAGGCCCTAAAGAAGGCGCTAACCCAAGCCATAGTGTTAAGCTTGCCAATGGGGCAACACTTTTCTTTATATGTCACAGAAAAAAGAGGAATAGCTCTAGGAGTCCTTACACAGGTCCAAGGGACCAGCTTGCAACCTGTGGCATACCTGAGTAAGGAAATTGATGTAGTGGCAAAGGGTTGGCCTCATTGTTTATGGGTAGTGGCAGCAGTAGCAGTCTTAGTATCTGAAGCAGTTAAAATAATACAGGGAAGAGATCTTACCATGTGGACATCTCATGATGTAAATGGCATGCTGACTGCTAAAGGAAACTTGTGGCTGTCAGACAACCGTTTGCTAAAATATCAGGCTCTATTACTTGAAGGGCCAGTGCTGCGACTGTGCACTTGTGGAACTCTTAACCCAGCCACATTTCTTCCAGACAATAAAGGAAAGATAGAACATAACTGTTAACAGGTGATTGCTCAAACCTATGCCACTTGAGGGGACCTTCTAGAGGTTCCCTTGACTGATCCTGACCTCAACTTGTATACTGATGGAAGTTCCTTTGTAGAAAAAGGACTTCTAAAAGTGGGATATGCAGTGGTCAGTGATAATGGAATACTTGAAACTAATCCCCTCACTTCAGGAACTAGCGCTCAGCTGTCAGAACTAATAGCCCTCATTTGGGCACTAGAATTAGGAGAAAGAAAAAGGGTAAATATATATACAGACTCTAAGTATGCTTACCTAGTCCTCCATGCCCACACAGCAATATGGAGAGAAAACGAATTCCTAACTTCTGAGGGAACACCTATCAAACATCAGGCAGCCATTAGGAGATTATTATTGGCTGTACAGAAACCTAAAAAGGTGGCAGTCTTACACTGCCAGGGTCATCAGAAAGGAAAGGAAAAAGAAATAGAAGGGAACTGCCAAGCGGATATTGAAGCCAAAAGAGCCGCAAGGCAGGACCCTCCATTAGAAATGCTTATAGAAGGACCCCTAGTATGGGGTAATCCCCTCCAGGAAACCAAGCTCCAGTACTCAGCAGGAGAAATAGAATGGGGAACCTCACGAGGACATAGTTTCCTCCCCTCAGGATGGCTAGCCACTGAAGAAGGAAAAATACTTTTGCCTGCAGCTGACCAATGGAAATTACTTAAAACCCTTCACCAAACCTTTCACCTAGGCATCAATAGCACCTATCAGATGGCCAAATTATTATTTACTGGACCAGGCCTTTTCAAAACTATGAAGCAAATAGGCAGGGCCTGTGAAGTGTGCCAAAGAAATAATCCCCTGCACTTCAGGCCATACATTTCAATCCCTGTATTTTTAACCTCCTTGTTAAGTTTGTCTATTCCAGAATCGAAGCTGTAAAATTACAAATCTTCAAATGGAGCTCCGGATGTAGTCCATGACTAAGATCTACCACAGACCCCTGGACCGGCATGCTAGCCCATGCTCCGATGTTGATGACGTCAAAGGCACCCCTCCTGAGGAAATCTCAACTGCACAACCCCCACTATGCCCCAATTCAGCAGGAAGCAGTTACAGCGGTCATCAGCCAACCTCCCCAACAGCGCCTGGGTTTTCCTGTTGAGGTGGGGACTGAGAGACAGGAGTAGCTGGGTTTCCTAGGCTGACTAAGAATCCCTAAGCCTAGCTGGGAAGGTGACTGCATCCACCTTTAAACACGGGGCTTGCAACTTAGCTCACACCCGACCAGTGAGGTAGTAAAGAGAGCTCACTAAAATGCTAATTAGGCAAAAACAGGAGTAAAGAAATAGCCAGTCATCTATCGCCTGAGAGAATGGGGGAAGGACAATGATCAGGATACAAGCCCAGGCATTCGAGCCAGCAACAGCAACCCCCTTTGGGTCCCCTCTCATTTTATGAGAGCTCTGTTTTCACTCTATTAAATCTTGCAACTGCAAAAAAAACCAAAAACAAAACAAAACAAAACAGTATGAAGGTCCCTCACAAAATTAAAAACAAAACTACCATATGAGCCAGCAATCTTACCACTGAGTATATATCCAAAGGATACGAAATCAGAATGGTGAAGAGATATCTGCACTCCCATGTTCACTGCAGCATTATTCACAATAACCAAGCTATGAAACCAACTTAACTGTCCATCAACAGATGAATGGATAAAGAAAATGGGGTACATATACACAATGGAATAGTATACACTATTTAAAAAGAAGGAAATTCTGTCAATTGCTACAACTTAGATGAACCTAGAGGATATTATGTTAAGTGAAATAAGCCAGACACAGAAAGACAAATACCACATAATCTCACTCATATGTGAATCTAAAAATGTCGAGCTTGGCTGGGCGCAGTGGCTCATGCCTGCAATCCCAGCACTTTGGGAGGCTGAGGCGGGTGGATCACTTGAGATCAGGAGTTCAAGACTAGCCTGGCCAACATGGTGAAACCTCATCTCTACTAAAGCACAAAAATTTCAATTTTTAAAATAAAAAATTTCAATTTCTAATTGCCGCTATTGTATATAAATACTATTAAGTTTGTAAATGTACAATAACATCAAAAAGTATGAAACAGGGATAAACTTGACAATAGATGTTTAATATTTGGTTATTGCAAACTACAAAATATTGCTGTGAAAAATTAAAGAAGATCTAAGTAAATGAAGTGATACATTGCATTAATGAATAGCAAGATTCTATATTGTTAAGATGTAAACAGTACTCCCCAGATTGATCTATGGATTCAATGCATACCCAGTAAAAATCTACACAGGCATTTTTTGGAAAAATTGACAAGGTGATTCTAAAATTTATATGACAATGGAAAGGCACTGGAATACTCAACACACTTTGAAAAAGTAGAATAAAGTTGGAGAATATACTACCTGACTTCAAGACATTATAAAGTTGTAACAATCACGACACTGTGGTATTGATGTCAGAATGATAAATAGATCTATGGAAGGAACAGAATAGAGAGTCAACTGATTTTTAACAAAGGAGCAAAGGCAATTAAATAGACAAAGGAGAGTTTTCCAAAAAATGGTTCTGGAACAATTGTATATTCATAGGCAAAAAAAGTGAACTTCAATCCATAACTCACAACATATTACAAAAAAAACTCAATTTGGATTATACACCTAAATGTAAAACCTACAATTACAAAACTGTAAGAAGTATTTGTTTGCTAAGTCATTTAAGTTACAAATATAACATTTCAACCCTAAGTACTTCAGCATATATCTGAAAAATTGATTATTGTATTTATTCATGTTATTTTTATATCCAATAAAGTTAAAACTGACACCGTAACATTACCTAATATACAGTTTATATTCAAATTCCCTTAATTGACCCAGTAATATTCTTTTCTTGCTATTTATTGCAACCCAAGATCAAACCCAGGGTTATGGACGAATTTAGTTTTCATGTTTCTTTATCTCTTGTAAATAGAACAGTTCCCTCCTTCCAACCTTTACTCACTTTATGACATGGACATTTTTCAAAAGCCCATATCTGTAGTCTTAAAGAGTGCTCAACAATCTCGATTTGTCTGATTGGTTATTGCTGTTTGGATGCAGGTTAAATATTTCAGCAAGTATACTACATAAGTGATGTTGTACACTTCCCGTTTCATCCCAGCCAATACACCTAACATCAGTTTGTCCCATTGGTAATGCTGTGTTCATCATTTATTTAGGTGGCATCTGCTGAATGTCTCCATTTCGAATATGCCTTTTCCATTTGTAATCAATAGCAATCTGTGATGTAACACTTTGAGATGCATGGATAATACTCTGCAATTTATCATTGATGATTTTTACCTGAATCTGTTATTGCATAAACGTTGCAAAATGGCATATCCGTAAATTTATCATCCTTCTACATATATTAGTTGGTATTCTTTTGTAAAGGAGAATTTTCCTCTGTCCTCCTGTCTTTTCTTTAGTATCACTATACACATGGACTTTTAAAAATTCAATGCATTATATCCAATTATATTATCATTATATATAATAAGTAATCACATATTATAATTAGTGTGTTATATGTTATTGAGATTCTCAAATTGTCTCAAATGTGGCCACTGGGAGCCCCATCAAGCCTGCTCCTGTGTTCTTTAGACATCTTTGTTTTTTTTTTTTTTTTGAGACAGAGTCTGGCTCTGTCATCCTCGCTGGAGTGCAGTGGCGTGATCTTGGCTCACTGCAGCCTCCAGCACTTGGGTTCAAGCCATCCTCCCACCTCAGCTTCCCTAGTAGCTGTGACTACAGGCACGCACTACCATGCCTGGCTAATATTTTGTATTTTTAGTAGAGATGGGGTCTTGCCATGTTGTCCAGGCTGGTCTTGAACTCCTGGACTCAAGCGATCTGTCCATCTAAGCCTCACAAAATGCTGGGATTACAGGCATGAGCCACCACATCCTACCTAGATATGTCTTTTTCAGTCTTTGAGCACTCCCTTGATTTCTGACACTAAATATTCTAGGGTTTATTTAAAACCTGGGTTTTAAATACTGACACTAAATATTCCAGGGTTTATTAAGAAAACCATTCTTGTGGTTTCCTTTCTCCAAATTTAGAATTAGCCATTTGCCCAAAAAGTCCTGTTGTCTTCGGCGAAGAATGATATCTGGAAACCAAGATCTAATTTCCAGGTGTGCTTAATGCTACTGGTACAGAGCTCATCATGGTGTCCTCCAGTTTCAGAGTTCCTCCTAACTTTTCCCCATTTATATTTAAATCTCTTTTCTTAAACAGGGAAAACCTAAGTTCCCAACTGTCTGAACACAATTTTTTCTCTAGCCTGCAATACAAATAAAATAATTTCAGTACTCTAATGCCACTTCTAATAACAAATCTACTATTTCAGATTTTATTGCCGATCTTTGAGTCCATAGATGGATCCCATTCAGATTACTATCTTCAAAAGTTACTTTCATTCTTGTTACCTGCATCACTATGTTATCAACTTGACAAGTGGTTAGGTTTTTTTTTTTTTCTGAATGTATTCAATTGTAAGGTTTGCTTCTTTCAACTTTTCAATTTATTTCTGAAATTGTAAAACATTCATATGACTCAAAAATTCAAACTGCATGAAAAGATATACTCAGGGATATCACACTCCCCTCCCTGTCTTATCTAGCTCATTACCCCACCTCCCCGTCCCCCAGTCACCTCAGGTCATTATTTGCATTTTTGGTTTATCCTTCCTGTGTTTACTTTTTACAAAAATATGCAAATACATACACATATTTTTATTTCTCCTTCTTTTTGACATAGATAAAACTTACTACATATACTCTGTGGCACGTTGCTTTTTTCCACAAGAGTATGTCCAGGAGATTGTTTCATATTGGGACACAGAGGCTTTCCATGGTATTTTTTTTCTGAGACAGAGTCTCACTTTGTCACCCAGGCCAGAATACAGTGGCGCCATCTCAGTTCACTGCAGCCTCGACCTCCAATGTTCAAGCCATCCTCCTGCCTCGGCCCCCACCAAGTATCTGCGACTACAGGCCTCTGCCACCACGCCTGGCTAATTTTGGTATTTTTAGTAGAGATGGGGTTTTGCTATGTTGGCCAGGCTGGTCTCGAACTCCTGAGCTCAAGCCATCCTCCCTCCTTGGCCTCCCAAAATGCTGGTGCGCCACCACGCCCAGCCAGCTTTCCTCAGTTTTTTGTGGGTACATCATACTCCACTGTGTGAATATATCATAGTTCAACATTCTCCTATGGCAGGAAATTAGTTTGTTTCCATTTTTGTTCCTTTTTTGTGAATAATTTTAATTCTATATATATATCTGTGTATATATATATGTGTGTATGTATGTGTGTGTGTGTGTGTGTGTGTGTGTGTGTGTGTGTGTGTGTATTATTTTTTTGAGATGGAGTCTTGCTCTGTCGCCCAGGCTGGAGTGCAGTGGAGCAATCTCAGCTCATTGCAACCTTTGCCTCCCAGGTCCAAGCAATTCTCCTGTCTCAGCCTCCCGAGTAGCTGGAACTACAGGCGCCCACCACCACACCTAGCTAATTTTCGTATTTTTAGTAGAGACGAAGTTTCACCATATTGGTCAGGCTGGTGTCAAACCTCTGATCTCAGGTGATCCACCCACCTTGGACTCACAAAGTGCTGGGATTACAAGCATCTGTTTTTGTGGAAATATGTTTCCAGAGTTATGTGTCCATGAATGTCTGAGTCTGCTAGGGCTGCCATAAAAAAATACCACAGACTGGGCCAGGCACAGTGGCTCACACCTATAATCCCAGCACTTTGGGAGGCTGAGGCGGGCGGATCACGAGGTCAGCAGATCGAGACCATGCTGGCTAACATGGTGAAACCCCGTCTCTACTAAAAATACAAAAAATTAGCCGGGCATGGTGGCGGGTGCCTGTAGTCCCAGCTACTAGGGAGGCTGAGGCAGGAGAATGGTGTGAATCCGGGAGGTGGAGCTTGCAGTGAGCCAAGATAGCACCACTGCACTCCAGACTGGGTGACAGAGCGAGACTCTGTCTCAAAAAAAAAAAAAAAAAAAACCACAGACTATATGGCTTAAATAATTCGAATGTATTTTTTCACAGTTCTGGATGCTGGAATTCCAAGATCAAGGTGGCAGCAAAGTGGATTTCTTCCCAGGCCTCTCTCATTGGCTTGTAGATGGCTAACTTCTCCCTGTGTCTTCTCTTCACATGGTCTCTGTGTATTGTCTGTGTCCTAATCTCTTACTACAAGATTGGATTAGGGCCCACCCAAATGATGTCACTTTACCTTAGTTAACCTCTTTAAAGGCTCTCTCCACAAATATAGTCACATTCTGAGGTACTGGGGGTAAAGATGTCAACATATAAATGTGACAGGAACACAATTCAGTTCTTAACAAAGAGTAAATGCTGGTATTGTTAAATTCACTTCATTGGGTTTATACAAGCTTGCACTATCACCAGCAATCAAGTGCTTCTTTTTATTTATTTTTTTAAATACAGCTGAAAAAACTACTGCTTAGCAGCTACCACAATAAAAGTATTTCCTTTCATATTAGAGGCTATAATTTTATTTCTTCTATTTCAGCTCTCTTTGCCTAGACGATCATGTTTGAGTTTCACAAATTTCACATTATATTGACATAATTTTCCTTTTCAAGAATTGCATACGAGGTACTTAATGTTACAGAAACACTTTTTGTGGCAGGCCAGGATGGATTTTAAGTTGTCGTGACTCAGATGTCTTCCCTTGAATCTGGATGTTGTTTCCCAAGGAATCCTTGCCCTGAATATCTCCTCTACTATAATAATGATTCTGAGAGTGGGACACATGGGTTTTCTAAACTAATGAAAATGTGTCAACCTGGAGTTGCATCCTAAAGTCGCCGAGTTTTCAAGTCTATGTGAGGAGGAGAGGAAGTGAGTACACTCTATTCTAAAAGAGCATAAAATGAAAGACATTTTAGGGTATGAGAAAGACAGACTAAGTGCAGTACTTTCTGATCATTGTCCCTTGCATTATTGGTGTATCATGAAAAATAAATTCTCATTCTAGGGATTATGACTTCATGCGGAGGCAGTAACACTGCAAGAGATTTATAGCTATTTCTGGTCTCCTGCATTTTGATACCACAGGGTTACCTTCTCCAATTCTCACAGGTGAGTTCTCTTTAAGGTCTGTTCCTTTCCCTGCCATCAGCTTGCCCTTATTAAATAGAGCTTTACCTGTTAACTGCTCCCTACAATGGTTTTCTATTGATGAATAGTCTCATATTCTAGGCCTTTATTTTCCAAGTGAAATTTCATTCCAAAACCAGTTACAAACAAATGTTTTGAATCTCTTCAATCTCTTTTAATTACAAAAGAAAACATCCTCACTGTATCAAGTTTACATAGTACAGATGTCTATGAAAGTAAAAAGCAAAAGTTATTCTTTAACTCTAGAGGTAATTTATAATAGTATTTATATGTTTTTAAAAAATCTCAGTGAGGGAGCAGTTGGGAAATACACTGTCTTGAACTGTTGCTGGGTGTGTATGTTTGTTAACATCTCTGGAGATGCACTTAATCTCAGAATTAGTGATTCACTTTTAGAAATTTACTCTGCAGGTATAAGATTTATCCTCATATATACAAATATATATTTACAAAAGTTCACTGGAAGTATTGTTTGCATTAGTAACTATCTAAACACAATTCAAATGTTCACCAAAAAGAGGCTGTAAAACAAATAATAATACTCTTACTCAACAGAATACTATAAAGCTTTTGATTTTTTTCTTAAGAGACAGGGTCTTGCCAAGATGCCCAGGGTAGATTAGAATTCCTGGGCTCAGGGGATCTTCCTGCCTCTCTGTCTCCCAAATAGCTGGGACTATAGGTGTGCACCACTACACCCAGCTGTTGATTTTTTTAACTGAGGTGTATATGTTTACTAATATGCAAAGATGCTCAAAGCACAGTAAAGAGAAAAATCAGGTCACAGAGCTTGTAAGGGAAGAAAGCATGTGGGTATTTGTGACACCTCTGTAATATGCATAGAATTCTTCTAGAAAGATGCACAACAAATGACTGTTTCTCTTGGCAGTGGGATTCAGGAGTTGGGGTAGTAGGTTGGAGGGTAGAACTTTTACTTCTTATTTTGTATTCTTCTTTAGTTTGAGGGTTTTTTTTTTAAACCATGTGAATGTATTCCTTTTAAATTAAAAAAAATATTTTAAAGAAGCAATTTCCATGGTCTGGACTTGACTTCTATTTACAGTCCCCTGTCAAGCAGATCATGATGTATTAGTTTTCCACTGTTTCCTGAAAAAATTTTTTCTACATCCTTTCTTTTTAATAGCCACTGTACATAATGAAAGAAAATGGTTGAGTTTTGTCTAAGTTATAGTACAACTAGTAGGGAAAAGAAAAACAAGTTGGGCTTTATATTACATAATTCTTTGTTCTGCTGTAGTAACACACATAAAGTTCCAGGCAACATACCAAGATACGCTTAAGCAGAAAGGAAAAGAGCAAGAAATCTAAAGTGGAGTGCTTAGGCTGGAGACGTGTAGAACATCTGACTACCCGATACCACATTCTAATTGTTTGTTACATGTTTACTTTCTAGACCCTGGAGACCAGGAAATAGTTTTCTCATACCAAAACTGCATTACAGTTGTAAAATGTGAATGCTTAGTTACTTAGTTATTGGGAAAGATTTGACTAGTATTTATTTGAGAAAGATCAAGAATGATTAGAACTCACTAGACTGAGGTTTTATGAAAGAATATATTACCATCTTAGACTTAGAAAATTTTTTACAGTTACACAGAGAGAAATATAGGCTAAGTCTTGTATAGCTGGCCACAGTGAAAATCACACAACATTGGACTGCAGGACCATCAGCATCTTATTCAGAGAATTTCTAGCTGTATCTCAGAGTTGCAACATATTATTGTTGGTCATGTCATTCCACAGTACTGACATCTTCTAAAAGTATTGGATGGCACATGTAAATTAAAATAAAATGAATATTTAATTTCATTTTTAGAATACTTAGCAGTATTTTGCAATTCCCCTGGAGAACTGGTGGCTCCATGGGCTGCTGCAAAGCCAGGGCTAGCAATCCCTGCCAGAGAAGACCACTAGCATCAACTGCTTCTAACGAGTCAGGAATGGTATGAAATGGAAGCAGAGTATGTCACTGTCACTGCTTTGATTTGATGTTTTAAAATCAAGAATTGGCTTTCCGAAGTAGGTACCAGAACAGTGCTACTGTTCAAATATTTCTTAAAACTCTGTACTGTCAATTATGGGAAAGCAAAGCCTGGGCACTTCCCCTGCCCTCCCTGACCAATTCCAGCAAGGAAAACCATCTGTGTCCTGGCAAAGCCCAGAACAACTGAATGCTCTGTGCAACAAGAAACAGTTCCTCCCACCATTCCTCTAGAGGCCTCATCCAAATGCAGCTGTTTGCTTCAGTCTGCAAGTGACTGAATGCACAGGCGGTTTTTGTGTCCATTGTGTGAAAACTAACATTTGCAACCCACTTTAGAGTTTTCAAAGCATTTTTCCCTCTTCTATATCCTGTGCTCTTTCTTCACACACAACCACAAGTTAGAGGTAAACTGAAGTTTTTATGATATACTCAACCTTCCGCCCTCTCAGTGTCAAATCAGGTTGAAAATGAAATTGGTAAATATTTATTTGAGAATTGTACATACATTTTTATGTTTTCTGAGAAATAATCGATTAAAATTGAATTTTAATCACATCCCCACCTTCCAAAATGAGAGTTGAACTTCTGATGTTTTAAAATTTGACCAAACTAGTATCTATGCTGTTTTGTTCTATTCAGTTCAATGTAGCAGTTATTTATTGAGCATTCACTGTGCACAGGGTATATGCCATACAACCTCAAGCAAGGCTGGTCATGGCTCTAGAAGGATCTTAGGGGTCTGTGGAGAACATTAGACAGTGAGGAAATGGGCTAGGGTGTGAGTGATCCTTTGAAATATGGGAGCACAGGGTGCTGAGGGAACTCCAGGAGGGACACTAACTCCATCTTGGGAGAACATTTCTCATGTGGCTTCACATCTTCACAGTATGTTAAGCAGAAACATACTGTTTGGATTATAGACAGTGGTGTGAAAGCATCCTGTTTGGGAAAAGCAAATGAAAACATGCACATTTTTCCCTTGGCTTTGTCCATGTTCATCATGTTTTCTTCCAAGTTCCTCCTCTTATCTCATCATGGGCTTATGACTCCTCATGAGCTGCACAGGATGCTGGCTGTAAACAGAATCCCGGGAAAGGATCTGAAAATGCCTGTGTAATGCCAGGGCATGGGAGGCAAAGAGTGAAGGGTCCAGGCGGGGACACCAGGAGAGAGGAAAAGACACTCACAACACAGCTGGCTCTGGTTAGCAAAACAACTGAGGCCAGGGTAGGCAAGGCCAAAGGGCCCGAACCTTGCTAAGGATCAGACTGCTCAGTTGAGATGTTACTTTTGGGAATCTCTACTTGACCCTCTCTACCCCAGTACTGTCCTCCAAGCAGGGTTGAAGGACCCCTTTGGGCCTCCACAGAAACCTTGTTTCTCTCTCTGGTCACAAGAGCTTCGGGTGGGGCAATCCCCTGTTCACTTGTCACTCCTATTAAGCTGTAAGTGTGTAGAGTTCAAGGCTGCTCTTTTATCTTCAGTGTCTTTCATACTGCCTGGCTCAGATTAGCTTCCGGAAAATATTTCCTTTTTTTTTTTTCCTGAGACGGAGTCTTGCCCTGTCGCCCAGGCCGGAGTGCAGTGGCATGATCTTGGCTCATGCAACCTCTGTCCCCAGGGTTTAAGCAATTCTCCTGCCTCAGCCTCCAGAGTAGCTGGGATTACAGGTGCGCGCCACCATGCCTGGTTAATTTTTTTGTATTTTGGTAGAGATGGGGTATTGAGATGTGACAGCGTGCTGGCAGTCCTCACAGCCCTCGCTCGCTCTCGGTGCCTCCTCTGCCTGGGCTCCCACTTTGGCAGCACTTGAGGAACGCTTCAGCCCACTGCTGCACTGTGGGAGCCCCTTTCTGGGCTGGCCAAGGCGGGAGCCAGCTCCCTCAGCTAGTGGGGAGGTGTGGAGGGAGAAGCGCCAGCGGGAACCGGGTCTGCGCGTGGTGCTTGCGGGCCAGCTGGAGTTCCAGGTGGGCGTGGGCTTGGTGGCCCCGCACTCGGAGCAGCCAGTGGGCCCTGCCGGCCCCGCCGGCCCCGGGCAATGAGGGGCTTGGCACCCGGGCCAGTGGCTGCGGAGGGTGTACTGGGTCCCCCAGCAGTGCCAGCCCACCGGCGCTGCGCTCGATTTCTCACCGGACCTTAGCTGCCTTCCCGCGGGGCAGGGCTCGGGACCTACAGCCTGCCATGCCTGAGCCTCCCACCCCCTCCATGGGCTCCTGTGCAGTGCCAGCCTCCCTGACGAGCGCCACCCCCTGCTCCACAGTGCCCAGTCCCATCGACCACCCAAGGGCTGAGGAGTGCGAGCACACAGCGCGGGACTGGCAGGCAGCTCCACCTGCAGCCCCGGTGCGGGATCCACTGGGTGAAGCCAGCTGGGCTCCTGAGTCTGGTGCAGATGTGGAGAACCTTTATGCCTAGCTCAGGGATTGTAAATACACCAATCAGCACCCTGTGTCTAGCTCAGGGTCTGTGAATGCACCAATCGACACTCTGTATCTAGCTGCTCTGGTGGGGCCTTGGAGAACCTTTGTGTCGATACTCTGTATCTAACTGATCTGATGGGGACGTGGAGAACCTTTATGTCTAGCTCAGCCATTGTAAACGCACCAAGCAGCCCCCTGTCAGAACAGACCACTCGGCTCTACCAATCAGCAGGACATGGGTGGGGCCAGATAAGAGAATAAAAGCAGGCTGCCTGAGCCAGCAGTGGCAACTCGCTCGGATCCCCTTCCACACTGTGGAAGCTTTGTTCTTTCGCTCTTTGCAATAAATCTTGCTACTGCTCACTCCTTGGGTCCACACTGCTTTTATGAGCTGTAACACTCACCGCGAAGGTCTGCAGCTTCACTCTTGAAGCCAGCGAGACCACGAGCCCACCGAGAGGAATGAACAACTCCAGACGTGCCACCTTAAGAGCTGTAACACTCACTGAGAAGGTCTGCAGCTTCACTCCTGAGCCAGCGAGACCACGAACCCACCAGAAGGAAAAAACTCTGAACACATCCGAACATCAGAAGGAACAAACTCCGGACACGCTGCCTTTAGAACTGTAACACTCACTGCGAGGGTCCGCGGCTTCATTCTTGAAGTCAGTGAGACCAAGAACCCACCAATTCCGGACACAGTATCACCATCTTGGCCAGGCTGGTCTCAAACTCCTGACCTCATGATCTGCCCACCTCGGCCTCCCAAAGTGCTGGGATTACAGGCATGAGCCACCATTTTTTTAATTAAAAAAAAAAAATACTGGGCTGGATGCCATGGCACACACCTGTAATCCCAGCACTTTGGAGGCTCAGGCTGGAGGACTGCTTGATGCCAAGAGATCACAATCAGCCTGGGAAACACAGTGAGAACCCTTTTCTAAAATAAAAAATAAAATAAAATAAATTGCCTGGGTGTGGTGGCACATGCCTGTAGTCATAGCTATTTGGGAGGCTAAAGTGGGAGGATGACTTGAGGCCAGGAGGTTGAGGCTACAATGAGCTATGATTTTACCTGTGCACTCTAGCCTAGGTGAGACAGTGAGACCCTGTCTCAAAATAATTAATTAAAACATGAAAAAATACTGGAAATCTTCAAATTAAATTATACACACACACTTAATCCTACTGCTTTTTAAAAAAAATTACATTAAGATGTAAAAGTTCTCCTTTCATATCCTCCCTGTTTTCTTTGCTAAGACAGATATATCAATGTATACACTAAATGGTGGTTGAGTCAACTAATAAATGAGTGAATAAACACTCTTGTCTGTGTTGAGATCAAATCCTGGAAGGAGGCTCCCAGCTTTTGCATCTGGAAGTCTAAGCATTGTTCTCAAGTCAGGTGCAAATCCTACCCCCTTGAATTCAAGGCTGGCCATTCACTAGCCATAGCTGTAGCTGCTAGCTAGTAAGCTTCTGAGAGTACAAATTATGTTCTTTACTTCATATTACTACACACTGTTCCACCAAAAAAGTGGGGAGGGGTGCTCAATAGCTAGTTATTAAATAATCAACAAACTGTCCCTGCCTTACCTGCCCAGCATTTTTCTCTTAAGATGCAGTGAATAGAACTTGCATTAGTTTCCTATTGCTGCTCTAACAAGGTATCACAAACTTGAAGGCTTAAAACAACCCAAATGGCTGGGTGCAGTGGCTCAGACCTGTAATCCCAGCACTTCGGGAGGCCGAGGCAGGTGGATCACCTGAGGTCAGGAGTTCGAGAACAACCTGGCCAGCACACGGCAAAACCTCGTCTCAACTAAAAATACAAAAAAATTAGCCGGGTGTGGGGTGGGGCCAAGATGGCCAAATAGGAACAGCTCCAGTCTACAGCTCCCAGCATGAGCAACACAGAAGATCGGTGATTTATGCATTTCCAACTGAGATACCGGGTTTATCTCACTGGGGAGTGCCAGACAGTGGGTGCAGGACAGTGGGTGCAGCGCACTGTGCATGAGCCGAAGCAGGGTGCGGCATCGCCTCACCCGGGAAGCGCAAGGAGTCAGGGAATTCCCTTTCCTAGTCAAAGAAAGCGGTGACAGACGGCACCTGGAAAATCGGGTGACTCCCACCCTAATACTGCGCTTTTCCAATGGGCTTAACAAACGGCACACCAGGAGATTATATCCCACACCTGGCTCGGAGGGTCCTACACCCATGAAGCCTCGCTCATTGCTAGCACAGCAGTCTGAGATCAAGCTGCAAGGCGGCAGTGAGGCTGGGGGAGGGGTGCCCGCCATTGCCCAGGATTGAGTAGGTAAACAAAGAGGCCAGGAAGCTAGAACTGGGTGGAGCCCACCACAGATCAAGGAGGCCTGCCTGCCTCTGTAGGCTTCACCTCTGGGGGCAGGGCACAGACAAACAAAAGACAGCAATAACCTCTGCAGACTTAAATGTCCCTGTCTGACAGCTTTGAAGAGAGTAGTGGTTCTCCCAGCATGCAGCTTGAGATCTGAGAATGGGCGGATTGCCTCCTCAAGTGGGTCCCTGACCCCCGAGTAGCCTAACTGGGAGACACCCCCCATTAGGGGCAGACTGACACCTCACACGGCCGGGTATTCCTCTGAGACAAAACTTCCAGAGGAACATTCCAGAGCAGCATTTGTGGTTCACTAATATTCGCTGTTCTCCAGCCACCGCTGCTGATACCCAGGCAAACAGGGTCTGGAGTGGACCTCCAGCAAACTCCAACAGACCTGCAGCTGAGGGTCCTGACTGTTAGAAGGAAAACTAACAAACACAAGGGACATCCACACCAAAAACCCATCTGTATGTCACCATCATCAAAGACCAAAGGTAGATAAAACCACAAAGATGGGGAAAAAACAGAGCAGAAAAACCGGAAACTCTAAAAATCAGAGTGCCTCTCCTCCTCTAAAGGAACACAGCACCTCACCAGCAACAGAACAAAGCTGGATGGAGAATGACTTTGACGAGTTGAGAGAAGACAGCTTCAGAAGATGAAACTACTTTGAGCTAAAGGGGGAAATTCGAACCAATGGCAAAGAAGTTAACAACCTTGAAAAAAAATTAGACGAATGGATAACTAGAAAAACCAATGCACAGAAGTCCTTAAAGGACCTGATGGAGCTGAAAACCATCGCATGAGAACTATGTGATGAATGCACAGCCTCAGTAACCGATGCGATTGACTGAAAGAAAGGGTATCAGTGATGGAAGACAAAATAAATGAGATGAAGCATGAAGAGAAGTTTAGAGAAAAAAGAATAAAAAGAAACGAACAAAGCCTCCAAGAAATATGGGACTACGTGAAAAGACCAAATCTACGTCTGATTGGTGTACCTGAAAGTGACAGGGAGAATGGAACCAAGTTGGAAAACACTCTGCAGGATATTGTCCAGGAGAACTTCCCCAATCTGGCAAGGCAGGCCAACATTCACATTCAGGAAATACAGAGAATGCCACAAAGATACTCCTTGAGAAGAGCAACTCCAAGACACATAATTGTCAGATTCAACAAAGTTGAAATGAAGGAAAAAATGTTAAGGGCAGCCAGAGAGAAAGGTCGGGTTACCCACAAAGGGAAGCCCATCAGAATAACAGCTGATCTCTTGGCAGAAACTCTACAAGCCAGAAGAGAGTGGGGGCCAATATTCAACATTCTTAAAGACAAGAATTTTCAACCCAGAATTTCATATCCAGCCAAACTAAGCTTCATAAGTGAAGGAGAAATAAAATACTTTACAGACAAGCAAATGCTGAGAGATACTGTCATCACCAGGGCTGCCCTAAAAGAGCTCCTGAAGGAAGCACTAAACATGGAAAGGAACAACTGGTACCAGCCACTGCAAAAACATGCCAAATTGTAAAGACCATCAAGGCTAGGAGGAAACTGCATAAACTAACGAGCAAAATAACCAGCTAACATCACAATGATGGGATCAAATTCCCACATAACAGTACTAATCTTAAATGTAAATGGGCTAAATGCTCCAATTAAAAGGCATAGACTGGCAAATTCGATAAAGAGTCAAGACCCATCAGTGTGCTGTATTCAGGAAACCCATCTCATGTGCAGAGACACACATAGGCTCAAAATAAAGGGATGGAGGAAGATCTACCAAGCAAATGGAAAACAAAAAAAGGCAGGGGTTGCAATCCTAGTCTCGGATAAAACAGACTTTAAACCAACAAACATCAAAAGAGACAAAGAAGGCCATTACATAATGGTAAAGGGATCAATTCAACAAGAAGAATTAACTCTCCTAAATATATATGCACCCAATACAGGAGCACCCAGATTCATAAAGCAACTCCTGAGTGACTTACAAAGAGACTTAGACTGCCACACAATAATAATGGGAGACTTTAACACCCCACTGTCAACATTAGACAGATCAACGAGACAGAAAGTTGACAAGCATACCCAGGAATTGAACTCAGCTCTGCACCAAGCGGACCTCATAGACATCTACAGAACTCTTCACCCCAAATCGACAGAATATACATTCTTTTCAGCACCACACCACACCTATTCCAAAATTGACCACATAGCTGGAAGTAAAGCACTCCTCAGCAAATGTAAAAGAACAGAAATTATAACAAACTATCTCTCAGACCACAGTGCAATCAAACTAGAACTCAGGATTCAGAAACTCACTCAAAACTGCACAACTACATGGAAACTGAACAACCTGCTCCTGAATGACTATTGGGTACATAACAAAATGAAGGCAGAAATAAAGATGTTCTTTGAAACCAACGAGAACAAAGACACAACATACCAGAATCTCTGGGACACATTCAAAGCAGTGTGTAGAGGGAAATTTATAGCACTAAATGCCCACAAGAGAAAGCATGAAAGATATAAAATTGACACTCCCACATCACAATTAAAAGAACTAGAAAAGCAAGAGCAAACACATCCAAAAGCTAGCAGAAGGCAAGAAATAAATAAGATCAGAGCAGAACTGAAGGAAATAGAGACACAAAAAACCCTTCAAAAAATCAATGAATCCAGGAGCTGGTTTTCTGAAAAGATCAACAAAATTGATAGACCACTAGCAAGACTAATAAAGAAGAAAAGAGAGAAGAATCAAATAGACGCAAAAAAAATGACGAAGGGGCTATCGCCACTGATCTCACAGAAATACAAACTACCATCAGAGAATATTATAAACACCTCTATGCATATAAACTAGAAAATCTAGAAGAAATGGATAAATTCCTCAACACATACACCCTCCCAAAACTAAACCAGGAAGAAGTTGAATCTCTGAATAGACCAGTAACAGGCTCTGAAATTAAGGCAATAATTAATAGCTTACCAATCAAAAAAAGTCCAGAACCAGATGGATTCACAGCCGAATTCTACCAGAGGTACAAGGAGGAGCTGGTACCATTCCTTCTGAAACTATTCCAATCAATAGAAAAAGAGGGAATCCTCCCTAACTCATTTTAGGAGGCCAGCATCATCCTGATACCAAAGCCTGGCAGAGACACAACAAAAAAACAGAATTTTAGACCAATATTCTTGGTCTAAACCAAGAATGTAAATGGGCTAAATGCTCCATGAACATAGATGCAAAAATCCTCAGTAAAACACTGGCAAACCAAATCCAGCATCACATCAAAAAGCTTATCCACCATGATCAAGTGGGCTTCATCCCTGGGATGCAAGGCTGGTTCAACATACGAAAGTCAATAAACGTAATCCAGCATATAAACAGAACCAAAGACAAAAACCACATCATTATGTCAATAGATGCAGAAAAGGCCTTTGACAAAATTCAACAACCCTTCATGCTAAAAACTCTCAATAAATTAGGTATTGATGGGACGTATCTCAAAATAATAAGAGCTATCTATGACAAACCCACAGCCAATATCATACTGAATGGACAAAAACTGGAAGCATTCCCTTTGAAAACTGGCACAAGACAGGGATGCCCTCTCTCACCACTCCTATTCAACATAGTGTTGGAAGTTCTGCCCAGGACAATCAGGCAGGAGAAGGAAATAAAGGGCATTCAATTAGGAAAAGAGGAAGTCAAATTGTCCCTGTTTGCAGATGACATGATTGTATATCTAGAAAACCCCATTGTCTCAGCCCAAAATCTCCTGAAGTTGATTAGCAACTTCAGCAAAGTCTCAGGATACAAAATCAATGTACAAAAATCACAAGCATTCTTATACACCAATAACAGACAAACAGAGAACCAAATCATGAGTGAACTCCCATTCACAATTGCTTCAAAGAGAATAAAATACCTAGGAATCCAACTTACAAGGGATGTGAAGGAACTCTTCAAGGAGAACTACAAACCACTGCTCAATGAAATCAAAGAGGATACAAACAAATGGAAGAACATTCCATGCTCATGGGTAGGAAGAATCAATATTGTGAAAATGGCCATACTGTCCAAGGTAATTTATCGATTCAATGCCATCCCCATCAAGCTACCAATGGCTTTCTTCACGGAATTGGAAAAAACTACTTTAAAGTTCATGTGGAACCAAAAAAGAGCCCGCATTGCCAAGCCAATCCTAAGCCAAAAGAACAAAGCTGGAGGCATCACGCTACCTGACTTCAAACTATACTACAAGGCTACAGTAACCAAAACAGCATGGTACTAGTACCAAAACAGAAATATAGACCAATGGAACAGAACAGAGCCCTCAGAAATAATGCCACTTATCTACAACTATCTGATCTTTGACAAACCTGACAAAAACAAGCAATGGGGAAAGGATTCCCTATTTAATAAATGGTGCTGGGAAAACTGGCTAGCCATATGTAGAAAGCTGAAACTGGATCCCTTCCTTACATCTTATACAAAAATTAATTCAACATGGATTAAAGACTTACATGTTAGACCTAAAACCATCAAAACCCTAGAAGAAAACCTAGGCAATACCATTCAGGACATAGGCATGGGCAAGGACTTCATGTCTAAAACATCAAAAGCAATGGCAACAAAAGCCAAAATTGACAAATGGGATCTGATTAAACTAAAGAGCTTCTTCACTGCAAAAGAAACTACCATCAGAGTGAATAGGCAACCTACAGAATGGGAGAAAATTTTTGCAACCTACTCATCTGACAAAGGGCTAATATCCAGAATCTACAATGAACTCAAACAAATTTACAAGAAAAAAATAAACAACTCCATCAAAAAGTGGGTGAAGGATATGAACAGACACTTCTCAAAAGAAGACATTTATGCAGCCAAAAAACACATGAAAAAATGCTCATCATCACTGGCCATCAGAGAAATGCAAATCAAAACCACAATGAGATACCATCTCACACCAGTTAGAATGGCCATCATTAAAAAGTCAGGAAACAACAGGTGTTGGAGAGGATGTGGAGAAACAGGAACACTTTTACACTGTTGGTGGGACTGTAAACTAGTTCAACCATTGTGGAAGTCAGTATGGGGATTCCTCAGGGATCTAGAACTAGAAATACCATTTGACCCAGCCATCCCATTACTGGGTATATACCCAAAGGATTATAAATCATGCTGCTATAAAGACACATGCACACGTATGTTTATTGCGGCACTATTCACAATAGCAAAGACTTGGAACCAACCCAAATGTCCAACAACGATAGACTGGATTAAGAAAATGTGGCACATACACACCATGGAATACTATGCAGCCATAGAAAATGATGAGTTCATGTCCTTTGTAGAGACATGGATGAAGCTGGAAACCATCATTCTCAGCAAACTATCACAAGGACAATAAACCAAACACTGCATGTTCTCACTCATAGGTGGGAATTGAAGAATGAGAACACATGGACACAGGAAGGGGAACATCACACACCAGGGACAGTTGTCTGGTGGGGGGAGGGGGGAGGGATAGCATTAGGAGATATACCTAATGCTAAATGACGAGTTAATGGGTGCAGCAAACCAACATGGCACATGGATACATATGTAACAAACCTACACATTGTGCACATGTACCCTAAATCCTAAAGTATAATAATAAAATAAAATAAAGAAAAGGAGACCTTATTATTGTCTTAAAAAAAAAAAAGGAGTGGCAACAGGATTAGAGTGGGGATCTTCCCAACACAGTAAAGGTCAGAGCTGGAGACCCTCTTTTTTCCTTCCCTCCTTAATTCTCAAGCAGTCTGGGATAAGAGGGACGAACTAAGTCTAAACGAATGTCACTCTGAGGAGAAACCACAGTCCTGTGTCCTGTGACCTTCTGTGCACTAGGCATGGTAGTCTTGTTTTTACTGAGGTGATAACTAGCAGTGACAACGTAAGTGATAAGTGTACCCCCGCCTCTTACTCCTGTGGTGGGGTTGTGCATGCAGACCAGGAGAAAGGCCCCAAGAAGTATGTCCCTGTTTTCACTGTCAGTGGTTGTGTGGACTCATACTGAATTATCTAGTGGTTAATATTTTTAAAAATAGGGGACTTGGCTGGGCGTGCTGCCTCATGCCTGTAATCCCAGCACTTTGGGAGGCTGAGGTGGGTGGATCACCTGAGGTCAAGAGTTCGAGACCAGCCTGCCCAACATGGTGAAACCTCATCTCTACTAAAAATACAAAAATTAGCCGGGTGTAGTGGTGAGCGCCTGTAATCCCAGCTACTCGGGAGGCTGAGGCAGGAGAATCGCTTGAACCCAAGAGGCAGAGGTTGCAGTGAGCCCAGATCACTCCACTGCACTCCAGCCTGGGCAACAGAGTGAGACTCTGTCTAAAAAAAAAAAAAAAAAAAAGTGGAAAAGTTAAGGACTTTCCAATGTCACTTTACTTGCTATAGCAGTGTTAGAACTGGGAATAAAGTCCCATCTTCTTTTCAGTGCACCCACTGCCTTCTGGGGCACATTTTCTTATTTTTTGCTTCAATCCTCCTAGTGGAAGTTTACCCTCTTCGATTACAACTGATATGAACAGATCCTTAAAAACAGAACTGGCACACAGAGAACTTGATGATAAATTGGAAGATGATGCAAGCACAAGGACTGAATCCAGAAATAAATCGTATCTTCACATAATGTTTATAGAAATTGCATTTTGAAAATTTTCCACAGAAATTATTTTACCCACCACAGGAATGCTACTCTCTCCCACAGGGATTTCACCAAACAGAAAGGGAAGCAGAATGGAAGAAGAGTAGTAATTTAGATTTATATACGAAACATTATTTGGAACCTAAGTAATAATCCTTAACTAATCAGAATGTTTTATGCATTCTGCTTTTTAGCGGAAAAAGCAAACCACAAGAAAGCAAGCATATATTAGAGAATTAAAAAATGCTTCCAGGGTTTCTTAGGCTCAAAAACTTTTTTTCCCCAACTCTCTGCACTATCTAAAATATTCCATTGCACATTTCCCTCCTCCCCCTCATATGTGTTTGGTTCATTTAACCAATTTGCCAATATTTATTGAGCTCCCCCCATTTATTTCTTAGTTTCCACGCACAGCACTCATCAGCCTCTCTTGGATGTGCCTAGTACTGTAAGTCAGAGATGAAGATAAAGGTCTTGCCTTCAAGAAGTTTAACGCCTGGTTAAAAAGTTATCCTAAGATGATTTTGGTTTTTATCATTTTTAGTTTATTCCTCGTTCTGTAAATAGATAGTTCTACAGTGAATATTTTCATTCGGGTCCATTGTCTATCATTTTGCATCTTGTTCTGTGCATCTGGGGAAGGGGCTGGCAGAGGGACTGACCTTTACGGACTGGATAAGTCATATTCCTTTGCCCTGAGGTTCATCAAATGGGAGTAACCAAAAGATCAGAAGATCAAAGGGTGAGAGGAGAGAGAGGCAGGGGTATTTATTTCCCACCCACCACCTCTCCAACACACATATACTTTGTTCTCCACACCTGCAAGCTGTGCGTAGACAGTGGCTCCATTCCTCTTCTAAATGCCACAGCACCTGTTAGGCAGCCCTCTTCTGGAACTCTCTCTTGGGCCAGAAGCTGTCATACAAATCATTGTGACTGCCGATTACAAAAGAGGAAGCATTTTTCTGAGAACAAGCAAAAAGTAATCCAGTTGGGAGCTAGAGGAACTGCTACAGAGAACAAAAACAGGTCAAGATATTCTTCCTACTTATCCTTCGAAAAGACATCTGTGGAAAGCCACTTCATATTTAGGTGGCAGAGAGAGTTGCATATTCTCTGTCTTTCATAAACCGAAACCTGCTATGCTAGGATGACAAGTAGGGCGAATTTCATTTGGTTGAGCATAGCTTCCTGGAGCACAGTCTTGAGAAAAATTTTGAGGCCCATTCTCAGTACCTGCATCTCAGTATCTTCCACAGACATGGGGTCAGCAGATATACTCTAAAACGTAGATTCTGACTGTAATACCTACTTCTGTATCTCTAAATGACTGTAATCTGAGACAAGGCAGAAACTAGTGTCTTGAAATACAAGAGTTACAATGGTGTCATCTAGCTCTCCTCTATCTTTCACTCATTTTACATACAAGGAAAAAGAGGCACATACACGGAAAAAGAGGCACGTGAAGGGTCAGTAATGTATGCAGATTTTCTCCAAGATCATGCTCAGTTCTACCTATTAAGGAGAAAAAGTAAAGAAAAACATAGTTGACTGCAGTTGTCAATGGATCTGGGGAAGTCCAGTGGAATCTCACTGGCTGAAATGGAATTTGACTGAGACAGTGAGGTCAAGACCCTATTTTTAGAGAGGCATATCTTTTAATCATGTTTTTATAAATATCAAGATCTAAGCATTATGTTTTACTTTCAGTAGCCACACCTAGGATCATAGCATCATACTAGATAGACAGGGTGTTGGACAGGATCTCATGTAGTTTGATTACAAAGACAAACAGAAAAGAGCCTATCTAAAAGCCACTCGAGGGAGCTTTTTGGAGATCTTGTTAAAGTTCTTTTTGTAAAAAATAAGCTTTGAACTGCAAACCCTGCTCCCCCAAGTTATAAAGTAGCTGGGGGCAAAAGATGGTGATTTTAAAATAGAATAAGTGTACAGATGGCATAAGGATCTTGTCTTTAGGGCCATACCAAGTGGAAAAGATACACCATGCAAAGAGAGACGACAAAGTAAAATACACTTTCAAAAGTTGAATTTTGCTAATTTTAAAGTTGTATTTCCTCTATGGGATACATGTCCTAAGACTGAGGATGAAAAGTGGGGATAAGGACCATTGAAATAGTCTTACAATTCTCCCAAATTATTCTCTATTCTAGATCCATACACAAGGGAGCAATTCTCTGCCTTCTTTAAAGACCTGTTCTCTAATGTTTAAGTGGCCATTTGTAAGAGTATGGAGAGAAAACATTAAATATGAACAGGAATCCTGGGGCCTGTAACATTCCTATGTAATCAGTATTCCTCCTGGTTCTGCACACTAAGGAGTCTACACGTAATGGAGTCAGTTTTCATGCATATTATTCACTTGTGTCTGCTCTGACTCTACCCACCTTCCCCACCTTCTCTCAACTCTCATCAAAATATCTTCACTGTTGTGGGGTGGAAAACTGTCCTTAAGGCAAGAAGTTGAACGTGGCAATATAAAAAGTGTGGCCTTGACCCTTAATCTTAAGAAAAAAGTACTCTGAGAAAAATCCCATTTTGCTATTCACCTCACATAGTCTCTTCTTGGATTTTGCCCTTTCTTCCAGAAATAAAGTGATAATGATGGCTCCCTAGAAAACCCTTTAAGCCTTCCCAAAGGTAAGATGAGCTTCTGATTATTGTCCTTACAGTAAGATGCTATAATTTGCTCTCTCCCAAAAACTACTAGGGAAAGACAACATCTTTTTACATTAGGGGTGGAGATGAGAGTATCAGCCTTTAAAAATAGGACATTTGCTTGTTCTGACTTTGAAGCCTGACAAAAGGATGTGGCTTTATGTGGAATCTTTCCCCATTTGGACCTGCCCTAGCTTTAGCCTCTTCAGCTTTATCGTGGTGTCAAAGTAGAACACTCATCTGGAGATGGATTTCTTTTTTTTTTTTTTTGAGATGGAGTTTCGCCCTTGTTGCCCAGGTTGGAGTGTGGTGGCACAATCCTGGCTCGCCACAACTGCCGCCTTCCAGTTTCGAGTGATTCTCCTGCCTCAGCCTCCCGAGTAGCTGGGATTACAGGTGCCTGCCACCATGCCTGGCTGATTTTTGTATTTTTAGCAGATTGGGTGTCACCATGTTGGCCAGGCTGGTCTCAAACTCCCGACCTCAGGTGATCCGCCCACCTCGGCTTCCCAAAGTGCTGGGATTACAGGCGTGAGCCACTGCGCCCAGCCGAAGGTTCTTCTCATTCTTGCTTTTACTTGTGTGATTTTTCGTCAAGGTACTTAATATCTCTGGACCAGTTTCATCAGTTATAAAATAAGAGGAAGAACTAAAGTTAAGCCAAAGGCAAAAAAAGAATAATCATTATTACAGTTTCCCATATGCTTTAATGACTCTTGGAGGTTATCTCACTCAAAAGCAGGATCTGCCTCACTTTAATTTGTGGCCTTATAATAGGTCCAGCATAAGATGGCATGGTCAGAGAACATGTACAGAGAACTGTAGCCCATAATTATGAAGAGAGAGGTTTGTTTGCTTTTATTATGGAATCTCTTCTATATTTGAAAAAACATACTCAATATAAATGAAAGGTCAGGGGTGAATGAATTGTGCTTTAAGTAAGTTTTGAATACAATTGCCATCTAGTCTTTGCAGTCTGAAAAATTCTTCTTTAAGTGAATAAATGTGTAGGGCAACTCTCCATTACCTTGATCAGCATCTAATACCAACCTGACACTTAGAATTAAATTAGAGAAACAAAATTGGATACTTTGAGACTTGAGGGTTGATTATACTGCTCGAGCTAAGAATGGATTTAAACTCTTCCCTTATCCCATTTAAATCTAACTAGGTATAAATTCTCCATTACTAAGGAATAGAGGTGTATCTGCAGAGGTGGAGGTTCCCCTTGATGTTCTTGGACAAGGAAACCTAATCCTTTCTTCTGACACACATGGTTGCAATAGAAACCATTTCCCAACTGCCAGTCTGGTTTTAATCTGTTGTTTCTAGCAAGAGAGGATTTGCAGGGAATGTTAAGGAGAGAACAAAATTACCAGAACTTACTATAAAGTAAAAGTGTTGATGAGAAATCAAAATTTAAACAAGTGTTCAAAATTGTAAGCATGAACATATGTAGACATATAGTTCATGCTATAAGGATAGGACTATAAAAGTTTTTAATCTTAGGTAGGTTTAAAGTCTGCTTTCCATACAACATTTATATCTTACTTTACCAAAGTTCTTTAGCTTACTCAAATGATAGCAGTGGTAAAATACCATCATTAAATACAGTGGTGCTTCATTTAAACACCACTGTTGGAGAATGAAGTATTCCATAGGTGAATTTTCCATATAACCAACTGCATAATACACACTTTTCTTTTCTTTTCTTTTTTTTTCTTTTTTTTTTTTTTTTGAGACTGTCTTGCTCTGTCGTCCAGTGTGGAATGCAGTGGCTTGATCTCGGCTCCCTGCAACCTCTGCCTCCCTGGTTCAAGCAACTCCCATGTCTCAACCTCCCAAGTAGCTGGGACTACAGGCGCACACCACCATACCCGGATAGTTTTTGTATTTTTCGTAAAGATGGGGTTTCACCATGTTGGCCAGGCTGGTCTCGAACTCCTGACCTCAAGAGATCTGCCCGCCCCAGCCTCCCAAAGTGCTGGGATTACAGGCGTGAGCCACTATGCCCAGCCCATGGTATATACACACTTTTAAATGTTAACCATTTTGTATGAAAACATTTCAAAAGTGTATTATAGGTTTTTTCTTTAAAGATACATTGAATAATATATCTTTCCCCAAGGAGTCAGGGTTACCATTATTAAAAACTTATTAAGTTAAATATACTGAGCTGAATATATTCCTCCTCTTAGAAGATGGTAAGCTTTGTAGTCATACTTTCCCCAACACCAAAATGCTTACTGTGAAAAAGTACAAAAGTAGACAGAATTGGTTCATTTTTAATACATCCTGTGTCTTTTCTGTTAACCGTTCCTTCTGGCTGTTAAAAGCAAAGCATAACAACCACTGACAATAAGCTGTGTAATTTGTTAAATTCCAATTTACTTTTAAAAGAGGTGCCTACTCTGCACAAGAGACTATTCTAGGTGCTGGGGGAGATGTTAGAAATATAAACTATAGTCCTTGTCCAAGAAGCAAGGCTGGCTGAGTGACACCTGAGAGTTACGAGGTCACCACCACGGTGCAAAACACAATTTATTACTTCTAACAAAGTCTAAAAATTAGCAAATATTTTCGATTTTAAAAATCAGGATACTAAAGCTATCAAACTTGTGGTCTTAAAGTCCTACCTTTTTTAGTGGGACTATGTCTTGGAAATACCTCCCACGAAAATATTATTGGTCATAGGAGTCTGCAGATAAGACTAAGAACTACTTCTTGAAGAAATAAAGTAGGTACACCCTTTGACAGCTTTTGGTGCACCATAGTCTTATTGCTAGGTTTTATCTTGCTATCTAGATGGCTAAGGATGTCAGAAATCTAATGTTGCTAATTGCTAGGGTCATATAATCTAATTAATAAAATATATGTAAAAAACTGTACTATAATGCTTTGCCCCTATGTATGAGTAAAACATGTAGGGCATTTATTAAACTGCATTTCACAAGGGATAACATATATCCCCCTTCCCCTGGTAAGGTTTCCAGGGCCTCAGTAATATCACATTCTTTGGGTTCTACAACACCTCTTGGCTCCTTTATTTCCATCATCTGGCTACTTTCATTCCACAAACTCTATCTGGTGGTCTCAAGGATTTCCTTGGTTTCAATTACCATCTGTTTTGTAGTTCAAATCTCTTCTGCACTCCAGACCCATGTATCTATTTAATGGGCATCACATTTTGGAAGTACTACAAGCACCTCAAATTTAACAGCCAAAACCAAACTGATCAGTTTCGTTGAAGAATATAACTTGATTTCCTAGTTTTTTTTTTGCCTTCATCCCTTTCCTGCTCACTTCTAAATTACACCAATTATACTTGAACTTCACCAGTACTTTGTATACCTCCAATATTATACTATATGGTTTTAATTTACTGTTTTGTCGTATCCTGGTAGATTTCAGCTCCTTTATAGGCATCTCTTATCTCCTACCTCTCCTTGGTAATTTTCAGTAGCTGGATATTATAACACATAAAGGAATTGTCATGAATTTCTTCCAGTTATATTTTTACTGAAACACTCGTAATCTGTCTGGGAGATTTTTAGGTGAATTAACAGAAGCAGGAGAATTGTATTAATCTTTCTCATAAACCCAAACAAAATTTCTTCCATCAGGTATAACCTTCCTGCAGCCTTCCCTAGACTAGGTTGAAACACCACAGTCCTAACCACTCCTCCTTAAAACTTGCGGTGCTTGCTTCTTTAGCACCTATTAAGTGTACATCATTTATTTATCCGCTACTCTATTAGACTGCAGACACCTTGAAGACAAGATATGTCTTTCCCTGTACCTTCAGTGACTAGCACATTACGATAGTGTTCAACAAAGTTTACAGGACGAATGAAATAAGGCCACATAAGCCCAGTGCGGTGGCGAATGCCTGTAATCCTAGCACTTTGGGAGGCCGAGGTGGATGGCTTGGCTTGAGCTCAGGAGTTTGAGAGCCTGGGCAACATGGTGAAACCCTGTCTCCACCAAAAATACAAAAATTAGCCGGGCGTGGTGGCGCACCCTTGTGGTCCCAGCTACTCAGGAGGCTGAGACAGGAGAGTAGCTTGAGTCTGGGAGGTGGAGGTTGCAGTAAGCCGAGATCGCGCCACTGCACTCCAGCCTGGGCGAGAGTGAGACCTTGTCTCAAAGAAAAAAAAAAGGAAATGAGGCTACACAGGTCTAAAAAGACCAGTTATATTGCCCTCTAAGAGAACTGGGAGTTCCTAAACAAACTTTTTAAAGGTTGCCTTCACATAGCTAAGATCAGAAAAGCAGCCTACTTGACTTTCTTCCAGTCTAAAGCGCTGCTACTAATAATCCCCAAGGAGATTCTCCTTCCAGGAAGGCTGCGCAGACAAGGGATCCAGGGAAAAACACTAAAGCCCCACCCCGTTCCTGTCCCCACCTGCTCGGCAAAAACTGCACTCCGCCTGACAGCGGCTGCGCTGCGCTGCGCAGCCTGGAGGCCCAGGCCGCGCCCAGCAAGCAGGAAACGCGAGACTGGGATTGGCTCTCTGAACAGACGTCATTCTGAACAGGACGGCTCCGGCTTCTCAAGATGGCGCTGTACTCAATGCGGAAAGCGCGTGGGTGCTGGAGTTTCATCCGGGCACTCCATAAGGGATCCGCAGCTGCTCCCGCTCCCCAGGTAACCAAAGACGGCCTTTCCTTCCGCGGCTTCCCATCCCGCGAGGTTCTTCTCATCCCACTGCCCTCAATTTCTCTCCTGCCGCTTCTTACGGCAAGTACGTGCCTTCTCTCGCCTAAGGTCTACTCGCCTGTAGTCTACTCGCCTATGACTGTCGGCCTACTCAGAGCGTAGTGACGTTGCAAGGATACGTGATGACGTAAAGGTCCCTTGGTGGAAAAAGCGCGCCACTTCCTGACCTCTTGCCGCCAACTCCAGTTCTGGGAGGGGAGCGCCGCCGCTGTTGCCGGGCAACGCGGTGAGCCTGCCCCGGGTGTGATGTTTTCAGAGACCGGTTGTTTTAGAGACTGCTCTTCCTCTCGTGGTCCTGTTAGTGTTTTTACCCTCCTTACCCTAACAACACGCTAAGGGGCTATCGGAGAGATTAGAGAAGTTTTGTTAGGCACTGGGCAGCTTAGGTCGGCGCAGCAGGTTGGCAGTGTGGTACTTGAGCAAGTGTCAGTGCATCTTCCATTCTGGTTGCTCCTCGTGGCTCCACAACACTGCTATATCTAGCAGGCTGTGAGAGAGTGACCGCAAGCTGCCACAGAGTTTGTCCTGTCCTGCGCTTGACAGCACTGCCGTTACCAATAATCTCGTCGTACGGAGACCATGTCGCGGCCTGGTCTTATTGGGAATTGTCTTAAATATTTGGAATTTTACCCTCATAGCAAAAAAGTCAGGGGGAGGGGATACCCTTTCAGTTATTCAGGCTTTTACTAAACGTCTTCTAAGTGCAGTCTCAGTGGCAAGCACTTTGAAATACGTTGTCTACGGGAGATATATTCTGGGAACTAGAGAGAAAGGAGAGAATGTGATTTTATTAGGTAATTTCCTGGCATCATTTGCATATTCATTGCCATAATGCGTAGGTGTGAGGATGTCACACCTATTGTAACTGGTGTGTTGAAAAGAGCGCTAGACTGGAAGATAGCCCAGAGGTCAAGGGCTTAGTCTGCCGCTTGATAGCTGTGTGACAAGTCACAATCTCTCTGGGACTTTTTTTCTTTTTTTGCTCATATTGAGTGGAGGAAGAGTTGGACTGATTGACACGTTAATATTCTTTCAAGCTCTGGGAAATCTATAGTTCCATAATTATGAAGCCAAAACAAAGCCAATGAGAGTAATTATGAAAACCAAAATTTAAGTTCAACTTATTTTTCTAGCCATGTCATAAATTTTTTGAACTTCCGTTTTTTTATTGATGTGAGTCTCACAAAATTCTTATAACCTAATATATTAATATATACCAGAAAGCTGCTTGTCAACAAACAACTATTCAAATGTTACTTTAAATTTCAGCAGCAATGTTAGGTAAGACAATTCAAAATTAGATAAATTTATCAAAAATTCCTCTCCTTGAAATTTGAGGGATTCTGCAGAACCAGAATTAGTTGATTATTTATAATTAATAGCACATTAACACCTATGCTATCAAAGTAGCTAAGCCGTAGACCCAAACTTCCCCTTATTCCAAACTAAAGAATTGAAGATGTCTTGAGAATAGAGAATCAGAGAGAAAAAAAAAAAGACTAACTACAGCTTGCTAATGACTGCCCAGGGAAGTTTAAGACACTAAGTCATTATAAATGCTAAAGAAAAAATTTCTTAAACCTCTACTATTGTTTCAGTGGCGTTTATGAATAGGGCTATTAAAGTTAATTATTAATCTAGATTGTTTCAAGATGTAGAATTTCCAGTACAGATGAATGTTTCTAAACCTTTAATTTAGCTTTGAGTAGAATAAGAATTAAATGTGAGAGTATTTTTTTAAAGTATAAATCTACATATAATTTCAGTCATTGAAAATGATGGTTTGAAAGATTAATGTGGTTTTTTGAAAGACTGAAAAGATACAAAATTGTGTTCCTAGTGTTATTACGATGTTATGTTTATATATGTGTTTATATAAACGTATACATAGAAAAAAAGCCTGGAAGGGAACAAACATTTTTAACTTTTTTATTTTGCTTTGGCCTTCCTAAATAGTGGGTTAAAAGTTATTTGTTTCCTTTTATAGCATTCCATATTTTTCACATGTCTAAATTGAAGACACACACTTTTTTATAACCAGAAAATTGTTTTGAAATCATAAATCTTTATACAGATCTTTAGTCATTAATATCATTTGTGGTATTTTAGGTTTCTGAGGAAGATACTTGTCCCACAATGCCGTTATTAAAATGGCCTTAGAAAAGGACTACTAAAAATTTATGGCCACTTTTCTTGTATGTATCTTCTTTTTCTCTTGAAAAACTTCCTTTGAAGTCAAAGGGATTTTGTGAACAGATGCAGAAATATGTGAAAGAGGCAATGGATTCTTAAACCAGATGCATTAGACATTTTTATGATATCTCATAACCTTTGTAGAAAAAAATTATTTTGCAAGAGTATAGTATAATGGGAAAAAATGTATATTTATCATATGAATGGTTCTATCAAAAAGCAAGAAATAGCCAAGTTAGTTTTTATTAGCCTTGGCTGTGCACTTACTCCCTTAGGTATAAAGCAAAAGTGAATGAGCCATAGCAGTGCTATGTTAGAAACTCTGACTAATAAAGTGTTGTGATTCCTAAGTTGTTTTAATGGTTTTTGGTGTTTTCTTTTTTTAAAACAAAATCTTGGGTAAAAATCTTGGCATAGGGCATCTTTGCTTATCTCAGATGCAGGCTTTTACCTCTCAAGGCCAGATGTAAACTCAAGTTGAAAATAAAAAATAGGGAGAAACAGAAATAACAGCACATCACTCCATACTCATTATGGGATGTCTACAATTTATATGAAAACGGTTTATTTTGCCAGGTGTTGCCTGACAGAAAACTGTTGAAATCTGACAAGATGAGCGTAGTCATAGAGTCAGAGGAATTAAGATCTGACATGTTCTGTTTAAATGTTGGTGTTATTAGTTAAATTTAAGCCTGTCATCATTGGCCAAACACAGAATCCTTACTTCTTTAAGTACTAAGTCATGATTGTATTGTGCAAAGGGTGAAATATTGATGGTTAGTAGATTTTTGCAAAAATATTTGTTATTCAGTTGAAGTATGATAAAGTGTCCACATTTTATTGCAGTTGAACATGTTTCATTATTAGCGGTTCCTAGCTTGGGTTTGTCCAGTATTCACATAATGTTCTTGCTGTTAACAATCGCTAAGTATAGCCATTAGATGAAGAATTGAGCCTAAAAAAAAAAAAAAAAAAAGTGTGGTTTAAAATTTTTGAGTATTTAATTCTCACAAGATTTAAATTTTTTTAATTTTAAAATAATTTTAGATTTACAGAGTTGCAAAATTAGTCCAGAGAATTTCTGTATACCCTTCACCAAGCTTTGTCTTGAATAATCATAATACAGTTATCAAAATCAAGAAATTAATATTGGTACAATAATAGTAATTTAGCTACAGACTTAGTTCAAATTTCACTAGTTTTTTCACTGTCCCTTTCTTCTTTAGTCCAAGATCAAATCCAGGATCCCACAATGCATTTAGCTTTCATGTCTCTTCTAATCCATACATTTTCTCTTTCATGACCTTGGCACTTTTGAAGAGAACTAGTCAGTTATTTTGTAGAATGTCTCTCAGTTTAGGTTTGTCTGATTTTTCTTTGTGATTAGACTGAGGTTATGGATTTTTGGCAAGAATACCACGAAGAGATATTGTTCATAACAAGGCCTTGAGGCAGGTATTGCAACCTTATTTCAAACGTGAAGAAATAGTCTTTGGTTAAGTAACTTGCCCAATGTCACACAATGGTGGAATTAGGATGGTAAGTTTTAATGTAGGCATTTCATTTCATATTTTGCAATTAGTATTTGTTATTGTAGGTTTCTGCAATGTTAATGACATTAAATTGGCGTAGTGTTCCCACTGACTTTTAGCTCTTCTCTGCCATGTATTGTTCATGCAACATGCAACAAGAGCTAATCAGCATGGTATGTGTTCAAGAGCTACTACAATCATCTGGGAATTTTGCTAGTTGATTACTCTGACAGTTTGATGAGGTTACTTCATCTCTCATGGCAAATAAAGGTGTTGCATGGATCCACTCTAAAGCTCCTTTTAGTCTCAGTCAGTGAGTCTTACTTGTTTAAAGTGCTTTTGTGGTTGGTTGCTTTTGTGAACTGACCTAGTTTATTATAAATGATAATAATATTTAAATTCTTTGCAAAATAGCTTTGAGCAGCTAATGAAAACTACTGATAGTAACTGTTGAAAATATAGAGGATGGAAGAACTGTAGCTGAATGCTGAGGATTTATGCTAGCAGATAGTACGGCAGCCATGGCCTGGAAATGCTGAAGAGAGTGATGCTGCTGACCTCCAAATTCTTGCTCAGTGTATCTTTTGAATGACTGCAAGTTATAGAAAAGCTGTCTGCAGAAGCTTCTACAACTATATGTACACACACACACACAAAATATATATATTTTTGTATAAATATATTTATACAAATTTATTTATTTAAACATCTATTGGCCAAGCACGGTGGCTGACGCCTGTAATCCCAGCACTTTGGGAGGCCAAAGCAGGTGTATTTCTTGAGCTTAGAAATTTGAGACCAACCTGGGCAACATAGTGAGACCTTGTCTCTATAAAAAATTCAAAAAATTAGCCGGGCTTAGTGGCATATGCCTGTAGTCCCAGCTAGTCAGGAGACTGAGGTAGGAGAATCACCTGAGCCCAGGAAGGCTGCAGTGAGCAGCGATTGTGCCACTGCGCAGTTAAGATCCTGTCTGAAAAACGAACAAACAAAAAAACCCCAAAACCCGTCTGTCTGTCTGTCTGTCTGTCTGTGTATCTATCTATCTATGTATCTGTCTATCTATCTATCTATCTATCTATCTATCTATCTATCTATCTAATCTCTATATTCCATGTCTTTCAGAAAAGGAACTAACAGCTAGTGCCTGCTATGTGCTAAAGCCTCATGGTATGTGTTATACATACTTTATCTTATTTATTTCATACAACAATTTGTAAATATTATTCTTCCCATTTTATAAAAGAGGAAACTAAGGTTCAGAGAGTTTAGGTAATTTTCCCAAGTCACAGAGTAAGTAAATAGCAGTGACACAGTTCAAACCTAGTCTTGCCTATGCTTTTCCCACTTTACCAGTAGTCTTTTATCAAATGAGATCTTACATGAATCCCTGTTATATAAAACAGATAAAAGCAAAGCTTTTCTGATTTAAGAAGCAGAGGAGTATTTTTAGCCCTGCTTGTTTGATTTCCCTCTCCCCCATTACCTGCCCCACTCCACAACCCAGGGACTCCTGAGATGGTGCCACACAATTTTGGATTTCTTAATATGTAGTTTGAAAAATACTGCAGCTTCCATAAATATCCAAGTAAGTTTGTTGATCAGGACCACATATGATGGATGGATTATTTTTTAAGGAGCTGCACTTTAAATGAGTGGTTTGAGAGTATTTACTTTGGTGTGTATATATTTTATAACTAAAATACAGTATTCTATTGGTCTTAAGCTACATGAGAGTACATGAGATAATAGCAGTCAAACAACTTTCTTTCCTTTTCTTGCCTTCTTTCTTTTTTACAGCTTACTGCTGCCAAACATGCTGATCTTTGTGCCCAAAGATAATGCCTTGGATTCAGTCTGTCACTGTTGTAACTAACCTAGCCTCTAGCCTCCTCACAGAGAACACTTATTCTGGTTCTTTTCTTGACTCTATTCTACTGCCACCATTCAAGAGTTCAAGAGTTTCTCTTCTGAAGATTACAATATGAGGCCTAAATCTTTCTCCTAAATTTCAACAGAGAAATTTACTCCTTTAGGGTAGAAGCTCCTCAGCCACATTGTGAGACCCTAGATGCTGAGAGATAATTTATAGGCACAGAGATGATATGTTGACTCCAGCTTGACTTAATTTAAGTCTGCTCAGGCATTTAGTTTTCTCTCTCTACCATTTCTTAACAATATTCTGTCTTTTTTTTCTCCAGTTCAGAGACTTCACAGATTTCCTGAACTTCTCTGCTTACTGAACATAGCAAGGTCATTTATAGATCTTTGCACTGACCCATCACCTGAGTTCTGTTAGGTTTCTACTCATTAACCAAAATTCATCTGTAGCTTTCTTTTTTTCTTGCCACACAGTCTTCTGTTTTTTTTTCTAGAGCTACTCCTCCATTTCTAATTGAGAAAGTTCTAATTGAACTGACCTCTGGTTGGCTAAAGAAATGTTTTTTGTTTTTGTCTTTGTTTTTTTTTCTGCCCCTTTGCTTCCTAAAAAGCAGAGTGAAGCCAATCTGATTTTTAATTCATGGATATTCTTACAACTTCCACTTCTACATCCTGTGCATTCTTTGCGGATTCACCAAACAGCATGCAAGAATGTCAGTTTCTCCTTCGCATTCTTATCTTCATGTTCTGACTGTGACTCACTGAGGATGTAGCCCTGAATGACCTTGGTTAGGTTGCTTCTCATCCCATTTTCTTGAGATGATAGGTGTAGATTTTTCAGTAAGGTAGTTGAAAGTATAAAATAAAATAACATCTTACCTTGTAAAACATTTTAAAGTGGAATCTATTCTCTTTAATAATATCCTATTTTAATACAGCATTTTGTAGTTTTTCAGAATGCTTCACGTTCTCATTTACTCTTGAGTACAACATACAAAGTTCCTCTAGTTAGCCATCAAAAATTTTTACTCATTGATTAAAGTTTTATTGTGCCTTCCCTTTTTTTTTTTTTTTTTTTGAGACAGAGTCTCGCTCTGTCGCCCAGGCTGGAGTGCAGTGGCGCGATCTCGGCTCACTGCAAGCTCCGCCTCCCGGGTTCACGCCATTCTCCTGCCTCAGCCTCTCCGAGTAGCTGGGACTACAGGCGCCCGCCACCACGCCCGGCTAATTTTTTGTATTTTTTTTTAGTAGAGACGGCGTTTCACCGTGGTCTCGATCTCCTGACCTCGTGATCCGCCCGCCTCAGCCTCTCAAAGTGCTGGGATTACAAGCGTGAGCCACCGCGCCCGGCCACCTTCCCATTTTTTAAACCAGTTTTGCAAGATGATGAATATAAAGTAAATATCAGTGTTCTTTCAAGTTTTACTTCAGTGACTGTTATCCTATTTGTACTAAAATTAGTTTAATGTTTAATTCATTTTTGGGCCCTGGTCTGATAATACCGTGATAATTTCAGTTATTACTAAATATGATGATAATGGACGTGGTGGTGACAATAGCAAACATTCATTGGATGCTTACTGTGTGCCAAGCATGGTTTTAAGTATTTGACATTCATTAACTCATTTAATCTTCATAACTCAATAAGGTAGGTGCTATTAGCCCTATTCTATAGATGACGATGTTGGGAGGTTAAATAACTAACCTAAGGTTACATAGCTAGCAAGTATCAGAACCAAAATGTAAACCCAGCTAGCCTGTTTCCAAACCCTGTGCACTAACTGGGTTCACGCTGTTCTCCTGCCTCAGCCTCTCTGAGTAGCTGGGACTACAGGCGCCTGCCACCACGCCCGGCTAATTTTTTTTGTTGTATTTTTAGTAGAGACGGGGTTTCACCGTGGTCTCGATCTCCTGACCTCGTGATCCGCCCGCCTCGCCCTCCCAAAGTGCTGGGATTACAAACGTGAGCCACCGCGCCCGGCCGGTAAATTCTTAAACAAAGTACACATGTTAATTTGCTGATAACTGCCTTGTAACTTTTAAATCTGTTCTATGAAAGCCACTTATATATCTTGCCATGGTGACATGTAGAGTAGAAATTATAAATCATCCTTTGTTGTTGCTATTCTTACAGTCTTGTTTAGCTCAATGAATTATGAGAAAGAAGCAAAGCTGTCTTGTAAATTTATCTCCATATCTCTATTTGGCTACTACCACTAGGATTACCGTGTATAAAATAAGGGCTTTTAACACATGAGTCCCAAGGTGCACGTAGGAAGTTCTATTTATACACAGTCTATAGCTAAAAGGGCAACCTGCACAGAGCCCTGCAGGCAGAGGAGAGGTGATGAGAGCTACAGCTGATGGCTGACCAAGGGACCACTATCTAGGGTCTAGTTGGGATTTATGGCTAGAGTGCTTTCTTCAAGAAGTGGCAGAAGTACAAAGTGGGAAGATGGGAAATATGAAAATAGTGTTGTAGGCCATTTCTGCAAGGGACAAGGAAGAATTTGATTCTAAAAGATTGTCTTTTGAAGGAGTTCTTAAAGAGGTCTATAATTCATTAATTATAGAGTATTAAGGTGAGTATATTAATATATTAATTAGAATAGTGATGAGGCTTTAAAATTAGCAATATTGAACAGAATTCATTTTATACATCAAACAAAGGGCTTCTCATGAACTTTTTATCATACTCCTCATGAACAGAGACTTTGCATGGAGTGTTCAACTTTATTATATGAGTAAAGCCTACTCTTTATTCACCACGTTACTTTGGACCCCTTTTGGGAAGCAGGAGAATATAATAGTGAAGGGAAATGGAGCTGTTTACTCAAATCGCAGATTTGGATTCCTGTTTTCCCATGGGGAGAATGATCTGAGCAGCCAGTTCATAAATTTGCTGGAAAAGAGAAGAGGCCTCTTGGGCTGAGGGTAAGTATGCAGTGTGAAGTTGGAGTCCCAGGGGAGATGTTAAGGACCAGACTGTGTGGAACCCTTGCCAGTCCTGGGGAGAGAGTCAGATTGGCCCACTGACTGTGGCTACTAGTTACCTGGCAAACTGGCTTTTCCCACGGCTGGCAACCTTCCAGCTATTCCCATGCCGCTAAGCTATGAGACATCCAGACTCAGTAACTTTAATTAGAGACGCAAGTTCATAGGGGATAAACATTCACACAAATGTTGTACTAAGTTGACTGGCTCTTCATTAAGAGGAAGTGTGGGAAAGTAGACCATGCATGACTATTTGGATCAGCCAGGCCTGGCTCTACCACCACATTTTAAATGTGATTCCAGGCAGTTTTTTGACCTCACTAAACCTCAGTTGTCTCATGTGCAACATGTTAATAATACTCCTCACATTGTAGGAATTTTATGTAGATTTGAAATCCTAGCATATATAAAGTTCCTTGGCCACCGCACAGCACGTGGTAGGTCCTCCCTGCTTGATGATGACTTCTTCAATAATATATAATTCTATCCAGCAACCTTTCTCTCTTCTACTCTTATCACTCTTAGTAGGATTCTTCCCATTGCCATACTATTCTTCCCGCCCCCCACCACACCCCCCAGAATCAGTCCGACTATGTTAATCTCCTGAAAGCAGAGCTCTAATTATGTTGTTCGCTTGCTGAGAATCCTGTGGGGGTTTCTCATAAAGTCCAGACTTTCCACAGAACGTTTAAAACTGCACAGTCCAGGCCAGCGCTGTGGCTCATACCTGTAATCCCAGTGCTTTGGGAGGCCAAGATGGGCGGATCACAAGGTCAGGAGATCAAAACCATCCTGGCTAACACGGTGAAACCCCATCTCTACTAAAAATACAAACAAATTAGCCGGGCGTGGTGGCGGGCTCCTGTAGTCCCAGCTACTTGGGAGGCTGAGGCAGGAGAATGGCGTGAAGCCGGGAGACGGAGCTTGCAGTGAGCCGACATCGCACCACTGCACTCCAGCCTGGGTAACAGAGACTCTGTCTCAAAAAAAAAAAAAAAAAAACTTTGCACAGTCCGGATCCAAAATACCTCTCTAGACCATTGCTATCTTACATATATCCTTTGCCCTAGAGTTCACAAAATTTCCAAGTTTCCTCAGAGCTACTCCCTTTTACTTCCTTATTAATGCCATTACCTCTTCTTGGAAAGGCCTTTCTTCCTATCCTTATCTGTCTGTATTCTATCATTCTTTAAAAACAAAACAGAAATATGTACAGCTTTTTACAATGTCAATTATACCACAATAAAGTGTTTTAAAACAAACAGCAACAAAAAAAAAACCCTCAGATATAGGTTCCAAAAACTTTGTTCTTAAGCTGGAAATGATTGCTTCCATTTTGAAATTTTATAGGACATTGTATCTCTCTTACAGAAAAAAAATACATCCTTTATATTCTGTCTCTGTGTTTAGACATTTGCTTTAAGATAAATGGAAGAGCATGCTCTTTTTCATTTAGACCTTTTGTGGATACCTCAGCAGAAAACAGTTTAGTATGCACCATACCACAGGTGCAGCATAGGCTGCTACTCAACAGGCGGACCTCACCAGGCAGTATGTTTCTAGAGGCCACCACCAGTCATGAAAGACAGGAAGATTTTCCTGTTGAGCCCTGGCTGTGATAACTATGTGTATGAGAAAATGAGTTATTATAATAAACATTTAATTCTTAAATCTTTGGCATAATAACTCCTGTTACAGAAGGAGCTCAATAAGTATTTAATGAGTGAATGAATTCAGTGAAAAAAAATCAATGAGACAACACATGAGACAGTGCATAGCATTGTCATCAAGTAGATTGTTGAACTTAAACCATACATTTTTGTGTGCATTTTTATTTATTTAATTACAAAAGATGTGTAATGTTTGTTGCAGTTAATAAGTTATCTTATTATTGCCCAAAGTATCCACATGTTTATAAATGATTGGAAGGTCATACCAATTTTATTTCAACAATTTTCTGAGAGGGTATGAATTTCAAACTTGTTGCTTAACCGACTTTTATTGTCACTCTGGCCCTAATTGTATTTTTCACAGGTACCACTAATTATACTAGGGTTTGCCACCTCTTTATATTATACTGAGGTTTGTTACATCTGTATATTGAAAAGTGTAGACATACTCAAGATTAAGATGAAAAGATTTTAGTTTGAGTATGGTTTTGCCTCAAAGGACTGTCTAGTTCAATAGATGTGCCATATTATCTGTACAACAACTGACGTGGTTTTTGCTTTTATAATCAAGAGTATGCTTTCTTCAACTTATAAAGGAAATAAAAAGCTCATTTATCGTATTGACATTGCCTTTTTTTTTTCTCATTTACCCACCTTAAGTCCCATTTAAGCAACCTGTCAAACCATGCCTAGCACTTTTGCTCTGTAGATCGTGGTATGCCCTGCATAGATGGAGAAAACAGCCCTAGGTCTCACTGCACCATTACACAATGTAGATAGGCCATTTGTAAGCTAATGCAACTTCATTTTTCTTTGCACCTTGATAAATGCAGAGAAATGTGATTGAAGCAGATTTTATATCTATATAACCAAGGTCGTGCAAATAATTTATATTTTATTCTTTTAAAGTGGCCAGTGATATTATAGTAGTTGGTCAGGAAAGCTTCATTGCAATGCTTGCTTACCAAATTGTCATTACATGTTTAATAAAACCTTAAATTGTGCTATATCATATCTGTTAGAGAGAATGGGATTTCTTTTCTTTTTTTCTTTTTTCTTTTTTTTGAGATAGAGTATTGCTCTGTTGCCCAGGCTGGAGTGCAGTGGTGCAGTCATAGCTCACTGCAGCCTTGATGTCCTGGACTCAAGTGATCCTCCTTGTGATACTCAGCTTCCTGTGTAGCTGGGGCTACAGGCACAGGCCACCACATTTGGCTAATTTTTTTGTTTTTTATTAAACGCAGGGTCTCCTGTGCTGTCCAGTCTGATCTCAAACTCCTGGGCTCAAATGGTTCTCCTGCCTCAGCCTCCCAAAGTGTTGAGATTACAGGTGTGAGCCACTGTGCCTGGCCAAGAGGACGGGTTTGATTGTGGCATCTTTCTGGTAAATCTATGTCTAACTGTATTCAGGCTGCTATAACAATATACCATAGACTGGGTATCATAAACAACAGACATTTATTTGTCACAGTTCTGGAGGCTGGGAAGTCCAAGATCAAGGTGCTGACACATTCCACGTCTGGTGAGGGCTTCCTTCCTGGTTCATTCTCTGAGATCTCTTTTATGAGGGCACTGATCACCTCCCAAAAGCCCCACCTCCTAATGCCATTACATTGGGAATTAGGTTCCAAAATATGAATTTTGGGAGGACACAAACATTCTCTTGCAGTCTGTGACTACAGTGGCCAGACATCTTGTAAAATCCAGAACCAGTTATACTTTATAACCATAAATCTTTAAAGTGTCTTTAAAATTTCAGTGTTTCGGCAGCCACATGACATCTCCTGCACCGTTTCTCACATTCTAAAATAGAACAAAACTTCTTTAGCAGACCACATTTCCTTAATTTTGATTGAGAATATATTAACATATCTGTGACTAAAATAGAGACACAGCTTGCCCTCTTGTCTTTCTTTTCCATCTAACTAGCAGGGTTTTTGGTCAGGCTTCCATGACACCTGTCTTTTTGAAAGTCAGATGCTTACCTTTAGACCAACCATGTGGATATAGGGTCAGCCAGTTTCCATTTTGACCACAAATTAGAAGGAATGGGGAACGAGACGGGTGGCTCTTCAAAAAGGAGTAACAAAGCCATGACCACTGATGGGATTACTGTCAGCTGAATACCATTTAAATTGCATTTTCTGCAGGGAGATCATTAAGAATAAAGCATGTACATTGCAGGGGGTGCTGGGGGTGGGTGGGAGTGGGTGGGTGGTGGGGAATGTTAAATCAAGCTTTTTTAAACTTCTCTCAGTTCAAACCCTGGGGAAAAGAACAGAGTTGAGGAATTAAAAAAGGGAGACAGAGATGGCAGAAAAATCATTAGAGTGTAGATCTAAGGATTCCGAGGGGGTAGAGAATGTCAGGAAGAAGAAATGAAGAGCAAGACAGTGACATGGTAAGATAAAGACTAAAAATTATCCATTGGATTTTAGCCTATAATCCCAGCACTTTGGGAGGCTGAGGTGGGCGGGTCACCTGAGGAGTTTGAGACAAGCCTGGCCAACATAGTGAAACACCATCTCTACTAAAAAATACAAAAATTACAGGCCAGTGGTTGTGGGGGCCTATAATCACAGCTTCTCGAGAAGCTGAGGTAGGAGAATAGCTTGAACCCAGGAGGTGGAGGTTGCAGTGAGCCAAGATCGCGCCACTGCACTCCAGCCTGGGCAACAGAGCAAGACTCCATCTCAAAAAAAAATTTTTTTTAATTAAAAAAAAAGAATTTACAGTTGGTATTATCATTAAAGACATTAGCAACAAAAGCTTTAGAAGAGTTATTAGTGCAGAAGTTTAGTTACAATGAGAGAAGAGATGAGAAAATGAGTTTTGCTCTTTTGACGATCCCGATTGAGAAGGGAGTGAGCATGTAAAGGGAGCTATAAAGAATGGCCTTACCAAGAATTTTCTTGAAGGTAAGGTCTTTTGGGATGAAAGAAACTTGAACATGACCATTAGAGCAAGTAAAGATAGAGAGATTGACAATACAGGAAAGAGATGGAAAGATGGGAAAAAATGTAGTCCAGAGCAAATGACTGAACACTAGGAGAGTGGGATAAAGGTAGAGGTAGGTGTGGGTCTAGGTAAGTTTGCTGAGAATGGCGTGAGAAATCGAGGAGCTCCAAACCCTGTTGAGCATCATTCTCTCAGATGGCTTTAGTCCTGAGGAGATGGTATAGGTTAGTGGGTTTGTATATGGGTTCTGCAATCAGTCTCCTTGCATTCAAACCAAAGTTCTTCCACTCAATAAATGGGTATCATTGAGCAAGTTACTGAGCCTCTCTGTACCTCATTTTCATTTATAACCTCGATAAGAACATCGAGATAAAAGCTTGAGCTAGACTGCCAGGATTTGGAGCTAGTAAGCTCTACCGCTTACTGGCAGTGTGACCTTGTGCAGTCACTTGATTTTTCTGTGCCTTAATTTTTTTTCATAGAGACAGTAATAGTATCTACCTCAGTTTTTGGCTCTCTGAGCAGCACCATGGCGGTTGGCAAGAACAAGCGCCTATGAAAGGCAGCAAAAAGGGAGCCAAGAAGAACGTGGTCAATCCATTTTCTAAGAAGGATTGGTATGATGTGAAAGCACTTGCTATGTTCAATATAAGAAATATTGGAAAGATGCTAGTCACCAGGACCCAAGGAATCAAAATTGCATCTGATGGCTTTTAGGGTGGTGTGCTTGAAGTGAGTCTTACTGATTTGCAGAATGATGAAGTTGCATTTAGAAAATTCAAGCTGATTACTGAAGATGTTTAGGGCAAAAACTGCCTGACTTCCATGGCATGGATCTTACCCATGACAAAATGTGTTCCATGGTCAAAAAATGGCAGACAATGATTGAAGCTCATGTTGATGTCAAGACTACTGATAGTTACTTGCTTCATCTGTTCTGTGTTGGTTTTACTAAAAAATGCAACAATCCTACGTAAGACCTCTTATGCTCAGCACCAACAGGTCCTCCGAATCCGGAAGAAGATGATGGAAATCATGACCTGAGAGGTACAGACAAATGACTTGAAAGAAGTGGTCAATAAATTGATTCCAGACAATATTGGAAAAGGCATAGAAAAGGCTTGCCAATCTATTTATCCTCTCTGTGATGTCTTCGTTAGAAAAGTAAAAATGCTGAAGAAGCCCAAGTTTGAATTGGGAAAACTTATGGAGCTTCATGGTGAAGGTAGTAGTTTTGGAAAAGCCACTGGGGACAAGACAGGTGCTAAAGTTGAACGAACTGATGGATATGAACCACCAGTCCAAGAATCTGTTTGAAGTTCAGACTTTTAATAGTGGCAAATAAAAAGTCCTATTTATTAAAAAAATAGTATCTACCTCAGAGTGTTACCATGACTGTGAGAATTCAATCAGTTAATATTTGTAACTATGTAGAACAGTGCTAGGCACACTGCAGATATTATGTAAGTTTTTAAAAAGGGTTTTATAAGCAGGGTTGAGAGCCTAATTGAAATTAGAAATTGCAAATTAGATTTGGAACAAAATTCTGCATTATTTTGACATTTTTTTTTTTTTTTTTTCAAAACTGCTCATCTAGTAAGGGGTATAAGTGAAGAATGAGTTCTTTAGCCTTGATCCAGGATTGGAGTTTTTGTCTTGGCTATTGGGACACTATGGCAAGGGGAGTTGAGGTTGCTCAGGAGAACATAATCCAGGTGATGACCGTGGGGCCAGGCTGGGTAGGGAAGAAGAGAAGACAGGTAGGGAGTGCTGTATCAGCAAAAAATGGAAAAATCAGAGGCTATAATTTCTAAATAAGCTTGAAGATATGGTGAGAATTAAAGGATGAAAGAGTTAAAAGGTAGAAGGTTGTAGAATGAGTAGAATATTGACATTTATGATTTCAAAAATGGAGAAATTCTGTGTGATGGCAAGGCCCAGGTATAACATGGGAATAAATGATTGAGATTGAGGAGATCCAACAAATGTATTGAATGCCAGTGTATTGGATGGGTAGTCTACCTGATTTGAACTCTCTTGGAGAACAGAATTTGCCGCAGAGAGACAGCCAGCTTCCTAATCCTTTAATCAGTTTAGAAGAGTATAAGAGGTGGAAAGATAATAACAGAGACCTGAATAAGTGTAAATATCTACTCTTCTCTCATTTACGTAGTCATGTAAAACTTTTTGGACCCATTGTCTCCTGAATGATTCAATACTGTAAAGTACTCACAACTTTATTACTCTTATGAATTCTGGTCCTCATCTCTAATTCATGAGAGTAATAAAGTTGTAAGTATTTTATAGTATTGATTCATTCAACAAATATTTATTGAGTACTTATTATGTGGTAGGTATTGGAGATAGACCAGTGAAAAACAGAAATCTTAAATTCCAGTAGGAGAGACAGGCAACAAGTAATTAAGATATATATTATGTTAGATAATAGTGATATGGAGAATAAAACGAAACAAAGCAGGAATCAGGAGGTGGGGACTGCCAAAGGGTATCACAGTTGTAAATTAGGTGGTCAGCAGAGGCCTCCAAGAAGGTGACTTTTAATGGAAGACCTGAAGGTGGTGAGAACATGTACAAAGTAGACATCTGAGGGAAGAGGATGCCAGGAAGAGGACAGAAGAATGGAAAAGCCATGAGGTGGGGGCTAAACTGTCATGTTTGAAGACCAGCATAGAGGCCAGTATGGCTGCAGGAAAGTGAGCATTTTCTGTAACAAATACTATATAGCACTTACTGTGTGTTGGATACTTTTCTAAATACTTCACAAGCATTAACTCATTTAATTCTTGTTACAGCCCTATAAGACAGTACAGATGAGAATCTGTAAAACAGATGTAAGTAACTTGTCACACAAGCAACAGAATGCACACAGCTAACAAGGGTGAAGAGCCAGGGCCTTAACCTTGGGGTGGTTTGCATTATGCTGTTTATTATAGTAATAGTATATAAAGTCAGATGGCTAACAGGAGGGTGGATGTGGGGAGGTCAGTTGTATAGAACCTTAAAATAAATTGTAAAGACTTTGGCTTTTTCTGGGATTAAACTGAGAAGTCATGGGAAGGTTTTGTGTGGGAGAATAGCCTGATCTGATGTAAGTTTTAAAGTCTCACTCTGGTTATCATGTTAAAAACAGAATATAGAGGAACAAGAGTAGAAGCAAGGAGACCAAGTAAGAGGCTACAGGATTCAAGCAAGAGATAATGGTGGCTTGGACTATAGTGAGTGGTGAAGATGGTTCCATGAGGCATGATCAGGTTCTGGATATTTATTTTATTTTTATATTTTATTTCATGTCATTTCTTTTCATTTCATTCCATTTTTTGAGACAGAGCCTCACTCTGTCACCCAGGCTGGAGTACAGTGGTGCTATCTCAGCTCACTGCAACCTCCACTTCCTGGGTTCAAGCGATTCTCCTGCCTCAGCATTCCAAGTAGCTGGGACTGCAGGCACGCACCATACCTGGCTAATTTTTGTATTTTTAGTAGAGACAGCATTTCACTATGTTGGTCAGGCCGCTCTCGAAATCCTGAGCTCAAGTGATCTGCCCACCTTGGCCTCGCAAAGTGTTGGGATTACAGGCATGAGCCACCACACCCCGCCATGGATATTTATTTTAAAGGTAGAGCAAATAAGATTTTCTGACTAATTAGATGGAGGATGAAAGAAACAAAAGAGTCAATGATGATTCCCAAGTTTCTGGCCAGAGCAACTGGAAGAATGAATTTGCAATTTACTGAGATAGAAAATAATGCAACAGTAACACGATTTTGGGAGGGAAGATCAGGGGTTATCAGGAGTTAAGTTTTAGGCAAATTGAGTTTAGATGCTTTGTGAACATATAAGTGGAAATGTCAAGTAGGCAGTTAGATATGTGAGACCAAAGCTCAGCAGAGAGGTATAGATGGAGATGTACATTTGAGAGTCCTCTATATAGACTGTGCTGAAAGCCTTGAGATAGGGTGTGATTATCTGTGCAGTAGGTTTAGAAAGAGAAGAGAGGAGGGGAGGGGAAGGAGGGGAGGGGAGGATGGGAGGGGAAGGGTGGTTGAAGTACTAAGCCTGTGAACATTCCAACATTAAGAGGTTGGGATGATGAGAACCAGACAAGATAGTATTATCCAGATAGGTATAAGATGAGTAGGAAGTGCTAACATGCTGGAAGCCAAGTTAGGAAAATGTTTTATAGACTAACATTAACGTGTGTGTGTGTGTGTTTGCATGCACACAAGTGCATACTCTTGCACACAGTCAAAAACACCCTCCCCCTCCCCCCCCACACATATCTTATATGTACATGGAATGATGATGAGTATCAACTACTTTTCTTCACTGATTAACATAGTCTCTACTTGCAGGCAGATTTAATTGGGAAGCCAAATTATTAAGTAAGATAGCTTGATGGGTATGGAATCAGAGCAAAGGGAGTTCATTGAAGCACCTCATTGGCTAGGGTAATCAAGCTATCATTACCCAAAGATCCATCTCCAGTATGGGACACACCTGTTCCTTGGGCAACATATTGCCAGCCTGTGCCATAGTGCCAACTGACTTGGGCAGTTCTTTAAAACACAAGGCCAAAGTTTTCCCAGTAGGGCTTCTTTTTTAAAGCTTCCACCCCTCAAGGGGACATATTCTTTCTTTAGATATGTTAATGTGCCTAACTTTGTTTCTATAAGTGTATTAAGTCTTGTCCTCAGAGCTCTTAACACTTTTTGACGGGGAAGGGTGTGGTCACTATTTCCTTTGATTAAAATGTGGATCTTCTATCTTGAAAAATGTGTATATGCATTCTCAAAACTGTATACAGTTTCACAAGTTCATAAACCCAAGTTAAGAACTCCTACATTTTTTTCCTATCCTCAGAGAGCTGATTTTTTCTTCTCAATTTCTCTTACTTTTCTTTTTTTCTCCCTCACCCCCCTCGCACCCATTTCCCCAAGTCCGCAGAGTCCATTCTATCATTCTTATGCCATTGTGTCTTTGTTGCTTGTCTCCCACTTGTGAGAACATAGTATGTTTGATTTTCCCATTCATGAGTTACTTCACTTAGAATAGTGGTCTCCAACTTCATCTAGGTTGCTGTGAATGCCATTATTTATTTCCTTTTTATGGCTGAGTAGTATTCCATGGTATATATTGCCATACTTTCTTTACCCACTTGGTTTATGGGCATTTAGGCTGGTTCCATATTTTTGCAATTGTGAATTGTGCTGCTATAAACATGTGTGTCTACATGTCTTTTTCATATAATAACTTATTTTCCTCTGGGCAGATACCCAGTAGTGGGATTGCCAGATCGAATGGTAGTTCTACTTTTAATTCTTTAAGGAATCTTCATAGTGTTTTACATAGTGGTTGTACTAGTTTACATTCCCACCAGCAGTGTAAAACTGTTCCTTCTCACCACATCCATGCCAACATCTATTACTTTTTGATTTTTAAATTATGGCCATTCTTGCAGGAGTAAGGTAGTATCACATTGTGGTTTTGATTTGCATTTTGCTGATAATTAGTAATATTGAGCATTTTTCCATGTGCTTGTTGGCCGTTTATGTATCTTCTTTTGAGAATTGTCTATTCATGTCCTTCGCCCACTTTTTTTTTTTTTTTTTTTTTGAGATGGAGTCTCGCTCTGTCGCCCAGGCTGGAGTGCAGTGGCGCAATCTCGGCTCACTGCAAGCTCCGCCTCCCGGGTTCACGCCATTCTCCTGCCTCAGCCTCTCCGAGTAGCTGGGACTACAGGCGCCTGCCACCACGCCCAGCTAATATTTTGTATTTTTAGTAGAGATGGGGTTTCACCGTGGTCTCGATCTCCTGACCTCGTGATCCGCCCGCCTCGGCCTCCCAAAGTGCTGGGATTACAAGCGTGAGCCACCGTGCCCGGCCATCCTTAGCCCACTTTTTGATGGGATTGATTGCTTTTTTCTTGCTGATTTGTTTGAGTTCTTTGTAGATTCTGGATATTAGTCCTTTGTCTGGTATATAGATTCTGAAGATTTTCTTCCATACTGTGAGTTGTCTGTTTACTCTGCTGATTATTGCTTTTCCTGTGCAGGCACTTTTTAGTTTAATTAAGTCCCATCTATTTATCTTGGTTTTCATTGCATTTGCTTTTGGGCACTTGCTCATGAATTCTTTGCCTAGGCCAATATCTAGGAGAATTTTTCTGATGTTATCTCCTAGCATTTTTAGGTTTCAGGTCTCAGATTTAAGTCTTTGATCAATCTTGAGTTGATTTTTGTATAAGGTGAGAGATGAGGATCTAGTCTCATTATTCTACATGTGGCTTGCCAATTATCCCAGCACCATTTGTTGAATAGGGTGTCCTTTCCTCACTTTATGGTTTTGTTTGCTTTCTCAAAGATCAGTTGGCTGTAAGTATTTAGCTTTATTTCTGGGTTCTCTATTCCTTTCCATTGTACTACATGCCTGTTTTTATACTAGTACCATGCTGTTTTGGTAACTATAACCTTGTAGTATAGTTTGAAGTTGGGTAATGTGATGCCTCCAGATTTGTTCTTTTTGCCTAGTCTTGCTTTGGCTATGTGGGCTCTTTTTTTTTTGTTACATATGAATTTTAGGATTGTTTTTTCTAGTTCTGTGTAGAGTGTTGGTGGTATTTTGATGGGAATTGCATTGAATTTATAGATTACTTTTGGCAGTATGGTCATTTTTACAATATTGATTCTACCCATTCATGAACATGGGATGTGTTTCCATTTGTTTGTGTCACCTATGATTTCCTTCAGCAGTATTTCAATGTTTTCCTTGTAGAGATCTTTCACCTCTTTGGTTAGGTATATTCCTAAGCATTTTATTTTATTTTATTGCAGCTGTTGTAAAAGGGGTTGAGTTCTTGATTTGATTCTCAGCTTGACTGCTATTGGTGTATAGCAGTGCTACTGATTTATGTACATTGATTTTGTATCTGAAACTTTACTGAATTCATTTATTAAATCTAGGGACTTTTTGGATGAGTCTTTGGGTTTTCTTGGTATGTGATCATTTCATTGCCAAAGAGCAACAGTTTGACTTCCTCTTTACCAATTTGGATGCCCTTTATTTCTTTCTCTTGTCTGATTGCTCTGGCCAAGGCTTCCAGTACTATGTTGAATAGAATTGGTGAAAGTGGGTATCCTTGTCTTATTCCAGTTCTCAGAGGAAATGCTTTCAACCTTTCCTCATTCAGTATAATGTTGCCTGTGGGTTTGTCATAGATGGCTTTTATTACTGTAAGATATATCTCTTCTATGCCAATTTTCCTAAGGGTTTTAATCATAAAGGAATGTTAGATTTTGTCAAATGCTTTTTCTGCATCTGTTGATGATCATATGATTTTTGTTTTCATTTCTGTTTATGTGGTATATCATTACATTTATTTACTTGTGTGTGTTAAACCAACCCTGCATCCCTGGTATGAAACCCACTTGATCATGGTCGATTATCTTTTTGATATTGTGTTGAATTCAGTTAGCTATAGAAGATTTTTGCATCTATGTTCATCAGGGATATTGGTCTATAGTTTTCTTTTTTTGTTATGTCCTTTCCTGGTTTTGGTATTAGGGTAATGATGGCTTCATAGAATGATTTAGGGAGGATTCCATCTTTATCTTTTGCAGTAGTTTCAGTAGGATTGGTACTAATTCTTCTTTGAATGTCTGATAGAATTCGGCTGTGAATCCATCTGGTCCTCCACCTTTTTTTAATTGGCAATTTTTTTTTATTACTGTTTCAATCTCATTACTTGTTTTTTTTTTTAAGAGTTTTTGTTTCTTCCTGGTTTAATCTAGGAGGTTTATATATTTCCACGAATTTATCCATCTCCTCTAGGTTTTCTAGTTTATGCACATAAAGGTGTTCATAGTAGTCTTGAATTGTCTTTTGTACTTCTGTGGTGTCAGTTGTAATATATTCCATTTCATTTCTAATTGAGTTTATTTGGATCTTCTCTCTTCTTGGTTAATCTCACTAATGGTGTGTCGATTTTGTTTATCTTTTCAAAGAACCAGCTTTTTGTTTCATTTATTGTTTGTATTTTTGTTTGTTTCAATTTCATTTAGTTCTGCTCTGATCTTTGTTATTTTTCTTCTGCTGGGTTTGGGTTTGGTTTGTTCCTGTTTCTCTAGTTCCTTGAAATGTGACCTTAGATTGTCTATTTGTGTTCTTTCAGACTTTTTGATGTAGGTATTTATTTCTGTGAACTTTCCTCTTAGCACAGCTTTTGCTATATTCCAGAGGTTTTGATTGGTTGTGTCACTATTATCATTCAGTTCAAATAATTTTTTAATTACCATCTTGATTTCACTGTTGACCCAAGGATCTTTCAGTAACATATTATTTGATTCGCATGTATTTGTATAGTTTTGAGGGTTCCTTTTGGAGTTAATTTCCGGTATTATTCCACTGTGGTCTGAGAGAGTACTTGATATAATTTCAATTCTATTAAATTTATTGAGATGTGTTTTGTGGTCTATCATATGGTCTATCTTGGAGGATGTTCCATGTGCTGATGAAAAATAACGTATATTCTGCAGTTGTTGGGTAGAATGTTCTATAAATATCTGTTAAGTCAGTTTGTTTTAAAGTATAGTTAAGTCCATTTTTTCATTGTTGACTTTCTGTCTTGATGACTTGTCTAGTGCTGTCAGTGGAGTATTGAAGTTCCCCACTATTATTGTGTCTATCTCATTTCTTAGGTGTAGTAATAATTGTTTTATAAATTTGGGAGCTCCAGTGTTAGGTGCATATATATTTAGGATTGTGATATTTTCCTGTTGGACTAATCCTTTTATTATATAATGTCTCTGTTTGTCTTTTTTAAGTGTTGTTACTTTAAGGTCTGTTTTGTCTGATATAATAGCTACCCCTGCTCACTTTTGGTGTCCATTTGCATGGAATATCTTTTTTCCACTCCTTTACTTTAAGTTTATGTGAGTCTTTACGTGTTAGGTGAGTCTCTTGAAGACACTAGATACTTGGTTGGTGAATTCTTATCCATCCTCCCATTCTGTATCTTTTAAGTGGAGCATTTAGGCCATTTACATTCAACATTAGTATTGAGATGTGAGGTACTGTTTTATTCATCATGCTAGTTGTTGCCTGAATACCTTGGGTTCTTAAAAATTGTGTTACTTTTTTATAGGTCATGTGATGTTTATGCTTTAAGAAGGTTCTATTTTGGTGTATTTTGAGGTTTTGTTTCAAGATTTACGACTCTTTTTAGCAGTTCTTGTAGTGCTGGCTTGGTAGTGGTGAATTCTTTCAGCAGTTATTTGTCTGAAAACGGCTTTATCTCTCCTTCATTTCTGAAACTTAGTTTTGCTGGATATAAAATTCTTGGCTGATAATTATTTTGTTTAAGGAGGCTAAAAATAGGACCCCAGTCCCTTCTGGCTTGCAGGGTTTCTACTGAGAAATCTGCTGTTAATCTGATAGGTTTTCCTTTATAAGTTACCTGATGCTTTTGCTTCACAGCTCTTAAGATGTTTTCCTTTGTCTTGACTTTAGATAAACTGATGACTATGTGCCTAGGTGATTATGTTTTTGTGATGAATTTCCCAGATGTTCTTTGAGTTTCTTAAATATGGATATCTATATCTCTAGCAAGACCAGGGAAGTTTTACTCGATTATTCCCTCAAATAAGTTTGCATAACTTTTAGATTGCTCTTCTTCCTCAAGAACACCAGTTACTCTTAGATTTGGTCATTTAACATAATCCCACATTTCTTAGAGGCTTTGTTCATTTTTAAAATTCTTTTTTCTTTGTCTTTGTTGGATTGGGTTAACTCAAAAGCTTTGTCTTTGAGCTCTGAAGTTTTTTCTTCTGCTTGTTCAGTTCTATTATTAATACTTTTCAGTGTGTTTTGCATTTCTCTAAATGTGTCTTTTATTTCCAGAAGTTGTGATAGTCTTTTCTTTACCATATCTATTTATCTGGGAATTTTTTCATCCATATCCTGTATTTTTTAAAATTTATTTAAATTGATTTTCACCTTTTTCTGGTGCCTCTTTGCTTAGCTTAATAATCAACCTTCTGAATTATTTTTCTGGCAATTCAGAGATTTCTACTTGGTTTAGAGCCATTGCTGAAGAGCTAGTGTGATCTTTTATGGGTGTTATAGAACCTTGTTTTGTCACATTACTAGAATTACTTTTCTGGTTCCTTCTCATTTGGGTAGACTGTTTCAGTGGAAAGATATGGAACTCAAGGGCTGCTGTTCTGGTTCTTTGGTCCCACAGGGTGATCCATTGATGTGATGCTCTCCCCATTTCTCTAGGGATAGAGCTTCCTGAGAGCCAGACTGCAGTTATTGTTATTGCTTTTCTGGGTCTGGCCACCCAGTGGGGCTACCAGGATCCAGGCTAGTGCTGTAGAGTACTGTGATGTGACCCATCTTCAGTTCTCCCAGCTGTGGATACCAGCACCTGCTCTGGTAGAGGTGGCAGGGGAGTGAAGTGGACTCTGTGGAAGTCCTCGGTTGTAGTTTCGTTTAGTGCACCAGTTTTCTTGAATACTGGTTATGCTCACAGTGAAGTTGTCATGTGAACAGACTCAGGACCTCTGGTTAGCCAGGGTGTTGCACATGGTGGAATTAGCTGTTGTTTTCTCTTTCTTTGGAGCAGGGTTCTGCTATTAGTTGAGTTGGTTGGCCTCCAGCCAGAGGTGGCACAGAGTGCCAGCTGCAATAGTGGAAGGGGGATATAATCTTGCCCTACATTGGCCAGGATGAGTACTCAGGTTTCTCAGGTGATGGGCAGGGCCATGGAACTCCCAAGAGATTATGTCTTTTGTCTGTGGCTACCAGGACCAGTAGAGACAAACCATCGGGTGGGTGCAGGGTTAGGCAAGTCTGAGCTCAGACTCTCCTTGGGTGGGGCTTGCTGCAGCAACTATGGGGGATGGAGGGGTGGTTCTCAGGCCCATCGAGTTATGTTCCCAGGGAGATTATGGCTGCCTCTTCTGTATCATACAGGTCACCAGGGAAGTGAGGGAAAGCTGGCAGTGACATGCCTCACTCCACTCCCATGCAGCCAGCAAGGCCATTCTCACCTTCACCAGGCCTCCCTAACTGCACTGAGTTTTTATCCAGGCAGCAGGAGAGCAGAGCTGAGATCTTGCCTTAGCCTAAAAGCCTCCCAGCTGAGAAAAAGCAAGCAGGGCTCTCAGTCCTTACCTCCCTGCCTGCCTGAACCTTTGGCTGTGACTTCTGTGTTTGTATCTGCACTTCCTGTTCACTCCTCTCTACTCCCCTGCCCTGGATTCTACTCAGGGAAGTTCGTGCTCTGTTGAAATTATTACAGAGTTCAGCTAGGAGCTTCCCTTACCCTGTGGCCTCTCCCCAGTTCCACTGGCTACGTTTCCTTCTCCAAGGACCTCTGTGAGATAAGGCCAGGAGTGGCTTCCCTGGGGCTTGAGCTGAGGACTGGGAATGCCTACAGGGCTCTTTCTGCTACTTGTACTTTTATATTTCACTTGGCTCCCTAAATCCATTTCAGCTCTGAGTATGGTTAAATCCTCCTGTGATCTGGATTTTTAGGTTCCCCAGTGAGGACGTGTGTTCAGAGGCTTTTTCCCCCTTTCACACTTTGGGAACTCACAGTTTTTTGGCTGTCTTGTGGCATTTGCAGCAGGAAGCCACTTCTTTCAAAGGGTCTGTGAATTTTTTCGGCTTTCCTGGTATATTCCTGTGATGATTCTTGGAGCCAAAGTTCACAATGTGAGTCTCCAGACACTGTTCTGTTCTTTCCAAGTGGGAGCTGCACATTAGTCCTGTCTCTTACCTGCCATTCTTTTTTTCTCCCTAACAGCTCCTACTTTAAGTTGACCTATCTTTGTTTTATGGAAGAACCCAGAAGGTAAACATATTTATTTCTTTCAAATGCTGAGCCCTCCTCCTCATTGTTGCCTCCTCCACTTACTAACTATACTTACTCCACTTACTAACTACAAAGCTGGTCTTATGCTGTGTACCATAGGACTTTTATGTGAATAATTAGGTATTTCTGATATGATAGAAAGTCAAATCTTCAATAAGTAAAGTCTGGGAGAGTGAGGCAGACTTTGTATCATATTCCTTACTATACAAATGTACTTAGAGTGAAGGTCTAGTGTATGCTTACACAACAGCACAAACGCGTAATGCTTATGCTAGTCAATTTTGAAATCAGCCTTTAGTGAGGGTGTGAGAGTCTTTCTATAAGACAATGCTGCCTAAACATTTGGGAACACACACACACACACACACACACACACACACACACACTTGGTTAATGTTTTGAAGGAAATAGTGGAAGAGTAAAAATATTTGCCTGAAGGGAGAGAAAAAATCTTTCCAGAATATTAAGAGTAACACCCATCTGAACTTCACAGAAAGTGTCATGGGTGTCAGTGATTAGAACTCATCAGATATTTGGCTGTCCTTTTCAACCAGAAGATCGATTTGAACCAGATTACCACATTCATGGTTTAGTTTTGAAGAGAGAAAGAGAGAGAAAACTAATTATTTGTCTCTTTGTTCAAAGGACTTTTTGTATTGTATATCCCTGAAAGGCTCGTAGGGGAGCCAGCCTTCACATCCATTAAGGTTAGCCCTGAAACCGTTGAATTTGATCTCTTCCATTTGCCATCTGGATACAGTAGAGAAAAAGCTATGCTGTATTGGGTTGCTGGACACTATCCAGAAAATAACATGTCAGGGCATCAAAGGCTTGAGGCACTTGGTCCAGTCTGTCTAATGATCACAGGCAAGGTCTGCTCTCCAGTTTTATAATATGTTTTATTTTTTCAGTGACAATATATATCCCAGTAAAATAGATCACAAGGGTTACTGCCAACCTGTCAAAGCTAGGATACTTCCATCATAGACATCAAAAAAAGACCATATTTTAATTGGGCAAAACTCGACTGCCACAACTGAGGAAGCTCCATCTCCCTTTATCCTAGTCTATCCCCTTTCTTGTAGACAGCACTTACTGCAAGAAGGATTCTAATTCATAGATTGTTTCATCCCATCCCCAAGTCCCAAATTTAAAATCTCATTAATATTGACATTATTTAAAATTGTATTAATTATCCTGTTTGTAAGTGGGCCTAGTATCTGGCTAGTTAATGACCATACTGGCAGCTTTCCAGAAATCTGACAACCACATCTCATTATTCACACCAACTGGAGCCAATTGAAGCTGATTTTTTTTTTTATTCTGTTATTTTAAAATGTGGATGGGAAGCAACAGCAGTGGCATGTCTTCTAGTCTCCTCTGAGATTGGGGAGGAGGCTTGCATAATAGGACTTATAATATCAGGGAGCATATGGCTGCATTTTAAGGTAGCTGGAAGCCATCTACACTGTGATAAAACAGGCCTTGGTTTAGTTCTTTGCAGGATGTACTTAGGAATTCATTTATAGCTTCTGCAGTAGGTAAAATTGTAGGGAATTGCCGTTTTGTCTCTTACACAGGGATGGGATGGCAAGAAGAGTTGCCAAATCCTAACCATGAAAATTACTTTTCTTGTGGACAGTAATGGTCCTCAACTATACTCTGATTACTAGGACAACTCTCAAATCTCCTAACCTGAACCAGGAAGCTGAAGAAGCCTTGCTAAGTTGTGGCTGGGTTACTAAAAGGGGTGTTGTGTACCTTGTTCAGGTTATCTGGAAGGTCCAAAGTTATTATATTCTGCTCCAAACTGATACTGTCGGTACTCCTATCTTCTCATCATTTAGGGACTTTACTCCAGAACTTTCTTGTTATTGTTTTCTTCTTTTAGATCCTGGTATTGAAAACAAAGTCTCCTCCAAACTATAAATCAAGCAAAGCAGTGTTAATTCTTAGCAATATTATCCCTGCTAAGCATTGTACACATACTCATAGCTTCCATTTGGGCACTTTCAGACTAGTCTGCCCCTTCCTATAGGTTGGTGACTTGTTTTTCCTTTAGTGTTTACCTGCTCTCAGATCCCCTCTCTGGTTTAAAAATAAAAGAGGAAAGGCTGTGATAATCAAGTCATTACTAGAGCTGGACTTCCTGGCCCCACTGTCTCCTACCTGAGTTACTTAAACCCTTCTGTGCGTTAGTCACCTTATCTGTAAAATACGAATAATAATAGTGCCTATGTTAGAGGTTTGTTTTGATAGCTAAGTAAGGTATATAAAGAAAAGAGCATAGTGTAGGAGAGTGCTCAGTACTGCGTATATTTACTACTGTTGTTTCTTATTAGATATAATTTAGAATAGACAGGTTTACTTATTTTTAACCTCAAGCAAGTATTTAGCATCTTAAGCCTTTTATTAATTATTGTAAATGAAAAGAGCTTGAGGTCTGCTGAAAGAATTACAGAGATTAGCAAGCAGGAGAGTTGAAGCAAGAGAGATCCTTAAAATTTTATTATTGTCTTATTATAGTTGAAGAAATACCAGAAGCATAGGGTGTTGGAAAGAGCCAAGAGGCTCAATCCCCTATGAGAAGGTAAACTCCAAAAGTGCAGGGATTTGATCTTTTTGTTCAGTTTTGTCTTACCAGTATCTAAAACAGTGCCTGGCCTCATGATGGTGACCTCCTTATCTTCAGTCATCTCCTTGATCTCAGCTTAATCCCTCACAAACTCCATGATTTTTTTTAAAGGACATTTATCTTTTACTTTTTAACCTTAAAAAAAAATTTACTGCCAATATCTGTCTAGACCCCTTCCTAGTCTTAAGGAGTCACCTTTCTGAGTGAGCTTTGGGGTGACACAAACCCTTTCTGCTACTAAGGAAGCCAAATTGAGGGATATCCTTCCTTTCTTTACCCCCAGGTAAAATGAGTAAGGAAAGGCACATGACCTGGGCTCAGGCAATAGGTCTCACCTGCTTGGGCATATGACTCTTACAGGGGGCAACTAAGAGAAGAAGGGGTGGAGGATGAGATTCATGGTTGTGGTCTAGGCCCTAGCAGTATACAGTGGCAGTGGCAGCATCCTGACTGCGTTGTTTCTGCTACTCAGCCTTTTCTGCTTTAGGTAGGCAAACTCAATTTGTTGCATACAGTAAGAAATTTTGAATGGCTTCAAATACAGATCTTGTCATCACTAACAGTAGAGTAACTTCACAAATATCACCTTTTAGCATTCTAATCTCTAAACCCTACCTACTGACTGTGGACTCACTTAGTCAACTATGTTTCAACCTCATCATGTCACTTATCTATTGACCTTACTTCTTTCTCATGATGTGTCACCCTACTCCTTATGGTCAGTCATGGTAGTCACTGCCTTGCAAATACTCTCAATCCCTTTGCAGTCTCTTCCTCTGTTGTGTGCACTCAGCAAACCCCCACTTACTCTTCACTTTCTTCACACTTATGCTCAAGCAGCCAAACAAGACTGCAGAAGAATATTACATATTACAGTTAGCTAACTTTAAATTCCAGAACAAAAACTGGAAATGGGCATTTACTGTTGCCTGGTAACTGTTTTTCTAGTAAATTGGCTTGCCCCACTCTCTGAAACTCTGTGTTATTTCTACTTCTGAAACTCTCCTTACTTCCCAGACAGATAATGTTCTCACTTCATACTTCATTAAGAAAATAGAATGAGACATGAGCACCATATTTTTGTGTTAGCAGTACGCCTGTGTTCTCTGTTGTTGCAAGACACAATGGAAGAGATGTTCCTGCTCTTAACATTGATTGCTCAGTCCTTCTGTGTTCTGCATTTACTCTCTGCTGACTTTGATGATTCAACACCTGTTTTTATATTCTCTCTCTTCTGCATCGTAAATGTCTCCCTCTGTGCTGGGTAATTTCCATCACCATAAAAACTTCTCTGATATTTCCCAATTAAAAAACAATTTCTTGGCTCTACATCTTTCTTTACTGTTGCCATACTTCTCTGCCACCTTTCATGGTAAACTTTTCTAATAAAGTTGTCAGAGTTGGGTACGTAAGGAATTTAGACATCGCCACTTCATCCTAACAATAATTAAAAAGCTGAACAGGCCGGACGTGGTTGCTCACACCTGTAATTGCAGCACTTTGGGAAGCTGAGGCAGCCAGATCACCTGAGGTCAGGAGTTTGAGACCAGCCTGACCAACATGGTGAAACCCCGCCTCTACTAAAAATACAAAATTAGCCGAGCGTGGTGGCGCATGCTTGTTATCCCAGCTTCTCAGGAGGCTGAGGTAGGAGAATTGCTTGAACCCGGAAGGTGGAGGTTGCAGTGAGCCAAGATCGCACCACTGCACTCCAGCCTGGGCAACAAGATCAAAACTCCATCTCAAAGAAAAAAAAAAATCTGAACAAACTCAAAAACCAAACCTTCTTAGATCTGTCAAAGAAATGAGGTCACAGGGAAGACTTTTGCCCCCAAAAATTGGAGATACAGATATTTGGATACAGAGAACCACAATGTACTGGTATAAAAACCCATGAGCAGAAACCTCCTTAGGAACCAGTGACCGAGCAGGGATATCCAAGCTGTAATTGATGAACTCCTGGAGGCTCAGCATGGAGAACTCTTGACAGTTGAAAATTTGAGGGGGACTCAGTCATGTGGGGAAGCCTACATTTTTGTGAATTTTCCTTCCAGAAGTTTTACCAGGTTCTCACAACAAATATTAGAGAAAAATCCTGTAGTGCTTCCAGCAGGGAGAAGGGGAAAGGAGCCATTTTGAAATATGCCAGAGCACTCTTTTTAACAAGGCCTCAGGGGAAACTATTTTACCAGAGACTAATCTACTGAAATTTTGTCATAGTTGAACCTACCTGGAAGAAGGCAGATTCCCAACTTCAGCCTCCTCTAGCCATCCTGTCTCACCTAAGAGGGGGAGAGAGATGAAAAAATAAGCTGAAAAGCACTTGTGAATTTCACAGTTCAGGATCACAGGTTCACCAAATCACTGAGACCTAATCATAAGACTATAGAATACTTCATTGCCCCCTACAACTTGCCACTACACTATTAAAAGCCTGTTTACTGAAGTTCCTTTTACCTAGTAGATTATGTCCACCTTTGAACAAAAAGTTACAAGATATACTAACCAGTAAAAAACACAATTTGAAGAGACTAAACAAGCCTCAGAACTAGAGTCAGATATGTCAGGAATATGAGAATTATTAGACCAGGAATTTTTTTTGACTATGATTAATATGTTAAGGGCTTTAATGGAAAAAGTAGACAACATGAAAGAGCAGATAGGTAATTTAAGCAGAGAGATGGGAATTCTAAGAAAGAAGTTTTAAAATGCTAGAGATCAAAAACATTGTATTAGAAGTGAAGAATGCCTTTGATAGGTTCATTAGTAGGGTGGACATAGTCGTTGAAAGGACCTCTGAGCTTGAGACAACAGAAACTTCCAAAACTGAAAAGCAATGACAAAAATAAAAGATAAACAAGAAAAGAATATCCAAGAACTATGGGACAACTATAAAAGTTATAAATACATGTAATGAAAATACTTGATGGAGAAGAAAAAGAGACAGGAACAGAATCAGTATTTGAACAAAAATGACTGAAAATTTTCTCCACATTAATGTTAGACAGCAAACACAGATCCAGGAAACTCAGAGACCACCAAGCAAGATAAGTGCAAAAGCAAATAAATAAAACCCCCAAAACTATACCTAGGCATATCATATTCAAAACTCAGAAAATCAAATATTAAAAAATAAAGTCCTGAAAGAAGCCAGAGGGAATAAACACCTATAGAGGAACAAAGATAAGAATTACAATTGACTTCTCTTCAGAATCCATGCAAGCAAAAAGAGAGTGGAGTGAAATATTTAGTGTTAAGAGGAAAAAAAATCAATCTGGAATTCTGTTCCCTGTGAAATTATTATTTAAAAGTGAAGAAGAAATAAATACTTTCTTAGACAAACAAAGATTGAGAGAATTTGTTACAGGACACTTGCCTTGCAAGAAATGTTAAAAGAAGTTCTTCAGAGAAAAGGAAATTGATATAGGTCAGAAATTTGGAGCTACATAAAGAAAGGAAATGCATCAGAGAAAGAATAAGTGAAAGTAAAATGGAAACTTTAATCTTTCTTATTCCCAATTTAGCTAATAGATAACAATTTGTTCAAAATAATAATAGCAACAATGTATTTGATTACATATGCATATATATATGCTTATTTATGCTTATATATAAGGGAAATGAATGACACCAATGATACAAGGATGGGAAGAAGGAATTAGGCATATTTTGTTATTACTAGGTATTTGTACCCCCTGTGAAGCAGTAGGTGTTATTTCAAAGTCACTGAGATTAGTTGTAAATGTATAGTGCAAAGTCTAGGGCAATCATGTAGAAAAGTATAAAAAGTGCAATAGATATGCTAAAAAAGGAAAGAAAATGGAATCATATAAAATGCCCAATTAAAAACTACAGAAAAGTGTGGAAGACAAAAATAAGAACAAAAAAAAAGACCAAAAAAAAGGCAGAAAAGTGTGGAAGACACAAATAAGAACAAAAGGCCACAAGTAGAAAACAGTAGCAAATATGGTAGATATTAATCCACCTATGTCAATAATCATTTTAAATGTCACTGGTTTAAATATACCAATTAAAAGACAGAGATTGTTGAAGTGGATCAAAAAAACCAACAAGAATCAACTTATGTTGTCTACAAGAACCCCACTTTAAATATAAAGACACATACGGATTTAAAGTAAAGAGATGGAGATATACCATGATAAAACTAAATAAAAGAAACTAGCTAAAAGGGGATCAACTGTATTAATTTCAGACAGGACCGACTGAATGTCAAGGAAAGTTATCAAGGATAAAGAGAAACATTATATAATGATAAAGAGGTCAATTCTCTAAAAAGACATGATAATCTTTAATGTGTATGTGCCTAACAACAAAGTGTAAAAATACACGAGGCAAAAACTGATAGAACTCCAAAGAGAAATAGATGAATGCACTCTTATAGTTGGAGAAATGGACAGATCTAGCAGGCAGAAAATTAGTAAGGCCATAGAACTCAACACTCCCTAAATCAACTGAAGAGAACTGACATCTATAGATGATTTGTATCTAACAATAGTAGATTGCACATCTTCTTAAGCTTACATGGAATATTCACCAAGATAGACCACATTCTGAACCATAAAACAGACCTTAACAAGTTTCAGAGAATAGAAATCCTACAATGTCTGATCTTAGACCATATGGAATTAAACTAGTAGTCAGTAACAGAAAGATAGCTGGAAAATCCTCAAATACTTGATGATTAAACAACAAACTTATAATAGCACGGTGCTCAAATATAAAATCTCAAGAGAAATTCTAAAATATTTTGAATTCCATGAAATTGAAGGTACAACTTATTGAAATTTGTGGGATGCAGTGAAAGCAGTGCTTAGAGGGAAAATTATAGCATTAAATGAATATATTTGAAAAGAAAAAGATCTAAAATCAGTTATCAGAACTTTCACCTTAGGTAGTAAACTAGCAAAATAAAAGCACATTAAGTTGAAAATAAGCAAGTGAAAATAAATAATAAATTGGAGCATAAATCAATGAAATTAAAAATGGGAAATCAATAGGGAAAACCTACAAAACCGCAAACTAGTTCTTTGAACAAAGTTCAGTAAAATCAATAACATGCCTCCCAAAAAAATAGTAATAAAATCACTACCCCTTAGCCAGGCTAAGAAATAAAGAGAGATGACACAAATTACTTATATCATAAATGAAAGAGAGAATATTACTATGGATCCCACAGACATTAAAAGGATAATAAAGGGATGTTATGAACAACCCTGTGCCCACAAATTTAATAACCTAAATAAAATGGGCCAATTCCTTGAAAAGCACAATTTGCTAAAACTCACAGAAGAAGAAATAGACAATCTGAATGGGTCTAAATCTGTTAAATCAATTGAATCAATAATTTAAAACCTTCCAAAATATAAAGCACCAGGCCTAGATGGGTTCGCTGATGAACTCTAGTAGATGTTTTAGGAAGAAATTGTACCAATTCTCTGTAATCCCTTTCAGAAGATAGAAGCAGAGGGAATACTTCCAAACTCATTCTGTGAACCCAGGCATTACCCTATACCAATAAAAGACAAAATACAAAGACATTATAAGAAAAGAAAATTATAGATCAGTATGTCTTAGGAATATGGATGCAAAAATCATCAACAAAATACTAGCAAAGTGAATCCAACAATGCATAAAAAGAACTATACACCATAATCAAGTGGGATTTATATCAGGTATGCCAGGCTGGTTTAATATTTGAAAACCAATGAATGCAATCCATCACATCAACAAACTAAAAAAGAAAAATCACAAGATCATATCAATAGATGAAAAAAAGCATTTAACAAAACACAACACTCATTCATGATAAAAACCCTCAGTAAACCAGGAATGGAAGGGAACTTCCTCAACTTGATAAAGAATGCCTGTGAAAGACCTGCAACTAACATCATACTAAATGCAGAGAAACTTGAAGCTTTCTGCTAAGGTTAGAAACAAGACAAGGATGTCACCACCCCTTTTCAACATTGTGCTGGAAATCCTAACTAATCTCTCTCTCTCTCTTTCTCTTTCTATTTCTCCAATTATAACAGTGCATTCATCTAGAGAGAGAGAGAAAGGCATTATATAGGAAATAGGTAGAAGGAGACTATATCAGTTGACTGTATATATATATGTACAGTCAAAGCAAAAGCAATACAATGGAAGAAAGGGTCTTCATCAAATGTTGCTGGCGTGATTAGACACCTGCTTGAAAGACACGAATCTAGACACAGACATTACACCCTTCACTTAAATCAAAATGGATCCTAACACTAAATGTAAAATGCAAAACTATAAACCATGTAGGAGACAGCAGAGGATAAAGTTTACATGACTTGGGTATAGCAGTGACATCCATAAATGAAATAATTGCTAAGCTGCACTTCATTATAATTATAAACTTCTGCTCTGCAAAACACGTCAAGAAAATGAGAAGTCAAGCCACAGACTAGGAGAAAATATTTGCAAAAGACAAATCTGATAAAGGACTGTTACCCAAAAATATACAAAGAACTCTTATAACTCAATAATAAGAAAATGAACAACCCAATTGAAAAACGGGCAAAAGACCTGAACAGACACTTAAACAAAGATATACAGATGGCAAGTAAGCATATCAAAAGATGTTCAACATCACTTATCATTAGGGAACTGCAAATCAAAACAACAATGAGATGTGACTACACACCTAATAGAATGGCCAAAATTCAAAGCACTAATACCTCCAAATGCTGGCAAGAATGTGAAGTGACAAGAACTCTCATTCACTGATGGTAGGAATGCAAAATAGTACAGACACTTTGGAAGACAATCTGGCAGTTCTTACAAAACTAAATATACTCTTACCATACAATCTGGCACTCATGCTCCTTGGTGTTCACCCAAGTCAATTGAAAACTATGTTCCAAAAAACCTGCATGTGGATATTTGTGGCAGCTTTATTTATAATTGCTAAAAGTTGGAAGTATCCAAGATGTCTTTTAGTAGGTGAATGGATAAATAAACTGTGGTACATCCAGACAATGGAACATTCTTCAGCACTAAGAGAAATAAACTATCAAGCTATGAAAAGATACGGAGGAAATTTAAATGCATATTACTAAGTAAAAGAAGCCAATCAGAAAATGCTACATATTTTATGATTTCAACTATATGACATTCTAGAAAAGGCAAAACTATGGGGACAGTAAAAAGCCTAGTGGTTACCCAGGCTTTGGAAAAGGGAGAGATGAATAGCCACAGCACAGAGGATTCTTAGGGCAGTGAAACTCTCCTACATGATACTACAATGGGGGATACATGTTATTATACATTTGTCCCAATCCATAGAATATACAACTCCCAAGGGAAGACTCTAGTGTAAACTATGGAGTTTGGGTGACTATGATGTGTCAGTGTAGGTTCATTGTTAACAAATGTACCACTATAGTGTGGGATGCCAGTAGTGGGGAAGGTGATATATATGTGGGGACAGAGGATATATGGGAACTCTATTTTCTGCTCAATTTTGCCGTGAACCTAAAACGTCTCTAAAAAATAAATTTATTAATTTTAAAAAACCTGTTAATACTTTCTCTACTTCTGACCTTCTAAAACAGCCTATTCCAAGTTGGTTTTTATTTCCATTCTCTTCCTTCTACCTATTTCCTATCTTTCTTATTAAAATCTTTGGTAACTTTCACAGTGCCAAATCCAGTGGTCAATATTTATACTCATATTCTTTGATCAGTCATTAGCATTTGACACAGTTGACTCCACCCTCCCTCCTAATACGCTTGTTTTTTTTTTTTTTTTTTGAGATGGAGTCTCACTCTGTTGCCCAGGCTGGAGTGCAGTGGCTCCATCTCGGCTCACTGCAACCTCCACCTCCCACGTTCAAGTGATTCTCTGCCTCAGCCTTCCGAGTAGCTGGGATTACAAGCGCGCATTACCACACCGGCTAATTTTTGTATTTTTAGTAGAGACAGGGTTTTGCCATGTTGACTAGACTGGTCTCGAACTCCTGGCCTCAAGTGATCCGCTCACCTAGGCCTCCCAAAGTGCTGGGATTACAGGTGTGAGCCAATCACGCCTGGCCTAATGCCCTTTTTTAATGCCTTGGTTTCCAGGACACCACATGCTCCTGTTTTACTCCTACCTCCCTGGCTGCACTTTGTCGGTCCCTTATCTTGGCTCCCCACTCCACCAACCTGTATGAGTTGGCGGCTCCTAAGCTACCTCCTGAGTTCTCTACCACACAGTTTCCCTCAGTGAGCTCATTTGGTTTCATCTTTTAAATGCCATGAATATGCTGATGATTTTTAAAGTTACTGTTCCAACTCTCCCCTATGCATTAGATTTGTCTCCATTTACCTGATTAACATTTGTATATAGAAGACTAATACTAAGCATCTTAAACTTGTCCAAAATAGAATATTTGATGATAAATTTCCATTTAGTCCCATCACAGAAAATGGTCCTAGGTACCACTTTTACCAATTAATCCTTAGTATTCATCCTTGGTACCACCCTTTTCCTCAGCCCCACACCCATTTCATCAGCAAGTCTTATTGAAATTCCCTTCCAAGTATTTGTGAAGTCTGTCCACATCTCTCCATTTGCTTGCCAAAAATACCCTAATCAAATCCACTGCTGCTGCTTACCTCTGCTCCTGCAATGATTTTCCTGCTTGGATTCTTGACTTCCTTCTGTCATTTCTTGATCTAGAGGCCAGAGTAATCTTTGTAAAATATAAATCTGATTGAAGCACTCCTTTCTTAAAAATCCTTGAATCATTTGTCAGTCCAAGCTCCTTGTCATAGCATACAAGGCCTTGTATGATCTGCTCCCTCACTGCTTTTCCAACCTCATCTCCTGCTGCTCTTCTTCCCGTGATCACTGCACACCAGGAACACTGATTTCTTTTTTTGTTCTTGCTGGCTTTTTTTTTTTTGACCTCTTCTTACAATTTGTTATCTCCCATATTATTTAGGTAAAAGTTCAGATGTCATGTGCTCCAAGGTACTTTTCATGTGCGTCCTATCTAAAGTAGGGAATTCTCCATTACTCCGTTATTTCACCGTGTTTTTTTTTTTTCATGGCACTAATCACATTCTGTATTTATCATTGTTATTTCCTTTCTTATTTTTTACATGTCTCTTTATGGAATTTGAGCTCCACAATACCAGGGCCACATATTATATGCTGAACAAATATTTGTTGAATGAATGACTCTCCCACTAATTTAGTGTTCTTGGGCAATTTGGTTAATTTCTTGAGGCATCAGTTTTTTCATCAGAAATGTGTTGCTGTTTGACTTTTTTATATTTATATTTTTATATTTTATATTTTTAATATTCTTCTGTTATATGATTCTCAAAAGGAAGAAAATGGAGGCAAGGAGACCAGTCAAAGGTTATTGTAAGATTATAGGTATGAGGGGGAAAGGATCCTAATATTATGGGTATTAGATAGTTTAAAAAGAATTTGTTACATCTATGTATATTGACCTGGAAGGATGTCTATGGTATATTGTAAGATGGAAATAAAAGCAGAGTAATATATGGAAATATATGGAAATATGGAAAGTGGAAATAAAGGCCTGGCTCAGTGGCTCATGCCTGTAATCCCAACACTTTGGGCGGACGAGGTGGGAGGATCACTTGAACTCAAGCTCAGGAGCTTGAGACCAGCCTGAGCAATATAATGAGATTCTATCTCTATTTAAAAATATATATTGTTTTATTTTAAAAATATATTTTAATTAAAAATAATACATTTTTAATTAAAGGAAAAAATATATTTTTCCTTTTTAATTAAAAGAAATATATTTTTCTTTTAATTAAAAAAGAAAGTAGAAATAAAGTGCAGAGTAACATAGATCCCAATTTTGTTTAAAAATGTGCCCTAACATATGTAAATTGTTTCATATTTTTAAGTAAAGGTATAGATATATACACTTGAGTCTTAATGTTGATGGCTTTATTTAGGGGTAATATGAAGGAAGGAAGAACAAATTTTTTACCTTTTACTTTATATAGTTCTATATTATTTGACTTGTTACCAGAATCATTTGACAATTTTTTAAAATCTAGTATGGTGAAGAGGAGTAAAAAGATGACATTATGGCCTGAAGTTTCAGTACAAAAAAGTTAAAGTACTAATTCTCCTTTAAACCACAGTATTCCTTTTCCAGAGCTTCTAAAGGAGATATTGGGTCAGCGGCATATGATAATTAAAATAGTATATTATTAACTACTAGGTATGGGCCTGATATTCCTATGTCTAGCTCTTGTAAACTTGATTAGGCCCAAAGCTCTTGACCCAAACCCAAATGTTGGGATGTGAATTACCACCTATCTGAGGTAATGGGTACCAGAGACCAACTTGAGCTCCTGCATGAGGGAAGAGCAAGTCAAGGAATCCAGACCTGGCCCTAGCGTAGGCTTATAGGGATAACAGAAAGGGCAGGACTCCTCTGGTGAAAAAGAAACAAAAAACCACAAAAACCAAAACAACCAACCAACCAACAAACAAGCAAACAAACATGGACCAGTCATGGTCCTTGAAGTTGGTCAATTCGAGGAGCAATTCTTTGACACAAGTAGTAAACAAGATCAGATAAAGAAAGTAAGCTCTCTTGTTCTCTTTTCTGTGAATATTACCTGTTGTAGCAGAAAAAAAAAGTAGAAAACAGCTGCTTTAGATCCCCATTTATTGAGAATAAAAAATGAGGAACCAACAAAGACAAAATTAGAAAAATCAGAGTGTAAAATACAAACAACGCAGTGTAGCTTCATGAAAATGAGAGGGGAGTGTTTTATAGGATGATAATAAACAGTGTCAGTTGATAGATTCAAAGAGGTCATTGAAGAGCAGCAAGATAAAAACAGCCTATTGGATTAAAGGATTAGGAATCATTTTTTTATTTTTATTTTAGAAGAGCTTTAGTAATTCTGTGGGTAAGAAAGCAGATTGTGGAGAGATTAAGGTAGGGGGTAGCTTATGGGGAGTTAAAGTGGTGGTGGCAGGTATAAAGTTCTTATAGGAATATTTGGGAAGAGTAGGAAAGGGAGAAATGACCCAAGATGGGGGTAAACCTCTTTATATTTCCATAGAGTAAGAAAGACTTGAAGGATCTGATAAAGAAAGATTAAAGATGGAAAAAACAGAAAACCTGATGGAGAAATATTCTGAAGAACACAGAAAAGATAGAATTTGTAGCACTGTGGGAAAGGGTTAATCTTAGAGGGACCCCTTTCTGTGAAGTCACAGACAGGGGATGGTTATCTATATGGAAATATTTAGAAGTACGAAGTAGAAAAGTTGGTACAATGTACTGAATTCAGTAAAGTAAGAACTGAGGTTACTGGTTAAATAGAGAGAAGCTCTTGGGAGCTTAAGCAGACTGGAGATTTAAAATTAGTTCTAAGTAAAATAGACCAATGAATTGGGTGTGCTTGGCACAATCACAACTGAACTATAGACTTCTCAAGGGAATTACTATTTCATGACTGTTGTGTTCCCACTCCTCAACACAGTGTTTGGTACATGGCTAGTGCTCAATAAATGTAAATGGATGGGTGAATGAATGAGGATCTGGTATTTTTATTTTAACTGAATCAAATTATTGCCCACCCCGCCACCGCCACCACCGCTTCCAACAAGGGGCTGGGTGAAGTTAAATGTAATCATTAAACTAAGTCCCTAGTGGTCTGCAGTTTGTAAACAGGACTTAATAAAATAGATGGTTATCTTTTTTATAAGCCCAAAATTGTGTGTGTTGGCTTTTTTAGGATAAAGGGTAATGGTAATATTTTATTTTGGCAGTGCTGGATGAAAAGGAGGAGTTGTTAGATCTAGCACACATTGTTCTGCGGCTTGTAGCTCTGGAATATTTGTGGTTTCAGTGGCCCTTAAGGAGCCTGCTCTTTCCTGCTCTTGCGTCCTCATCAGAATGTTCCAGTAACTTTGAGATAGTTCAGATCTCCCTATTTAAAACTGAAGAAATGACTAGCATGTTTGTTAGAGAGGCTTGGGAGCTTGTGTTCAGGAATCCTGTGTTAGATGTGATAAGTGAACACCAGGAGTGCAGATTTGAGGACATGTGGGTTTACTTCAGTAAAAGATTTTGATGAAAAAGAGGACAGGAACAGACGCTGCTTAAAAACATAAATAGGCTTATAGCCTTTTATTTTTCTATGAGAATAAAGAGGAAAGTAATTATGAAATTATCTCATTTACTCATTTATTTAATAAGTATATATTAAGCACCTGTATTATGCAGAGAAAAATGTTAGTAAAATGTGACTTGTTAACTGGGAAACATTTTGACTATCTTCATTAAAAGTAGCATGACTCTTAAATTGTTTTTATTTTATTTTTATTTTTATTTGTACAAATCTGTGGCATACGTGTGAAGTTTTGTTACATGTATATAATACATAATGTGAAATTTTGTTATATATATATAATACGTAGTGATCACGTAAGGGTAGTTAGGGTGTCCATCATCCAAGTACAATACATTTTTGTTAACTATAGTCACCCTACTCTGCTGCCAAACATTGAATTCATTCCTTTTATCGAACTGTATGTTTGTACCCTTCAACCCACTTCTCTTCATCCTCCCCTCTCACTCACACTCATCCCTCCCAGTCTCTGTTATCTATCTTTCCACTCTTTACTTCCATATGATAAATATTTTAGCTCCTACATATGAGTGAGAAGATAGGATGTTTGTCCTTTGGTGCCTGGCTTATTTCACTTGCCAGGGAGGGTGGCTCAAGCCTATAGTCCCAGCACTTTAGAAGGCCAAGGTGGGAGGATCACTTGAGCCCAGGAGTTCGAGACCAACCTGGGCAACATGGTGAAATCCCATCTCTACAACAAATACAAAAATTAACCGAGTGTGGCTATTCAGGAGCCTGAGGTGGGAGAATCACTTGAGCTTGGGAGGTCGAAGCTACAGTGAGCCGAGATCAGGCCACTGCACTCCAGCCTGGGTGATAGAGTGAGACCCTGTCTCAAAACAAACAACCCCCCCTCCCCCAGTTCTATCCACATTGCTGTAAATGAAAGGATTTTATTTTATTTTTTAATGTCTGAGTAGCATTCCATTGTATATATGTACACATTTTCTTTATCCATTCATCTGTTGATGAACACTTAGATTGATTCCATAGCTTTGCTATTGTGAATAGTGCTGCAATAAACATGTGAGTGCTGGTATCCCTTTGATATATTGGTTTCTTTTTCTTTGGGTAGATACCCACTAGTGGGATTGCTGGATCAAATGGTAATTCTATTTTTAGTTTTTTAAGAAATCTCCATACAGTTTTCCATAGAAGCTGTACTAGTTTCCATTCCCACCAGCAGGGTATAAGAATTCTCTTTTCTCCACATCCTCACCAACATCCATTATTTTCTACCTTTTCTGATTTGGGTAAGATGATATCTCATTGTGGTTTTGATTTGTATTTCTCTGATGATTAGTAATATTGAAGATTTTTTCAAATACCTATTTGCCATTTTCATGTCTTCTTTTGATGAATATCTATTGATTTCCTTTCCCTACTTTTTAATGGGATTGCTTTTCATTTGTTTGTTTGTTTTGCTGTTGAGCTGAGTTCCTTGTATATTCTGGGTATTAGTCCCCTGTCAGATGAGTAGTTTGCAACTATCTTCTCCCATTCAACAGGTGTCTATTCACTCTGATTATTTCTTAAACCAAAATTAAGCTTTGAAGTTTAATTAGGTCCTATTTGTCTATTTTTAGGTTTGTTGCCTGTGCATTTGAGGACTTAGTCATAAATTCTTTGCCTAGACCAGTGTCCAGGAGGGCTTTTCCTGGGTTTTCTGCTAGTATTTTTATAGTTTAAGGTCTTATGTTTACGTTTTTAATCTATTTTGAGTTGATTTCTATATATGGTAAGAGATAAGGGTTCAGTTTCATTCTTCAATATGTGGCTCTCCAATTTTCCCAGCATTATTTATTGAAGAGGATGTCCCTTCTCCAATATAAGTTTGTGCCTATTCCAAATTTATTTCCTAATGAAAGTTGAAATAATTCCGATACTAAAACACACATTTATCCTCTACTAACTAGATGACATTAGGAGTTTGCTGTTTCTTCCTTACTGCTGAAGACATTAGTAAGACCAAAGCATTTTCCTCCATATTGCTTTTGGTTCTTAGGAATCTTCACAGTGGTAGGAAACCCTGACCCCTTGAACCATTGCAGCAGCAGGTGAGCAGGAAAGGAACTAGATTTCAAAATATTTTGTTTTAAGATGTGTTTTGTTGTATTGAAGTCATCATACAACATCTGATATTGATTTTGAGACTCTTAATTCATTCTTTTTAAAGATTGAGATTAAAAAACCTAAACACATTTCCACGCAGTTTTCCCATAAATCCCATCCATTAACTCAACTCAAAACATCCTGATCCTGCAGTCTTGTGCTGTGTTTCTGCCCTTGCTGAATTAGGAGTGCTCTTGGGTGTCTCGTGGGGTATGTACAGTGCTGTCTTCCGGAAAAGAGAAAATGACACTGTATTATAGGTTCAATGTATACTCTAGCTAAGGGCAAAACTAGTCAAAAATCAAACTGAATTTATATTGAATTTCCCTATATACTTGTGAATGCCTCTTTCACAGAACATTGTTAAAATAAATATCAGGGCCAGGCATGGTGGCTCACGCCTGTAATCCCAGCACTTTGGGAGGCTGAGGTGGGTGGATCACCTGAGGTCAGGACCTCAAGACCAGCCTGGCGAACATGGTGAAACCACATTTCTACTAAAAATACAAAAATTAGCCGGGCATGGTGGCATTTGCCTGTAATCCCAACTACTCGGAAGGCTGAGGCAGGAGAATCACTTGAATCCAGGAGGTGGAGGTTGCAGTGAGCTGAGATCGTGCCATTGCACTCCAGCCTGGGTGACAGAGCGAGACTCTGTCTTAAAAAATAATAATAAAGGCCGGGCACGGTGGCTCATGCCTGTAATCCCAGCATTTTGGAAGGCCAAGACAGGTGGATCACCTGAGGTCAGGAGTTCGAGACCAGTCTGGCCAACATGGCAAAACCTCGTCTCTACTAAAAATAACAAAAATTAGCTGGGCGTGATGGCGGGCACCTGTAATGCTAGCGACTCGGGAGGCTGAGGCAGGAGAATCGCTTGAACCCGGGGCAGAGGTTGCAGTGAGCCGAGATCGTGCCATTGTACTCCAGCCTGGGCAACAAGAGCTAAACTCTGTCTCAAAAGAAAAATAACAATAAAATAAAATAAATATCAGGAAATTATCACATAACATCTACTCTGAACGTTAAAGTGAGATTACTTGCACTCTAAGGAGAGTTGAGGAACTTTATAAAGAGTTTATGAGGTAGCTTTTAAGCACTTATTATTCTAAGAGTATTTTATTAAATTTAATGTATTAGGAGTTTTTTTATTTTGTTTTGTTCTGTTTTGATACAGTGTCTCACTCTGCTGCCTTGGTTGGAGTGCTGTGGCATGATCTTGGCTCACTGCAACCTCCACCTCCTGGGTTCAAGCGATCCCTCTGCCTCAGCCTCCCGAGTAGCTGGGACTACAGGCATGTGCCACCATGCTCGGCTAATTTTTGTATTTTTAGTAGAGACGGGGTTTCACCATATTGGCCAGGCTGGTCTCGAACTCCTGACCTCGTGATATGCCCGCCTCGGCCTCCCAAAATGCTGAGATTACTGTTCTGATAGTTGTAGGTATTGTTACCTGAAAGATGGCCAGCTGGGATAGGCAGTCTGGGAAGGGATAATTTGAAAATTTTCTCTACTCATCTTGGTAAATGGCCTGCCTCTATCTTCATCCATCATGGGGACTCTGAGTGTCATGGGATTTAAGATGAGACTTCAGCTCCTGCATTCTGTAAGCCTCGTGTAGTATTCATTTCTACTTCATTCATATGCATATATTGAATCCCCGCTCTGTTGGTGTTAGGGATAACAGCATGGTTCTTTACCTCGAGGATTTCACTGGCTGTTGAGGGTAGTGGACATGTAGGAAAAGTAAGTTACAGTACAACTATGTGCTATAATAGAGGGAGGACAAAGCATTGTAGTTGCTTACAGGAGCAAGTGACTCATCTTGTCCTGGGGATTTGGAGAGTGCTCCACAAATGTGGTAACAGCTGCACCAGATTTTAAAAGATATACTGAAATTTGTTAGGTCAAGAAAGGGATGCCAGGTAGAGAGAATTGCCAAGTGCAAAGTCTTGGAAGTTAGCAAGAGTATGGAAGTAAAAGAAGTATACAATTCATGGAGTGGAATGGTAGAAGAAAAAGGCTGAAAAAGTAGACTTGATTCTTATTAACCCAGTAGTGCCGGTGGGGTGGGAGGTCAGCAAAAAAGTTAAAATTGTCAGAAATATGAGAGAACTTGAAAAATACTTTGTTATATAAAACATCTGGTCGGTAATTGGGCTATTTTTTCTGCTACAGTATTTTTAAAAATCACACATTTCTTTTTTTTTTTTTTTTGCTTTTTTTTTTATTATACTTTAGGTTTTAGGGTACATGTGCACGATGTGCAGGTTTGTTACATATGTATCCATGTGCCATGTTGTTTTGCTGCACCCATTAACTCGTCATTTAGCATTAGGTATATCTCCTAATGCTGTCCCTCCCCCCTCCCCCCACCCCACAACAGTCCTCGGAGTGTGATGTTCCCCTTCCTGTGTCCATGAGTTCTCATTGTTCAATTCCCAGATAGAAAATAAACAAAGAAAACCACTTCAGTATAACTCGACTGGTGACATTTCAATAACATTGTTTTTACCCAGCTGGGGTTCCACCTGTCCACACAAAACAGCTCTGTTCCACTTGGTACATACATTTCTCACTGTCCTTTACTGTTTGATGGTCCAGACATGAGTATTTACAGTTACTTTCAGAGTAACTATAATTATTTGATAGTAACAACAAAACAAAAGTCTGCGTTATTTTTCCCAAAAGCGTCCAGGAGTTTACCAGTTGAGGCAAGCAATGGTATCACTTGTGGTACCAGGTATTTTATCATTAATAACTTTTCATGGTACAGTAATTTGTCATCTAAGTAGATGAAAAGTAATGCACTTTCAAGATACATTTTCAAACCACGTGTTTGAAATTGTCAAAAATAAGAGCACTATTTGATTTTTTAAATAGAAACATTGTAATTGTACATATTTATGGGGTACAATTTAATATTTCAATATATATGTATATAGTATAAGAAGCCATATTCTATTTATGCTAATTATTTTATCTACTAAAATGTAGTATAGAGAAGAATTACATACAACATTTAAAAATTTACAGTTGGGGAAGGAGGAGTCTCAAAAACTCGCAAGTAAATTGCATTTAAAATTATTACAGTTTGAGTGTGAGTGTTGATTTTATGGTGGAGCTATTGAAAAATTATAATTTATTGACAGAGCATATTTGCAAAAGTAGAATGTACCCACATAAAGATATAAAATATATAAAAATAAAATCAGAATTGAAAGTGTATTGTTTACTGCAAAAGGGACATGGTAAATATTTCGCTGGTGAATAAAGTCAACTTATTAGAGTTGTTAGAAAAGCAAAATAAAATATAAAGGAGAACATTATTTTGACCTTTACATTTATAATTGATTACTACAAGAATGCTCGTATTCCAAATGATATAATTGACATTAGAGAAACAAAACTTTGTTGCTGCATTACTTTACAAGTGAAATAAGTGTTTCCTCAGTGTATTAAACAATACATTATAAGCTAACTTAATAACAATTTTAAAATTGTCATCAATTTATGTAAACAATCAGAAAAGGAAAGGTTCTCTTAATTAAAGAAATGTCCTTGAATTTTATTAGGCACAATAAGACAACTGACTAGGAGTGTAATTATTTTATAAACATATAGACACATAGACACACACAGAGCAAGTGTAAATTAGAACCATGATGGTGTCACTAAACATGAGTGGAAGATTCAATGTGATGGTGAAATTTTAGAAGAAGAACTAAGTACTTGATTGTGTCAAATTCTAAGGTTTACCAGTGAGTTTGAGAAACTAAAAACTCTTCAGTGCCCCCAATACTGACACTTCCTTGATAACATCCTCTATGCATCTCTATATAGATTGCCAGTTTCTTTACAACTTGTATAAGAGGCTCAAAGATATGACATGCAGGAAGCTATGTGGTATGTCAGAAATATATTGGACTACTGGCCGGGTGCAGTGGCTTGCTCCTGTAATCCCAGCACTTTGGGAGGCCAAGGCAGGTGGATCACGAGGTCAGGAGTTCCAGACCAGCCTGGCCAAGATGGTGAAACCTTTTTTCTACTAAAAATACAAAAATTAGCCGGGCACAGTGGCAGGTGCCTGTAATCCCAGCTACTTGGGAGGCTAAGGCAGGAGAATCCCTTGAACCCAGGGCGGGATGGCGGTGCAGAGGTTGCAGTGAGCCGAGATCTCCACTGCACTCCAGCCTGGGTGACAGAGTGAGACTCCATCTCAAAAAAAAAAAGAAGTCTTTTGTTCACAGTGAAAGGAATGTTGACTTTGAAATTATGGATTTATATTAATGTCACTATAAACCAATGGGAATGGTAATTTTTAAACAAACTTGCTAAATATTGAGAGACTAAACTACTAAGTTAATAAATTATATATAGCAGTGTAGCTTTCTCTCTAGATGGTGTCTCACAATGGATTCTGTTGCTTGACTATTTTCTTAGTGAATATTTAAACTAAGGTAGTGACTGAGATTTGGTGATCTGGTTAAGTATTTTGAAACACATTTTGAATAATATAGCTTAGTGTTAACAGGGTATTAAATATGATTTTTTTCTTACTCATTTCACCTTCCCTATACTGTATATTTGGAATTGATCATAAAAAAAAACCTCCAAAAGAAAATTAATCTATACAGGACTATTTGTTCCCTAACCTTATAGGTTGTCATTCAGAGCTTCCAGAGATTATTGAGATAATCTTTTAAACATAAAGAGGGATGGTGAATTAATGATTGGCTGATACTGGTTTGCAGATTTGAATTTTTCTCTCTTTTTTTCTCCTAAGGTTATTTATTACATACAAGAATTCTTTGTAAAGGAGGAAATGGAGAGATGTAGGTCAGAGGATGTAAAGTAGCAGATACGCAGGATGAACAAGCCTAGAGATCTAAATACAACATGAGGACTATAGGTAATAAAATTGTACTGTATTTGGGATTGATATTAAATAAGAATTTAGCTGCTTTTGACACAAAAACAAAAGAAATCGATAACTATGTGGGATGATGGATATATTAATGTACTTCACTATAGTAACCTTTTTGGTATCTGTATATATCCCATAACATCATGTTGTATATCTTAAATATATACAATAACATTTATTTTTTAGAAGTTTTTATAAAGAGCTTCAAGGAAAATTTAAAGACATGTTTACTTGTTTTTTTAAAGTAAAAGAAATAGTTTACTGCTTATTTAAAAAAAAAAAAAAAAAAACGCATATCTCAAAACCGTTTGGGCTGGGGTAATTATGCCAAAAAACAATCTCAAGGTTTCAAAGGGGGAAAAAATAGTCCTTTTGGAGAGCAATAATTGATCATGGAAGTTGAAATAGCACATGCCATACTGCTTCATCTGGAAAATGCTATACAATCAATTTTTTTTAACAAAGGAAATAAGTATTTGCTAAGTTTAAATTTACATTTTTCTGAGAGATTGCAGCATAATGAAAATTTCAGAGCTACTGTTTAAATGGAAGAAATAAATGGAGCAAAGTCAACTATGTGCAGTAATTTTACGGAATCAATGCAAATGTGATCCTAGAACTTTGATCCCAGAACAAAGTAACAGCAACTTCATCTATGATTACAGCCCCTTAGTTGATGGCTGTTTGTTTATTTGACATAGTCTATGTAATAATGCTTCCTGCCTCTCAGCACTACTACCTACATACAGTTGTGGTTTGGTCAGTCACCACAACCCTTGCAGAATACTTTTAGTCTACTCTGCATTGCCCCAGGGCTTGCACAGTCTTGGAAGAGAAGGCCAGTGTCCTGGATATGAATTTCTGACAGAAATAGTAACCAGATTACAGATCCTGAACTGACCTTACTTACCTTATCAGTTTAAGACATTAGTCAAGTGTGCTATTAATAGTTTTATAAGGCTGCCATAACAAAGTACCACAAACTGGGTGGCCTAAAAGAACAGAAATGTATTCTTTCACAGTTCTGGAGGCTAGCAGTCTGACACTGACTGAGGTGTTGGCAGGGCATGCTTCTTAAGACTCTAAGGAAGAACCCTTCCTTGTCTCTTCCTAGCTGCTAGTGGCTCTTGGCAATCCTTGGGATTTTCTTGAATTGTAGCTGTATCACTCCAGTCTCTGCCTCCATTGTCATATGGCCCTTTTCCCTCTATGTGTCTGTGTGTCTTCTCTTCTTTTAAGGACACAAGTCATTGTATTTAGAGCCCACTATAATCTAGTATGACCTCATCTTAACTGATTATATTTGCAAAGATCCTATTTCCAAATAAGGTTACATTCTGAAGTTCTAGGTAGACATGAATTTTGGAAGGACGTAATTCAACCTACTACACCAAGCAATGGAAGTACACTAGAAAAATGGCATGTAATTTTTTTTTATGTTTTAGGCTTTAAATTATAGATCCTAAAGATTACTCAGTGGTTTTTCGGTGAATATGATACTTACTCTAGTGTTAGGATAATCAATGAAAAATAGCATGTTATAAAATGTTAAATGTAAAACTTGAACCCTAAATTTCTTATAAGACTTCTCACTTGCTTAATTAATGCTGATTCATGCAGATAATTGCCCTTACTATGTCTAAGTAATCTACATATATTTGAAGTCAGATTATGAAGGATTTTATACACTAAATTAAAGGTTTGGATTTGACTCTGTGAAAAAGGAAGAATCAGTGGAGATTCATTACTTTCAAATGATAGTTCAGGTAATAGTGTAGAAGATTAACAAACTCAGAAAAAAGCTATTGAATCAGCACAGGTGAGATGATTGTGGTTTAGACTACATTGATGGAGATGGAGAAATGAAATTGTATTGAGAAACATCCCTGATGATTTAGTAATTGATTAGATGATGAAGATAGCTAATATTTATTAAGCATTTTCTATGTGCCAGGTACCAATCTAAACACTTTTTATGCATTAATTTAATTCTTGCAATTCTCCTATAAATCACTACTATTAAAATTTTTATTTCAGGTGATGAAACTGAGGCACAAATACTTGCCAAAGATCACATAGCTAGTAATTGGAGGAGGCAGAATTTGAACCAACAGAATCTGGTAAGGGAAAGGAAGGAGTTGGGATGAATCTTAAGGTTAGGAGGCTAGGTAGATGGTTGTATCATTAGCCAGAATTAAGAATACAGTGCAGAATGGGGGAGAGTTGACCTGAAGGTCATGAGTCAATAGATTTAGTTTGGGATATAGTATTAAGTTTGAAGAGCTGCTCGTGGGAAGTAAGTACTAAAAATAATATTTGATGTTAATTTTTAGATTAATTTCTTTAATAAAGATAATGTCATTTTAAATATATACATTATACAGCTATGGCAAAACATGAAGAATTGGTGACGCTGTCTACTAGTCTTGAAAAGCAAGAGTGCTTTAACAGGGTGCAATTCCTTGTGATAACGTATTCTCATATCATCCCTACATTAAGTTAGGTAGGCAAATAACTATCTTACCCGGAACTTTGTGAATGTTTTGGTCAGTCAGAGAAAGTAGAGGAATTCCTAAGTTTGTACCCAGCCGGTCGTTAGTGAATTTACTTCATTACAAACTCTCTTTATATTCTCACTCTTTGATCCATGCATCCCACCAAATATACCCCTGTGTTGCTCTAACCACGGGGAATTCTAGATTCTAGTTCAAACCGGGCAGTTTATGGGAACCGCTTTTGTTGAAATGATTAAATAAAGAAATGCCTGTGAATTATCCTTCTGAAGCACTGCCTGTTTTCTGTGTCATTTTGGTCTCATTAATCAGTGTTGCAGCCAGGCAGACACTGTGCTGTGTATTTTACTGTCCTCAGCACAGCGGCTTCTACGTCTCTGCTCCCAGGCCAACACATTGGGGAAAAAGAGAGAGGGAAACCATCAATCTTCCCAGTTGCACATGTCAGCAGTGATTCCTTCCCTCTTCCTGTTGGCTGTCTCTCTCACCACCTGTGTTTAGAATTAGCACTGAAGCTGCTGCCCAGATGAATAAGAACCACTGTCCTTGTCACCTGCCCTGGTATGGGCCACCACTTCTCAATGAAACAAGTATATCAAGCAGTCAGTTATCTTTAGCGTGAGTGGTGTAAGAGAATCACACACCCCTTAGAAGTTTATTATAACATAAAATTAAAATTTTAGGCCATACATTCTAGTGAATCAAAGGGGTAAAACATATAATTTCTTGAGTGCCTTGATATCTGCTCATAATCTCCCTCTGAAGTACATATGGCTGAAGTTAATCGACCTGGGTTCAAGTCGTGGCTCCACTATTTACCAGGTATGGACCACTCATTTAACCCTTCTGTGCCTCAGTTCCTTCATCCTTGTGAAACAAGTACCTCAGAGTTTTTATGAGGATCAAATGAGATAATACATTTATAGCTCTTGCTATAATGCTTCCCATGTAATAAGCACTCAATAAATGTTAGCTATTATTACCATTAACCTCATTGTCCAAATAATAAAACTGAGTTTCAGAGAGGTTACATAATTTGCGAAAGGCGCTAGGAGGCATAGAAGGATTGTGAACCTAGCACTGTCTGATCCTCAAAACTCAAGTCCTTTAGATTACACTACATTGTTTCTATTGTAGTTTCATTTTACAAATTACTTAATATCTGAACTTAATAAATCATTTAACATTGTCTATGTCTTAATTTCCCATTATTCCCATTATTTAAAATGAAAATGGTAATAACCAACATTCCTGTTAGTATGAGACTCTTTTAGTTACATATCAACTAATTCAATCAGACCATATGCCGAGAAACTAGGCCGATTTTTCTTTTGGGATAGGATCTTGCTCTGTTGCCCAGGCTGGAGTGTGGTGGCACAATCATGGCTCACTGCAGCCTCGATGTCCAGGCTCAAGCAATCCTCCCACCTCAGCCTCCTGAGTAGCTGGTACTACAGGCATGTGCTACCACGCCTGGCTAATTTTCCTTTATTTATTTATTTATTTTTATTTTTTTCTGGTAGAGACAGGGTCTCCCTATGTTGCCCAGGCTGGTTTCAAACTCCTAGCTCAAGTGATCCTCCCACATTGGCCTCCCAAAGTATTGACATTACAGGTGTGAGCCACTGCATCTGGCCCAGGCTTATTTTTAAAATTTGGTGACAGAAAAATGACATGTGTTTTTTAAAAAGTTAAACAATACAAAAAAGTCAAAAAGGAAGTCATTACTCCCATTTCCTTGTATAACCACTAGTAAGTTAGGTATGTAGGCTGTCTTCCTTGTCGGCATTTATCTATTTAACAAATGCCTATATAGAACCTTCAGGGAAGTACTGTCATTCCTCCCATTTTACAGCTAAGGAAGTTCCATGATTTGCACAAGGAAGCACAGCCGGTGCACAAGAAGGCTGGCACTGGACTCACATGTCTGACTCTAGATTTGGGCTCCTCACCTCCACTCTGTGCCGATTTTCAGTACTTAACAGGACCTACCTTCGTATCTATTCCACAGTATTTCATTATATAAAAAGAAAACTATAACTTATTTACTATTTCCCCTAGTGATGGACATTAGTTGCTTATAATTCTTCTTTTTTTCTTCAACTTTAAAGTTCAAGGCTACATGTGCAGGATATACAGATTTGTTACATAGGTAAATGTGTGCCATAGTGGTTTGCTACACAGATCATCCTGTCACCTAAGTATTAAGCCCAGCATCCATTAGCTATTCTTTCTGATGCTCTCCCTCTCCAACCTGACAGGCCTTAGTGTGTGGTGTTCCCCACCATGTGTCCATGTGTTCTCATCATTCAGCTCCCACTTATAAGTGAGAACGTGTGGTATTTGGTCTTCTGTTCCTGGGTTAGTTTGGTGAGAATCATGTCTTCCAACTCCATCTGTGTCCCTGCAAAGGATATGATCTCATTCCTTTTTATGGCTGCATAGAATTCCGTGGTGTATATGTACCAGTATAATTCTTTTGTAATTAAATAATCAGGGGGAACACCAGATCTTCTTACATTCTTGTGTGAGTATTTCTGTAGGACAGATTTCCATACATTGAATGGTTGGGTCAAAATTTTGTTTTATCTAATCATATGATTAGATTACTGAGAGCTTACTCTGTGCTAGGGTTATACTAATAAACTTGTCACAGTCCTCCTAACCACTCTATGAGATAGGTATATTATTATCCCTATTTTGTACATGTTCAGCGCCACATAAGAAATTAGGCAAAGTCTTGAATCCCGGCAGTGTGGCACTAGATTCTGCTTCTCAACCATGGTTTATAACCAAGCTAGTTATCACAATCATATTTTAGTGCTTGGTTTTGTCATTCTTCTAACTTACTATAAGGTTGAGTTAACAATCTGAGCTGACAGAAGGGTCTGATGATGCAAATGTGGTTGGAACACCCTGTAGTCTTATATCAGTCTACAGGTTGGATGAGAAAGGGGGCCATGATTAGCTGGAACATGAGACATATTTGCTCTTGGAAGAGGTGAAATAAAAGTCAAAAAAATTCCCTTTTTTGTAAACTATTTTATACCAGGAAACTAACTTTAGAAATGTGTTTTCCTGTTTGGATTGTGGGTACTTTGTAAGAAATTCACATTGTCTCTCAAAGGTTCAGAACACTTGAGATAGTCGGGGAATTATATCATACATTATATGTAAGAATTACTGGCATCTCAGCTTCACTTAGCCAAGGCCACCTGATATTAGTCCAGGTCTTGGCCAACCAACTGAGCTAACCATGAGACCCACTTACAGTGCTTGAGTGTTGAATCCAGACTTTCTGGTAGGAAAGATCAGAAGGAAGTAGGGAGTTTGCCAAGCAGGGACATGGGTAAAAACAATATCTCTATGCAGAGATAATTTTGTCTCCAGTCCATTACTGATGTTGAACACTCCTCAGTGGTATTACTTCCTTGGTGATGTCCAGGCTATATATGCTTTCTGAATCCCTGAGCCATAGAGATTTATGGAATTCGACTTTGCCAAGTAAGTCTACCTAGCCATCGAAGATAGCATGCCTACTTGTTACAGGTGTCTTCTCTCACCAGCACAGAGGCTATGACCACAGCTTCATAATCTTCTGTCCTTCATGGCTGCTGCATGTAATATCCAAACTGCTGGGAGCCAAAGGGGCCTCTGCCTATACATGATTAAATCATTGCCTTAGAGATTTCATTACCTTGAAATGTAAATTACTAGCAAGTGAACTTACTCCTCATATTTTTAGTCCTTTTATTTGTGTGTGTGTGTGTGTGTGTGTGTGTGTGTGTGTGTGTGTGTGTGTGTGTGTGTTTCAGTGTTTCCTAGCAGGTTGGCAGCTTTGGAAGATAATTATGTAGCAGTTGGCTTAGAACAGTGGTTTCTCATTCATGGCTTCATGTTAGAATCACCTGGGAGCTTTTAAAACTCCCATTGCTCATGCCAAATCCCAGACTGATTAAATCAGAATCTCTGGGGGTGGTGCCCAGGCATCAGTATTTTTTAAAGCTCCCAAGTGATTGCAGTGCAGCCAAGATTGAGAACTGTTGGCTTAGAAGGGACCTTCTCTTTTTCATTCATAAAGTTTTTATCTGTACCTCATTTTCTGCCATTGAAGTGAATTTTAAGAATAGATTATTTGTGCCCAAAAACCTCGCTCAAACTTGAGCATACATCAGAATCACTGAAGACGCTTGTTAAAGCCCGGGTCGCATAAATTTTCTCATTTCTTCTTCTTGGATAAGCCCCACTCTTAGAATTCCTGATTTAGTAGGTCTGGGTTGGAACCCAAGACTGCATTTTTAACAAGTTCCCAAGTCATGATGCTACTGCTAGTACTGGGAACACACTTTGAGAGCCTCTGCTCTAATGCCTTCCTCTCACCTTCTTTCTGCTCTTTACTTTTCCACCAGCAGTGGCCAGGGCTGCTGCCTCCGACAGTCCATACAATATCAATAAGAAAGGCAATTAATGCATGAGGATGTTTAACCTGTTACCCCACCTCAAAGTAATCATACAATCTAACTAAAAAGAATTTACTGTATATGCAGATACAACCTCCTCTGCCTGCATAATTGCTCCCCTTAAGTCCTTTCGAATATAAAATCAAAGCCACCACTGAATAGATTTCTGGTGTCCAAAATGGACCTCGGATTGCACTTTCCCACAGAAACAATTTTATGGATGCTGGTTAGGTACAGCTGAAATCATGCTGTTAATACCATTCTTCAAGAATATTGTAGGCTCAAAGAGACTTTGATGGTCTGCTTCCCATTTAAAGAATCCAATTTCTGAATTTCAAAGAACCAGTTTTTAAACAAACTGTTAGAACGTGACTTGTTTAACAACTGCCTGCAACTGAAACATTTGGCTTATTTTTTTATAGTTACACCCTTTACATTTGGAACTAAAGTATGGGAGAAAGGATTTGTCATGATTCAGTTAACATATATTAGGGGACCACAACGTACCTGGCACTGTGCTATTTACTGGGTATATAAAGAGGGAAAAGATAGTCCCTGCCCTAGAATAGCTCATATTCTAGGCAGGAAAATATATCTATGGAGCAAATAAAAAAATATTTACCAAGTTACCAATGTGATATGTGCAATAATGAAGAATTGATGAAGGAGGCATCTGTTCTTCTGAGTGAGAGAGAGAAAGAGAGACATCGAGGCTGTGTGTGGTGGAGCATGGAACAGGTGTGGGTGTGTTTGGTAGGAGGAAGAAGCATGTTTAAGAGTAGCAGAATCAGTGAGAGATTGTTAGGGCTTAATGACCAAGGGGAGTTCCCCCATGCAGTAAAGTGGTTAAAGGGCATTCTAGGATGGTGGAAGAGTGTGAATGCAGAGGGGAGTACTCTACAGAAAAAAGGCAAGTAGTCAGCTGAGTTCCCCAGGTGGTGTGATTGGAGAATGACTGGGAAGGGCATTGACCACCCCACAAAGTCAGAGTCTTGTCTCAGAGGAAGAAATGAGAAGAGTTATGCTAAGTCAGCATATGTGATATTTGCACCTCTATCCCATATTTTAGTATCGTTCTTCTCCTGTATATTCCCCAATACCCTGAGGAAGACAGTTTCAATTTCAACAAAATATTAATACTTTGAAAATGTCTGAAAGCGGTTTTCAGACTGTGCTCTGAGAAGCCCCCTTTGTGCTTGACTGGGGTGAGGTCAAAAGAGCAGTCAGGGACCCACCAGAGCTCACCCACTGACTCTGCTATTATCCACCCACCTCTCAAGCTTTTCTTTGGACAATTCCACTTATTAGGCACATCTAAGAATATTATATTTGAAAAAAGGTACACAGTTAGAAAAGTATTAAAGCCACTGTAATTAATCCTGACATGTTTGGTAACAGTCTGACGACTTGGTCTGGATAGCCACATCTCTCAGCTGCTAGCCAAAGGATAAACGTTCTCAGATAATCAGCTGAAGAGGGGAATCAGGCAGGTGTTGATGTGAATGTGTGAGCAGTGATAATTGTTGGTAGGATAAGCCTTTAGTTGGCCACAAGAGATAATGAAAATATCATATACCCCCAGAATGAACACTTGAAAATCAATGTTAGAATTTTCTTATGAAAGCCGGGTGCAATTGCTCACACCTGTCATCCCAGCACTTTGGGAGGCCAAGGCAAGAGGATCACTTAAGGCTAGGAGTTTGAGACCAATCTGGGCAAGATAGCAAGACCTTGCCTCTACGAGAAATTTAAAAAATTAGCCAGGGTATATGCCTTGCTGCATTGCCTGGGCACTGATAACTGAACGCTGAGTTTGAGCCCACGGAGATGAACCCTTTAACTAAGGTGAAGCTGATCAATGAGCTGAATGAGTGAGAGGTCCAGCTTGGGGTGGCCGATAAGGTGTCCTGGCACTCCGAGTACAAGGACAGTGCCTGGATCTTCCTGAGAGGGCTTCCTTATGAGCTGACTGAAGGAGACATCATCTGTGTGTTCTCACAATATGGGGAGATTGTTAATCTCATGTGGGACAAGAAGACTGGGAAATCCAAAGGATTCTGTTTCCTCTGCTATGAAGACCAGCAGGAGCACAATTCTGGCCGTTGACAATTTTAATGGGATCAAGATCAAAGGAAAACTATCCGAGTGGACCATCTGTCTAACTATTGGGTTCCTAAGGACTCAGAAGAAATGGATGATGTGACCAAAGAGCTCCAGGAGAAGGGCTGTGGCGCTCGTACCCCCTCACCGAGTTTGTCTGAGAGCTCTGAAGATGGAAAAACCAACAAAAAAGCGCAAAAAAAGACAAAAAGGGAAAAAAGAAAAAGAGACAACTGACTGGGAGGTACAGGCAGAACAACCATCCTCTTCGTCACCCAGAAGCAAGACAGTAAAGGAAGAGGATGACCCTGGCCCTAAGAAGCACAGCAGCAAGAACTAGGAAAGAGCTCAGAAGTCAGTGCCTAGGGAGGGGCGGAAGCTCCCCAAGGCCAGGACTGCCTACTCTGGTTGGGCAGTGAAGCGAAAGAGGGAGCTGAAGAAGGAGAAACCCAAGCACGAGCACAGGTCCTCAAGCAGGAGGGAGGCAAGAGAAGAAAAGACCAGGGATAAGGACAGAGGGCGGAGCTCAGACACACTTTCTAGCCCGTACAAGGGGCGTTCTGAAGGGCGTAGTCACAGAAGTCGAAGTGGGAGCCGAGATAAATCCCATAGGCATAAAAGGACCCGGCGCTGCCGGGAGCGGGAGTCTTTGAATTCCAGTGACTGTAGGCGTCACTGAAGACTGTTGAACTGCTCAGTAGATTTGGAAATAATTATGTTTTTTAAACGCAGTCAAATTCAGTTGGACTATTTTTGTATCTAAAACTCCTGGGGCTGGATTCTTTTAACCCCTTGAGTATTAGAGTCATTGAGAGGGCTGCAGTTTCAACAGCTACATATCCTGGATATTCTTCGTACCATTCATTGTCCCTGAACCAGAGTATGTGTCCTGAATTTTGATTCATAAATATGGCTCTTGAACCCATAGACCCAATTGAAGATAGAATTTTCAGGAAAGGGAAAATACCAGATAATTCTAGAATTCTAGTTTTGTGTTTGATGTTTAGAGCTCAGCATCGTGGGACCTTTCCAGTTACTAGGTTTGGACAGCTTGATGTGAATGAATGGGATAGGATTTTTAAGATCAACCAGCTCCATGCCCAAAACCTCCTGTTTAAAAAAATGTTTAATGTCTTTTCTTTTTCATTACAACTTTTTTGTTTGATAGGCCTCTTTCCGAATTTTTTCCTTGCAATATATTTATTATTTATTTGTATCGAGATGAAATTCACATAACATAAAGTTAACCATTTTAAAAGGAACAATTCAGTGACATTTGTTACTGAACATCCACAATGTTGTGTAACCACCGCCTCTGTCTAGTTCCAAAACATTTTTTATCATCCCAAAATGAAACCCTGTACCCATTAAACAAGAACTCTCCATTTCCTCCCTCCTCCCCGTCCCTAGCAACCACCAACTGACTTCCTGTTTATGAGTTTGCCTATTCTGGATATTTCATATAAATAGAATTATACCAAAAAAAAAAAAAAATGAGCCGATGTAGTTGTGTGTGCGTCTAGTCCCAGCTACTTGGGAGGGTGGGTGGACTGCCTGAGCCTAGGAGTTTGAGGCTGCAGTGAGCTCTGATCATCCACAGTACTCCAGCCTGGGCAACAGAGAGACACTCTGTCTCAAATAAATAAAAAATCTTATGAGGAAAGACTAAATTTTTTAAACATTTTATATCTTTTTTATACTTTTAAAATTGTAGTGCTTCTTGATCTATTACCTGTACTTACTGTCCTGTTCAAGATAATAATATGCTGTGTTAGTATGTCATGGCAGGAATATGACACTTGCTGATTTGGTTTAGCAAGTAGTGTTATTAGGAATTAAAATATTTTGCACTACATTTAATTTTCTAATTATTTATGTCATGTTTAGATAATTGTTAATTTAGTTTTAAGCTTCTTTCTAAGACAAAAAAAGACATGCCTCCTTATTCTTTACTTACTTACAACCTTTGCATTTAAATATAGATTAGCTGCCCTGAGGTGATGATGTAATCCTTCCTGGGAGCCAAAGTGTCATGACTTTATATTTTATCATTTCTTCCTGCTGGGGAGACAGAAAAAAAGACCTGAAGAAAATAGCCCAAAGAGATGTTTAGGTACAAAAGAAATAGCTACAGAAGAAAAGAACAGTATAAAATTAAAAACCTGGTGTCTTAGTTCACTCGTGCTGCTATAACAAAATACTACAGACTGGGTAATTTATGAAGAACAGATATTTATTTCTTACCGTTCTGGAGGCTAGGAAGTTCAAGAGGGAGGCACCAGCCTTGGTATTTGGTGAGGGCTGCTCTCTGCTTTCAAGATGGCGCCTTGTTGCTGCATCCTCCAGCAAGGAGGAATGCTGTGTCCTTACATGGTAGAGGGGGTGGAAGGACAAAACAGTGTATACTTTCTCTAAATCTTTCCTTTCTTTTCTTTTTTTTTTTTTTTTTGGAGATGGAGTTGCTCTCTGTCACCCAGGCTGGAGTGCCATGGCACTATCTCAGCTCACTGCAACCTCTGCCTCCCGGGTTCAAGTGATTCTCCTGCCTCAGCCTCCCGAGTCGCTGGGATTATAGACATCCACCACTACGCCTGGCTAAATTTTGTATTTTTAGTAGAGACGGGGTTTCACCGTTTTGGCCAGGTTGGTCTCAAACTCCTGACCTCAAGTGATCCACCTGCCTTGTCCTCCCAAAGTGCTGGGATTGCAGGTGTGAGCCACCACGCCCAGCCTGAAGCTTCTTTTATAAGGGCATTAATCCACCCATGAGACAGAACCCTCATGACTTAATCACTTCCTAAAAGGCCCCACCTTTTAATACTACCACAGTGGGGATTTTCAATTTGAATTTTGAGGGGATCACACCTTCAAAACATGGCACCTGGGGAAGAACATTATGTGGTGTGGTGGGCAGAGCACTGGAGTTCTGAATTCTGGCTCCAGCTGTGCCACTAGTTGTGTGCCCTTGGCCTTTTGATTAACATCTCCATGGTACACTTTCCTCTTCTGAGAAGTGTGTTGGGGAGAGGGGTTGGGTGGGAGTGGGATGCTTGAAGCCAAGAAGTTCTACATTGCATTCAGTTCAGTGTGATGGAAGGAATATAGAACTTGGAGTCCAGTGGCAAGAGCTCAGATCCAGATCTGACTCACCTGCCTGTGACTTTATGCAGATTGTTTAACTTAGCAGTGTCGTTCCCTAGAAAATGATGCCTATGATTCCTACCTTCACTACATGAGTGAAGTACATGAAAGGGCATGTTTCTAATAGCTAAATTTAATCACAAGAAGGAAAATACATCTGCAAAAGCATTCCGTCACATGATAGAAGGATGGTAGGTACAACGCATATAAGGAAAATAGATGTGTAACTCTTGAAATTTGAAAATGGCTTAAATAAGCCTGTGGGGAATATTTTTAAGAATTAAATTGATTCCTTTTAAACTCTTTTACTGAACTAACAATACATATTAAGTGCTTATCATTTATGCCCTTAAGGAGCTCACAGTCTAATTGGTTAGTCACTCCTTTTTCTTTCTTTTTAAAAATATTTTTCCTTCAGTTTTAATTGTTGGCCTACATATTTTTTCTTATTTGGAGATGATGTAGGACCTTCTTTCTCTTTTACTGAATTAATATTTACTCTATTGATTCCTGGGTCTGAGCATCTGGTTTTATTTCTAAGCAGAAATGAACCCATTTTTCTTGGTGCTGAGTGAGCATTTCTTAACAGACCTGGACTCTCCAGTGCTTTCTGGAGGAAAGAGCTGACTATAGCAGAACAATGCTGAGGCATGGCCAAACCTTCAGAAGAGCACCAGTGCCACACCGGGTCTTCTCTGTTTCAGCTCTTCAATCCTTAATTGCCAATAGAGGCATTTTCAAGAAAATGTTGAAGATAATTTCAGGAGCGTAGGATTGAAATAGTAGGGCAATGTAAATGATAGAATTGAGAAACACTAACAGAGTTAAGGAGTGACAGCTTTAAACAATATTTTTAAATTTATATACAATTAGAAGAATACATAGACTTATAGAAAGAGATTTTCATCCCAATTGGCTGGTAATGTTATTGAATACTTTTTTATTACAATCTGTGATAAAATGCCATTTATGTAACCAATAAGACATAGTGTGGCCATTGAGCCAAGTTTGTGGTTTACCTTTGACTGTAGTTAAAACAAGTGTGATGAATGAACAATTGCTGTTACAGCTGGATACAAGCAGGACTTTGTAAGAAGAGTCTTGAAATCTTTAGTTGAAGTCTTTGTTTCTCACCACTGTACTGAAGCTGAAAGTGTTTCAAAGCTAGTAGGCAGCCTTCTTTTGATGGATCTTATTCACTTGAAATTAAAGACAGAAGCTCTCCTAATCACAAAAATTCTTTTGCCATAATTAATAACTTGGGAATTTTCCATTGCTTTTGAGTACAGTAAGAAAATTAAGGAAATTACACATTTTGGATGTGCTCAGTACCTTACAACAGGAATAGTTTCAACTATGTCTGTCAAAATAAGTATCCTCTACCTTTGATTTGAATACCCACCCTCTCTTCTGGTATATGTCAAATGCCCGAGCTGAAGCTCCCCAGGGATTTGGTAATGCTGGTTCTGTTATAAAAATGAGCCAATAAATGTATAGGCTGGAAGTGGCGTTTACCAAGGAAATATGCCTGAAATGAAATGAAGACCTACTTTCTAACATGCTTCTTTTTGAATCCTCTGCATACTGTGATGGAATTGTAGGTTGATGCTCCAGGCTTCCCCTTGAATGAATGCCTATGGGCTAGGCTAGAAACTGTTTTCTTTGTGGTTTGTCTCCTGTCCAAACCCATGGGAAGCCCAAGCTCCTTTCGTTTTCATTCTTTTCTAAGTCTAGTGCTTTTGAACACAGAACCCCCATCCTCCCACCACCCAAACTCCACATTCCAACCCCATGATTTCATGGTACCTGGCATGTCTCCCCTGCCATGCAATCAGGCCGCCTGCTGACTCCTGCAGAGGGAATAGACGGGAACATAAACTTACTGCAGAAGAGCAGGACGCTCTCTGTATGTTTTTAAGACCAGGTATCCAGTTCCCATTTAGAGGCTGTATTTTTTTAACAGCGCCTTGAAAATTGAACAAAACACTTCTCGTTGGTCTCATTGCTTGATAATATAATTCCCTCTGCGCTAATGTATAGAATCCCAGGAACTAGAGAATGGAAAAGAAATATTAGATCATTTCTAGCCCATTCCCACTGGTCACAATACTTTTTTCCCACAGTCTCTTCTCTGGTGCTTTTCTCTTCTAGTTTTCTCAAGAATTTGTTTTCTCCATTTCTCCTGGGGAATAATTTCTGAGTTTGAAGATGGAGGAATATATGTGAAAATATTCCTATTATTTTCAACTTAAAATTCCTAGTCTTTATAACCCTTTACATTACCATAAACAGTCCCTTATCTTCCTAGGTCAAGTATTTCAGGATGGTATTTTTTTCCTTTCCATTTATTAACTTCAGAGTTTGTTTTTCTGCTTTGCTTTCTCTCTTCATCAATCAGTCCCTAAAGCCCATTAATCATTTCTTACTGCACTGAAAATTCCTTTGCTTATTCCCATATCAGGAATCCAGAGCTGGTTAAGGTCCCTAGGTCCTGGAGGAAGCCTCACTAATAGGTACTCATTCTATGCTAACTTCTCTCTCTCAATTCTCAAGTAGGAATTATTTTAAAAATATTGTTTCTAGATTATGATTTGGGGATTTCATCACTTGAAAGCCTTTTATATGTGTGTTTGTGATTTTGAGTGTAAGATTATATTTGTTCTCAATTACCTGAAGGATATTTTTCATATCCTCAGAGCCACAAATCATTTGGGTTTCCTCCTCAGTTCTTGGATCAAGCACAATTCTGGACCATGGAACTATGATGTAGCATTCTATTTTAGGGCTACCATCTTAGGAGTTGAGAGGAAAATAGACTATATTTGTAGGAGTTAGAATACTTGGGGAAAAGGAAGTGCCAAATTTAAGTAGCCTTGGCACTCACATATCAAAAGTAGATTAGCTCTCGGGAGCTAGCATTAGGTATAAAAAAGACTTAACATGGCTTGTGGCTTCCTGGATTGGAGGACTCAATATTATAAGATGTCAGTTCTCCCTGAAACAGTCTATAGATGCAGTGTGATCCCAGTCAGCAACCCCAACCAACAATTGCAGCTTCTAATCTAATCTAAAAAGAAGGAAAAAATGAACAGGTTTTTTTCTTCTCTTGGGACTTGACAAGATGATTCTAAAATATATTGATACATATAAAGGGCCAAGAATGGATAAAGTACTCTTGAAGAAAAAGAAGGTGGAAAGCCTCACTTTAGCAGGTTCCAAGACATATTTTTAAAAAGCAATGTGATACTGACACAGTGACAGACAGACTAATGAGTCAGAATTGAAAGACCAGACCCTTACCAGATTCTTCATAGAGGGATCCTTGATTTATGATGGCGATGGCATTTCAAAGCAGTGGGAAGAGACAGTCTTTTCAATAAATGGTGCTAGAATAATCAGATATTCATATAGGAAAAAAAGAAGAAATTAGATGCATACCTCACACCATATGCAAAAAACTCCAGATGGATAGAGACCTAAATGTGAAGAGTAAAGATAAAATTTTAAAGTGCATACACACGCACATTTTATATATGCATATGTGTGTGTGTCTAGCTATATGTATATATCCATATATGCACACACACACACACACACACGTGCACCTTCATAACTGCAGGGTATTGAAAGATTTCTATGATACAATAATCTGTTATCAGAAGTTATATATTTGATTCATAAAATTAAGTACGTAACTTTATCAAAAGATAATATAAAGAGAAGACAGCCATACAATATGACAATATTTGCTCTACATGTAATTGACAAAATATTAGCATCTAGAATATGTACAGATTCTGAAATCAATAAAAGACAATCCAATCTGAGAAAAACAGGCAAAATAATTTAAATAGGCTCTTCATAGAAGAGGAGGTAAAAATAGGTAATAATCATAAAAAGAGTTCCTAACTTCTTTAATAATCAAAGAGAATTAAACCATAATGAGATTCTACCTCATTTCCATCAGATTAGCTAAAAATAAAAAGACTGCCAATACCAAGTGTTGATGAGGACATGGAACAGGAACTTGGTAGAAAGTGTATAATGTTACATACTTAGGAATAGTTCCCCATATTGAAGTACTACAACTGAAGAAACATAAACATACCTTATGACTCAGCAATTCTGCTCCTAGATATATACACTAGAGAAACTTGGCTCATAATACACTAAGATACCTGTATAATAATGGTCTTTTTTGTCCCTGTAATTTTTTATTTTGCAAATTTTTAAACTGACTGAAAAGTTGCAAAATTAATACAACGAATATAATAAAGTCTTAATAGATGGTAGCTAAGCAAAGCATATTAGCTAGTAGAGAGAACATACATGGGCTTTGAAGTCAGCGATATCTGGCTTGAAACCTCAACTCCACCACTTACTAGCTGTGTGACCATGGGCAATCTAGTTAAATCTGTGAGCCTCACGTCTCTCATCTATAAACTGGAGGTAATAATATGCCTACCATATTAGGTATTATAAGGATTAAATGCATTAATATATGTAAAGCACTGGGCATAAATGCTTCCAACATAGTTGTTCAGTAAATTATTGCTGCTATTGTTGTTTTGTTGTGGTGGTGGTGGTTAAAAATGATAATGATGCATTTTATTTTCTCAGGGCCTTTTAGTTACAGCATATTTATTGATACATACTCATTTTTGGTTTTTCACTGTGGAATTTATTATAAAATAATTCAGGGGAAAAATAACAATTGTTTTTTTACTTTGTATTGCATTTTTTTCTTTTCATTTTCCTATTATAACTTCAGTATTAGAAAGTACAAACCAAAGGGAAAATATGACCAGGGTAAAAATGCTTTTTATAATTTAAATAATTATGTAGAATTAAAATTTCCTTTTGAAGAATTGAAAACCCAAATATGATTTTATTAAAAGTAAAAGGAAACCAAGGCATAGAAAATTTAAATAGCCTTATTAAGAAGTAATATTAGAAATAGAGTGTATGTTTTCTAATTTCTATCCCAAGATCTCATACACCAAATTATAATATCAACAATATAAAAAAAATCTTAAGGCAATAGCAGTAGCCTTTAGCACTAATGCTAAGGCCTTCATTTCCTTAACTGCAAAATAAATTAAATGACATGAAAAACCCTTGAAGCCCCTTTAATCTCCAGTGGAATTTGATTCTATGTCTGAAGGCTTCTTCATTGACCACCAAGCCTCAGCTATCTTTTCCTCTTGGGAATTCCTCTCTGAACCCTATTCTGTATCATTCCAAACTGGTCATGATCATGTTACCATGTTATACCTTTGCTTATCTTTTCATAAACAATACCCTCTATCTCCAATTAGATCACATGCTCTTGGGGATGCAGATCTTTTCCTTCTTTTTTTTTTGAGACTGGGTCTCACTCTGTTGCCTAGGCTAGAGTGCGGTGATGCAATCTTGGCTCAGTGCAGCCTCCACCTCCTAGGTTCAAGCAATTCTTCCACCTCAGCCTCCCGAGTAGCTGGGATTAAAGGTGCACCACCATGCCCGGGTGATTTTTGTATTTTTAGTAGAGATGGGGTTTCACCATGTTGGCCAGGCTGGTCCCAAACTCCTGACCTCGGGTGATCCACCCTCCTCAGCCTCCCAAAGTGCTGGGATTACAGGCATGAGCCACCACTCTCGGCCGCAGATCTTTTCTTATATGTCTTTGCATTTGTACATGTTCGAGTGCAAAAACATTTTTAATATCATTTTTTTGTCCCTAGTAGCATCTAGCATAGTGATTTACAGAGTAGGCACAAAATAAATTGATGATGATGACTGTCAGATTGTAGTTTACAAAAATATAACTAGCTCCCACAGCTATGATAACATGGACATAGGATTCATGGGATTCTGCCTCAAAAGCAAATATGCTTGTTTTCCTTCGTTCCAGAAAGACAGCAAGAAGCGAGTATTTTCCGGCATTCAACCTACAGGAATCCTCCACCTGGGCAATTACCTGGGAGCCATTGAGAGCTGGGTGAGGTTACAGGATGAATATGACTCTGTATTATACAGCATTGTTGACCTCCACTCCATTACTGTCCCCCAAGACCCAGCTGTCCTTCGGCAGAGCATCCTGGACATGACTGCTGTTCTTCTTGCCTGCGGCATAAACCCAGAAAAAAGCATCCTTTTCCAACAATCTCAGGTCAGCTTCTCAGATTAGAACTGAGAAAACTCTTATTTGTAGATTATTTGAGGAAAAAATGTTGAATGGTTCATACAGCCCCTGCTTGTGATGTTTAAAAAGCGTTTGAAGGTGCCTTTTTCAAATGTGATTTTTTTTCAGCTTAATGTTTTACTTGTATTTATATCATTAAGCATCATTATATTGCAAGAGTATTTTTCAGCTTTTCCTCCACTGTATTTGGTAAGTTTATGATGCTTCATATACCAAGAGTTGTGTTTCATTAGTACTTCTAGCCCTGGAATTGTTTTGCTATGCTGGGTTGCTTTCAAACTGATTACTTTGTGTTATTGACTAATCTTCTTGTGATCAAGGATAGAAGTTAGTGACCAATAGTTTTATGTAATTCCAATGTTGCTTTATTAGATGTTGTATTTGGAAGGTCTGTTGGATAATTCCCATTGTTCATTCTTTGTATAACAGTTTTTGAGAAGATTTGATAGCCCAAGTTGGGAAATTGGAAGACAAAGTCCCAGTGTCTTGTGTCTAAGCCAAGAAAAGCTTCATAGAAAAGCCAAAATATTTGACTCATATCTTCACTGTGGATGAATCAATTTATTCTTGGACAGGCCGATAGTCTGGCCTAGAGACAAGGCAATCAAGATACACCCTAGAAAAATACGAAAATTCTAACTAGATCATGCCTTCATTATGTATCTGCTTTAACCTTAGGACAAAGCCCAGCCAAGGAATGGTATGTTATACATGCTATGGTACATGTTAACATGCATGAATATATGTAACCTTCCTTGATTGTATATTTCTATCATTATTTTTATATATTTTTTTATACATAACACTTAATGTAATGATTCTTACAGAGCAGACAGTTAAAAAATATGTGATAAACGAAAAGAGTATAATGATCCCTTGGCATCCAAAGAGTGTTGGTTCCAGGACCACCAAAGCTACCAAAATCTGCAGATGCTCAAGTTCCTTATATAAAATGGAATCATATTTGCATATAACCTACACATATTCTCTCGTATACTTTAAACCATCTCTACATTACCTATAATAACCTAATATAATATAAATGCTATGCAAATAGTTGTTATACTGTATTGTTTTTTAATTTGTATTATTTTTCTATTGTGGTATTGTTATTTTTTGATGCCTAAATACACACTGATTTCATATATATATATACTAATTTTTTAAATTTTTGGAGATTAGGAAGGTGTATGTGCAGTTTTGTCACATGGATATGTTGTGTAGTGGTGAAGTCTGAGCTTTTAGTGTACCTGTCACCCGAATAGTGAACATTGTACTCAATAGGTGATTTTTCAACCAACATCCTCTTCCCGGCTTTTGGAGTCTCTAGTGTCTGTTATTTCTCTCTGTATGTCCATGTGTACCTATTCTTTAGTTCCCACTTATAAGTGAGAACATACAGTATTTGATTTTCTGTTTCTGAATGATTTCACTTAGGGTAATGGCCTGTATTTCATGTTGGCCTCCATGCTGCTGCAAAAGACATGATTTCATTCCTTGTTATGACTGTGTAGTATTCCACAGTGTATATATAGTGGCAGTGTTATTTTTTATTAGTTGTTTTTTCCTAATATTTTCAATCTGCTGTTTGGTTGAGTCCATGGATGCAGAACACACAAATTCAGAGGGCCAACTGTATGTTTAAAAAATAAATGCAGTTATCAACTTTGTTGCCAGCTTGGAGATAATTTGATAAAATAATAGAATCTGATCATTAAAAGGACCATAAAGGCAATTTACCTCAACTTCATTCCTTATAGTTGGTCAGGAAGCCTTTGCTTACACATGATTTTTCAAATTCAGTGTTGGACAGATCCAGTTACTATAAAATACTTGCTTTTACTGACCAAATATCTACCTCCATATAATTTCCATTCATTCATTTAATTTCTGCTCTGTAAAAAACACAATAAATCAACTCTGCTTCCATACAACTGCTCTTCGAATACTTGGAAAGACATTTATTATGTACCATTTGTATCTTACCCTGTAGGTCCTTACTGTATAGGTCTTGCCTTCTACAAACTAGGTGTCCCCAGGTCTCTCACCTTCTTGGTCATCCTATCTCAAAAGCACTCTCACCTTCTTTCTGAAAAGAACGTGCCTCGAGCTTCACATCCATTGCCAACGTTGGAGAGCTGTTCATCGTTAGAGCCACTTTTTGAGTCACCTAATGCATTTTGCAAAGCACATCATCTTCACTTCATCTAAGCTGTTTTTAATACAAGCTGGCTTTTGATCCTTAGCTGATACTATTTCTAAAAATTGTATTCCCAGCCACAAATACCTATTTCCATACTTCTTGTAGATGAATGTATAATCTCCACAAAGTAACCACTTGCCAGATTGCTTTTTAAAGTGATCTTTAATATTAAAGGCTTATTTACAACTACATCCTATACTTGCACTTTGAGCTCAATCTCTCAGGAATGATTACCATATTATAATTTTTTTCTACTTTATAAAGGATTTTTAGCAATGACCTTCATAAGTATCTAAAATTTGCAATAATTGAGATATATTCTTCCATGAGGAACTTTGTTATTCAAAATAGCAATTGAAAAAGTAACCCACAATATGAGAGACTTTGTAAAGACTTCCCCATTAAGGAGGGACAAAATTCACCTTCTCTTAAAATGGAACCTAATGAGCTCATTGGGTCTAGGTCAGAGAGTGGAAGGGACAGACTTGACTGGTGTGTGCCCGTCTTCTCCTCATAGCCTTAATGCAGTTGTAAAGCTGTTTTACAATTCACCTCCGGCCATCCCTCACTTCAGCTCCATTGTGGAGAATTTTGATAGTTTGCCAGCAAAATGTAAGGGAAGTACTCATCTTGCCTACATTATACAATTTGTCTGACAAAGACAATATGAAAAATTTCCTCAGGTGTCTTTATAACCTAAGATAAACTTGGTCTTAGCCATTTCGTTCTTTGACTCAGGTAACCAACCTTATTACAACTCTGTGGATGGATGGATGGATGGATGGATGGATGGATGGATGGATGGATGGATGGGATATTTTATAAGGCTTTCTTTCCCCCTTTTTAAAAAATGTAATTTTATTTTAAAATATTTTTAAAAATTTATAACAATAGAGAGAATAGTATACTGTACCCCATCACTTGTTAACATTTCGTTATTTGTCTCACTGATGTTACTTTCTTTTCTTTTTTTTTTCTTTTTTGAAATAGAGATAGGGTCTTGCTCTGTTGCCCAGGCTGGAGTGCAGTAGTGTGATCATAGCTCACTGCAGCTTCGAACTCCTGGGCTCAGGATCCTCCTACCTTAGCGTCCTGAGTAATAGCTGGGACTACAGGTGTATTCTACCACACCTGGCTTTTTTTTTTTTTTTTTTTTTTGGAGAGACGGGGTCTCACAACGTTGCCCAGGCTGGTATCAAACTCCTGGGCTCAAGTGATTCTCCCAACTCGGCCTTCCAAAGTGTTGGGATTGTAGGAATGAGCCACTGTGCCTGGTTGATGTTATTTTCTTTGTTGAAGTATTTCAAAGCAGATACCACAAATCATGGCATTCCAATTCCTAAATATTTTAGCATGCCACTATAAATTCAGGAAATTTTCTTACATAACCATAATACTGTAATGACACCTAACAATGATAATTCCATATTATCATCTAATACCCAAATTACTCTGACTCTCCCAAAAATGACTTTTATAGTAGGCTTGTTTGAGTGAAGATCTACCAAGATTCACATATTTCATTTGATTATGGATCTTAAGTCTTTTTTTAATGCCTTTTGATTTGTTCATCAAATTTTAATTTATTTCCTATAAAGTTAGTCCTGCGCTTAAAAAGAATTAAAACTTTGATTTTTATGCTTCTACTTTTTTTCACACCTTTGATGTATTGATCAAGTTTTCTTTTGTTTACTATAAAGTTAATTCTTTTAAACTTAAAAATAAACCTTAGTTTTTTAGTTGCTTTCTCTTTACACTAATCTGTGTTAACTGATGGTTAGTGACTATAAACTACTGTCCCACATAGTTGCTCATCACCATTTTCATTAATTTGAGTAGAAGCTGTGCTTACCTACTGCCGGTGGATTGCCTGGAAATGAACATTAGACATCAGCTCCTTTAGAATGGCCATAATGCTTCAGTTTGTTCACGGATGATGATGGAAAGGTCCTCCTGATGCCTTATCTTACAGCCATGAAGGCATGTATTGGCTTTTGCTTCTTAGAACCATTTTCAAGTAGAAGTATAAATGAATAAACTAGTCTTCTGGAAACAGTTATTATCTTAGCCACATGACCCCATTATTTACAGTGTTCTAGTAGGTGAAGGATCATCATGGCGATGACTTATGTTTTGTAATACAAAAATCAATAATCAATAACTGTCTTTTTTTCTTTTTCATTTTCTTCTTTTTAATAGGCAACGCTAGAAAGAATTTTTTCTTTTTTCTTTATTTTAAATTGACAAAAATTGCATATATTTGTGGTGTACAACATGATGCTTTGAAATATGTATACATTGTAAAATGGCTAAATCAAGCTATATAACATATGTATTACCTCACATACTTACCTATCTTTAAGTGATGTTCAGGTATACAATACATTATTATTAACTATGGTCACCATATTGTACCATAGATCTCTTGAACTTATTTCTCTTGTCTAACTGAAATTTTGTGTCCTTTGACCAACATCTTCCCATTTCCTCTTGCCCCATTCTACTGTGCTTCTATGAGCTCGATTTTTTAGATTTCACATGTAAGTGAGCTTATGCTGTATTTGTCTTTCTGTGCCTGGCTTATTTCACTTAACAAAATGTCCTCTGGGTTCATCCATGTTGTCATAACTGACAGGATTTCCTTTTTCAAGGCTGAATAGTATTCCATTGTGTGTATATAGTGTATTTTCTTTATCTGTTCATCTGTTGATAGACACTTAAGTTGATTCCATATTTTGACTATTATGAATAGTGCTGCAATAAACATGAAAGTACAGATGTGTCTTTGACATACTGATTTTCTTTCCTTTGTATATATACCCATTAGAGGGATTGCTGGCTTATATGATAGTTCTGTTTTTAATTTTTTTGAGGAACCACCATACTATTTTCCATAATGGCTGTACTAACTTACTTTCTCACCAACAGTGTGCATGGGTTCCCTTTTCTCCACATCTTTGCCAACACATGTTATCTTGGTTTTTTGTTTGTTTTGTTTTGTTTTGTTTTTGTTTTTGTTTTTGTTTTTGTTTTTTAGATGGAATCTCACTTTGTCACTCAGGCTGGGGTGCAGTGCCACGATCTCGGCTCACTGCAACCTCTGCCTCCCGGGTTCAAACAATTCTCCTGCCTCAGCCTCCCAAGTAGTTGGGATTACAGGCACCTGCCACCAAGCTTGGCTAATTTTTGTATTTTTAGTAGAGACAGGGTTTCACCATGTTGGCCAGGCTGGTCTCGAACTCCTGACCTCAAGTGATCTGTCCACCTTAGCCTCCCAAAGCGCTGGGATTACAGCCATGAGCCACCACACCTGGCTTATCTTTTTAGTAACAGTCATTTTAACAAATGTGAGGTGATCAATCTGTGTAGTCTCCAATAAAGGGGGGGGCTGAAAAGAAAATAATCGTATCATTTTCAGATTTATAAAAAAATGCTTATTAGGAAAGTATTTTTATTTATTTATTTATTTATTTATTTATTTATTTATTTATTTATTTATGACAGGGTCTCACTCTGTCACCCAGGTTGGAGTACAGTGGTGGAGTGATAGCTCACTGTAGCCCCAAACTCCTGGGCTTAAGCAGTCCTCCCAAAGTGCTGGGAGTACAGGTGTGAGCCACTGTGCCTGGTCAGAATACTATTTTTAAATGTGTAAGGCTGGCTGGACAGGGTGGCTCACACCTGTAATATCAGCACTTTGGGAGGCTGAGGCAGGTAGATCCCTTGAGCTCAGGAGCTCCAGATCAGCCTGGGTAACAAGGCAAAACCCTCTCTCTACAAAAATTACAAAAATTAGCCAGGCGTGGTGTCACATGCCTGTGGTGTCAGCTACTCGGAAGGGAGGCTGAGGCAGGAGAATCAGGTGAACCCAGGAGGCAGAAGTAGAAGTGAGCAGAGATCACGCCACTGCACTCCAGCATGGGCGACAGAGCGACACCTTATCTCAAAAAAGAAAAACACAATGTGTTAGGTTTACCAAACTATTTCATGTATATGACTTCTCTCTTAATCATCAAAACAGCCACAGGAATTAGATATTACTGTTATCTTTCACTAATGAATAAATTAAGGTATGAAGAGATTAAGTAAATTGAAAATGTGCTTAAAATGATCTTTGAGCAGTACCTGGTACTTAGTAAATACTCAGCATATAGAACTTTTTCATTAGCTGCCTAAGGTCACCCAGTTCGTAGGTGGCAAAGCCAGGGCTTTTACAGTTTTCCCCTAAAGCACCACTTATGGAAGATGTACTCATGAGGTGGGAACCTCGTTCTGCCCCCCTGCCTACGCACCCTTCTCCAGCCCTCACGTCTCTGCTTCTGGAGATGCTTGTAGAGGGAAAGTGGGGAGTTGGAGCTGACCTCAAGGCCCTCATTATTTCTCACCTGAACAATTAAATTACCCTTTCACTCCTGCCCTAGCCTCACAGTTTGGCAGTTCATTCCCCACAAGGCAGCCACAGTCACCTTTCTACTAAAAACACATCAGTGTTTCTCTTCTGCCCTCAGGTAAAAATCTAAACTCAGCTTAGCTAGAAATCCCTTAAAAAATGAAGCCCCAGAGTACACTAGGCCAGTGTTTCTTCTGCTACACCACTAAGTTATGCAGACCTTTTATTATCAGTTTATTTTGTGATTGGATGATCTGATTAACTTCTACCAATGACTCTTTAAAGCTGAAGCCAAAATAATTTCTTCTGGTTTAATTTTGAGAAGATTTGATAAATCAGTCCTTAACTTACAAAACAGATAAATTAGAGATTATTTATCTACATTTGCTATTTCCTTTATACTGGTAGGTTTATAGTGTACTTAAGCATTTAATCGATCATTAAATATGTAACAGAAAGGATAAGAATTTAGAAAACAATTTTATTTAATGTTTTGGGAGCCAATTCCAGTTAACATTAGTTATACCCACCTCCCCATCACACAGTTATTTACAAGCAAAATTAAGAATTTTTGAAATTATGAGTTAGAGAAAAATATTATTTTGTAATGTGCTTTTTTCAGCTGTATTCATTGTGTTAAGCAAATTACAGCTAAATTATAAAGGCTATTTTTCTGTGTGCTATTGTTGAACGTCAGAAAAAGTTCTAATAATGGGTTGAAATGGGGAAAGGATTTAGCTATGTTACAATGTTGACTTTTACCAGTAATTTTCATCTCCAATCCTTTGAATTCTTTCTCAGCAGTCTGACTGGAACAATTCAGACTTACTGAAGATTTTTCTCATTATTTTCTTTTTCTTTCTCTCCCACTGGCCTCTAGTCATGTGCTTCCCCTAAAATATGTTCACCATATGCGGGGAATTTTATAGACCCTCTCCTCTCAAAGGTGTGTGTGTGTGAGAGAGAGAGAGAGAGTGAGAGAGAAACACATCGTGGGAAGGGAGTCATGCCTATGTGTGTGTTTGGCAGAGGTTTCCATCCCCACGCCAGAGTCAATGGTCTTTTATTTCTAGCAAGCCAGCAGGCCTGAGTGCAGATCCAATCTGAGTCCTACAGCTGCCTGGGGTACAGGCCTCTACATCTTTCACTGTTACTCTGCAGATGGAAGATAAAAAGTGGAGGACATAGCTCTAGGCACTGGATTCCTGCCAAGGCAAGGAGAAAAGGACAGTTGGGGCCACCAGATACTGTGTTACGAGGGTCCAAAGAGACCAAGGAAAAGTTGAGGGAGGAGAGGGGGATTTGCATCTCTGGAATGTGGGCTCATTCTGTAATTAGAGTTATGTTGTTTCCCAGGAAACAAAAATCAATAATGATAAAGGAAGAGAGACAATGGAGGAATTGGTTTCTGAATGATAGCCGAAGTAACTGACTACATAAATCTTGGCTTACTATACATAAATAAAAGTTATACCTCACCAATTGTCCCTTGTCTTAGAGGTATAAAACTAAGGCCTTAAACTGGACAGAGAGTCTAGTGCTTCCATTTATTCTGGTAATTTAGGAAAATATTTGAGTGTATTTATATTTGTTAAACTCTCAAAATTGTTCGCTACCAACAATAGGTGCTCTTTCAGCTAACAATGGAAAGGGAGCAAACGTCTGCGTAGATTAGTGGACTTGGAGAATACATTTGTGAAATTGGCATCACCTCCAAAGTTCCTAGGGGTAAATAAGAATCTAAATGGCCCATGGCATAAATAATAAGTTTGGAAAACTATTATATAATCAAACTCTGCATGTATTTCCTTCTCCACAGTTTCCAATAATACCACTTCCTTGCCTGGATCTATACTCCTGTGTGACATGATGAACAAGTTGCAGTACTTGTGTTACTTCTATCCTGGACATAGGAACAGGTGATAGGTTAATTATACCTTCAAGAAGAGTTCTTTTCTTGCTGTCAAAACAATAGTGAAAAAAAAAAAATACAGGCTTTGAAGCCAGACATACTCAGCTTGAATCTTACTGTCACTTCTTTTTGGTTGTGAGACTATGGGCAAGTGGCTCAAGCTCTCTGAATCCCATTTTTAATGTCTATAATAGCAATTTAAATAAGATAATATATTTTGTCTAGCAAATGTTAACTTTCTATCACCTTCCTCCACTATATACAATGCTCCCACCCTAGGCTCCTCGATATTGAGAAGGATTTATATAAGGGTAGAGTGGGATTAGAAGATGGAGATAAAGTTAATGACAATGCCTCTTTTTATCTTCAATAAGAAAGTATTTTCAGAAGAGTTTGTCTAAGGTTTTTTGAGGACTTTTTAAGAAATATTTCAAACATTCATAAAAGGATGAAAATGAATGGCTGCCTTTTGAATTGCTTACCTTTTGGCATACTTGCTTCATGTGGTTTTTGTTTTTTACACATTAAACATTACAAGTATAATAGAAACTTTTCTGCTTAGTTGTAACGCCATTTTCCTCTGTGCCTTCCCAGAGGTAACCACTATTATATTGATTTGACACTCCTCATTCCTACAAATGTGTTTGTATTTGTATTGCATATAATATAGCCATTAACAATCCATATCATTTGTTTTGCATGTTTTAAAACTGTGTGAATGGCATTATGCTGCCCATATCCTCTTGCATCGATTTTTTGTGTACAATGTTACATGCTTGGGATTTATTTAGTTTGACTGCTGTACAGTATTCTGTTGTCTGCCTCCTTCACAGTTTATCCATTTTCCTGGCAAAGGATATTTGGATTTTTTTCCAGCTTTTTATTACTACAAACAATACTACAGAGGGCATAGTTTTATCTGCTTTTTGTGCACATGTGAAAAACTTTCTTTAGTTGTATTAATATATGCCTAAGAGTACATTCAGGAGGATGTATGATATATACATCATCAGCCTCAGTGGATGTTGCCAGCTTGTTCTCCAAAATGGTATTCTAACTTATATTACCACCAACAGGAACTCTCCTTGGCAACATTTGGTGTTATTAGACATATTACTTTTGGCACTGTAATGCACGAAATGTGCCATCTTATTGTTGTTTGAATTTCCCTGACTACTGGTAAGGTTAGGCATTTATTTCTTATGTTTTAACTCCTTTGTTTTCTTTTGTGAATTCTTTGCTCGTATCTTTTGACTATTTTTTAATTGTTTGTATTTTCCTATTGATTTGTAGAGGTTCTTTACGTATTCTGAGTACCAATCCTTTGTTATACATTATCATTTTTCAGTTTGTAGCTTGTCTTTTTTTTTTTTTTTTTTTTTTTTGAGACGGAGTCTCTCTGTCGCCCAGACTGGAATGCAGTGGCGTGATCTTGGCTCACTGCAAGCTCTGCCTCCCAGGTTCACACCATTCTCCTGCCTTGGCCTCCCGAGTAGCTGGGACTACAGGCACCCACCACTACACCCGGCTAATTTTTTGTATTTTTAGTAAAGATGGGGTGTCACTGTGTTAGCCAGGATGGCTCTCGATCTCCTGACCTTGTGATCTGCCCACCTTGGCCTCCCAAAGTGCTGGGATTACAGGCGTGAGCCACCGCACCCAGCCTTGTAGCTTGTCTTTTAATTTTTAAATGCTGTCTGTTGTTGTACAGAGTTTTTTGTTTGTTTGTTTGTTTTTTAATATAGCCAATTCAGTGTTTTCCTTTATGGTTGTATGCTTCTGGAGTATATTTTTAAGTTATTCTATACTGGCCTAGTGTGATAAAGCTGTTCTTTTATATTATCTCTTGAATATGGTAAGTTTTGCTTTTCACATTTAAGACTTGAGTTATGTAGATCTTACAAATTCTGTCACATTTTATTTACAATATTTTTAAAAATCACATTGGTTAATACCACAGCTCTCATCAGGAATGTCTGGACATATTGGAAGCTATCTAATGCATAATGATGGATATATGTTTTCTAAAATTCTAATTTATGCTAGAAAGCTGAAATGTTTATAACCAATACCTTCTGTGGGTTGTTTTCCTTGAAATGCCTTGGTTCCTTTGTTTCCTCTTGATGAATTTTGTTAGAGACTACTCTATTAATCATTTAGAGGATATACTTTTGATTTTGTGAGGCTCTTATTGTATCTTTGTTTTTTATTTATTTCCTTTTTTTTTTGAGACAGAGCCTTACTGTCACCCAGGCTGGAGTGCAGTGGCATGATCTCGGCTCACTGCAACCTCTGCCTTCTGGGTTCAAGCTATTCTCATACCTCAGCCTCCCAAGTAGCTGGGATTACCGGCACCCACCACCATGCCAGCTAATTTTTGTATTCTTATTAAGTAGAGACAGGGTTTCGCCATGTTGGCCAGGCTAGTCTCAAACTCCTGACCTCAAGTGATCTGCCCGCCTCCTTTGTTTTTATTTCATTAGTTTCATTCCCTCCTCCATTTTATTTTCTTTGAAATTATGTGGTTGTGCTTTTACTAACTTCTTGAGTGGACCTCATTAATTTTCAGCCATTCTTCTTTCTAATATAAACATTTAAGAGTGCAGTATAAATTTCCAAGTTCTGTTTTATCAGCATTGACAAAGTTGTGATATGTTATAGTATTTTCACTATAAATCAGTTCTGAATAATTTCTAATTTTCACTACTATTTCTTATTTGATCTATCATTTATTTAGAAGTATGTGTTTAGATTTCCAAGTACAGGGCTCTTTTTTTAACTTAACTTTTTTAAAAAATTGATTTCTAATTTCATTACATATTAATCAAAGAATATAGTCTCAATGCTTTCAGATCTTTTGTATTTTTAAAGCTTGAATTTAGCAAATTTACAAACGTTCTACTTGTGCTTGAAAATACTTTCTATTTTCTGATTCAGTGAATTTCAAATTTTTTATTGTTTATGACTATCAGTAAAAAATTTTGAGACTTTCCCTTAAGATAGATATATACTGTACATCATTGTATTAGACTGTTTCCATGCTGCTGATAAAGATATACCCGAGACTGGGAAGAAAAAGAATTTTAACTGGACTTAGAGTTTTACATGGGGAAGCCTCAGAATCATGGCGGGAGGTTAAAGGCACTTCTTACACACCAGCGGCAAGAGAAAAATGAGGAAGAAGCAAAAGTGGAAACCCCTGATAAACCTGTCAGATCTGGTGAGACTTATTTACTATCAACAGCATGGAAAAGACCGGCCCCCATGATTCAATTACCTCCCCCTGGGTCCCTCCCACAACATGTGGGAATTCTGGGGATATAATTGAAGTTGAGATTATGTGGGGACACAGCCAAACCATATCATTCTGCCCCTGGCCCCTCCAAATCTCATGTCCTCACATTTCAAAACCAATCATGCCATCCCAACAGTCCCCCAAAGTCTTAACTCATTTCAGCATTAACCCAAAATCCACAGTCCAAAGTCTCATCTGAGACAAGGCAAGTCCCTTCTGCCTATGAGCCTGTAAAATCAAAAGCAAACTAGTTACTTCCTAGATACAATGGAGGTACAGGTACTGGGTAAGTACAGCCATTCCAAATGGGAGAAATTGGTCAAAATGGCTCATACAAGTCCGAAATCCAGTGGGGCAGTCAAATCTTAAAGCTCCAAAATGATCTCCTTTGACTCCAGGTCTCACACTCAGGTCACGCTGATGCAAGAGGTGGGTTCCCATGGTCTTGAGCAGCTCCATTCCTGTGGCTTTGCAGGGTACAGCCTCCCTCTTAGCTGCTTTCATAGGCTGGCATTGAGTGTCTGTGGCTTTTCCAGGCTCACGGTGCAAGCTGTCAGTGGATCTACCATTTTGGGATCTGGAGGATGGTGGCCCTCTTCTCACAGCTCCACTAGGTAGTGCCCCAGTAGGTACTCTGTGTGGGGGCCCTGACCCCACATTTCCTTTCCACACTACCCTAGCAGAGGTTCTCCATAAGGGCCTCGCCCCTGCAGCAAACTTTTGCCTGGGCATCTAAGGCATTTCCATACGTTTTCTGAAATCTAGGCGGAGGTTCCCAAACCTCAGTTCTTGACTTCTGTGCACCTACAGGCTCAACACCACATGGAAGCTGCCAAGGCTTGGGACTTCCACCCTCTAAAGCCACTGCCCACGCTCTGTCTTGGCCCCTTTCAGCCCAGCTGGAGTGGCTGGGACACAGGGTGCCAACTCCCTAGGTTGCGCACAGCACCAGTACCCTGAGCCTGGCCCACAAAACCACTTTTTCCTCCTGGGTCTCTGGACCTGTGATGGGAGGGGCTGCTGTGAAGGTCTCTGACATGGCCTGGAGACATTTTTCCCACTGTCTTGAGGATTAACGTTAGGCTCCTTGCTACTTATGAAAATTTCTGCAGCGGGCTTGAATTTCTCCCTAGAAAATTGGTTTCTCTTTTCTATCGCATAGTCAGGCTGCAAATTTTCCAAACTTTTATGCTCTGCTTCCCTTATAAAACTGAATGCCTTTAACAGTACCTAAGTCACCTCTTGAATGCTTTGCTGCTTAGAAATTTCTTCTGCCAGATACCCTAAATCATCTTTCTCAAGTTCAAAGTTCCACAAATCTCTAAGGCAGGGGCAAAATGCTGCCAGTCTCTTGGCTAAAACATAACAAATCACCTTTGCTCCAGGTCCCAACAAGTTCCTCATCTCTATCTGAGACCACCTCAGTCTGGACATTATTGTCCATATCACTATCAGCATTTTGGGCAAAGCCATTCAACAAGTCTCTAGGAAGTTTCAAACTCTCCCTCATCTTCCTGTCTTCTTCTGAGCCCTCCAAACTGTTCCAATCTCTGCCTGTTACCCAGTTCCAAAGTCAGTTCCACAATTTCAGGTATCTTTTCAGCAATGCCCCACTCTACTGGTACCAATTTACTGTATTAGTCTGTTTTCATGATGCTGATAAAGACATACCCAAGACTGGGAAGAAAAGAGGTTTAATTGGACTTACAGTTCCACATGCTGGGGAGGCCTCAGAGTCATGGCAGGAGGCAGAAGTCACTTCTTACATGGAGGTGGCAAGAGAAAAATGAGGAAGAAGCAAAAGTGGAAACCCGTGATAAACCCATCAGATCTAGTGAGATTTATTCAGGATCATGAGAATAGCATGGGAACACCTGTCCCCATGATTCAATTACCTCCCTTTGGGTCCCTCCCACAACACGTGGGAATTCTGCGAGATACAATTCAAGTTGAGATTATGTGGGGACACAGCCAAACCATATCAATCATACAACTTTTATGGGACTAAAAAATGAATATAAGTAAAAGTCTTTTTTTTTTTTTATTTGCTGTGCTTCAGCAGATAGTCTTGCACAGCCTCTGAGAATCACAAATCTCATTTTGGAAACCACTGTTTTAATTGCTTATCTCCAGTGGCCACCATGCTATCTTTGTAGGTTCAAGTAAATATTCAGAATCATGAGACTACCACAGGTTATGTTTGGTACTAGTCTACTTAAAAAGGCACAGAACAAGAACCTTAGCTTGCCGGCAAGGTAGCTTCTCTAAACAAGAGTCCTTACTAGAGCAGTCCCTGTAGCAGTATGCAGCCAGCTCTAGGAGGTATTTTCTCTCCAGGTATACTCATAGGTGTAGGAACTATTTTTTCTCCAGCTCAAATGCAAGGAGATGAGATCTACGTCAGTGGGTGGTACAGTCTCCCTTACCAAAGAGGCCTCAGTTTTCCACAAGAGCCAGTATCTATTCTTACATTTCATGTATAGACCTTGGGGTCACTGAAAGAGATGTACCAGTTACAAGAGTCACTATACTCAGGAAAGCCTAAACTATGACTTTCTCTCAGGTATTTATAGTTCTCTAAGCCTAGATGTGCTTTACCAGCTGGAGATTATTTTTATCATAAGCAATGTTGCCTAGCAGTGTTGTGAACACATACTGTTTTATCTGGTAAATACAGACATAGGTTGTTGATCCAGAGTCAGAGTCTCATGGAGCAGGTGAAAATGTTTTGTTAACCTGCTCACTCAGTTGGCTACTAGATTCCATTAACTAATAGAATCCATTAGATTAGTCATGTTGCTGCCCTTTTGATTCTCTACTACCATTTCTGTACTTACAGACAGAGCAATAACCTATGAACACTTTAATGCTGTAAAAATAACTATGAGGAGTTAGTTTCTCCCTAAGGGAGAAGGTAGCATCCAACTTCCTGATCCTAAATATGTAGTTTCATGAGACTATGTTCCTTTATTTTTTCAATCTTCTACCTGTATCTTCCTTAAGTGGGTTAATTTCTACTGATCTATCTTTTCATTCAGTGGCTCTTCTGCCCTCCCCATCTGTATTTAAGACTTTATAATGACATTATTTCAGATATTGTATGTTTTTATTCTAGTATCTTTATTTGCTCTTTTTTATTGGTTTAAAAAATTTATCTGCTGAGATTTTCTATCTGCTTATTCATCTCAGGAATATTTTCTTTTGTATCTTTAAGCATAGTTGTAATAATCGCTTCAAAATTTTTGCTAATTAAATACAACATATGGAACATCTCGGGTTTGGTCTCCATTGACTGCCTTTTTTCTTAAGAATGGTTTATATTTACCTATTTTTTAATATGTCTAATAATTTTGGCTAGTATCTTGAATATTTTAAATGACAAATTGAAGAGAGTCTAAATTATGTTGTATTCCTCTGAAGAATATCTTTAAATAAAAACTGTTGTTTTTTTAGCAGGCTCAAACCCCAAATTGTTTTTCCAGTAGTAAGCAATAATTGAAATATTTTGCCAGTTGTTTTAGCCATTGTTGGACAGCTTGGAGGTGGCTCCATGCACATGGAATTCAGGGGTTGGCCAGATATTTGGGTACAGTTAATACACAGAATATAAGGCTATACCACTCTGACTATTTAGAAATTTCTCTGCTTATTTTCCAGGCAGGCATTATGGTCACCCAAACTTTGTCCTCTCATTCTTCAAGCCAGTAAGAATGCAGGTTTCTATCATATTTAGATGCTGTTTATGTCTCCAACTGAGTACTGCCCTCAGACAGAAAGTCACAAAACAGGACACTTATTCAGTGTTATCCTTTTTGTAAAAGAGTAAACCACACCCCTAGTTTCTGCCTGCTTACGATTGTTCTCCAATGCCTTCAGGCCGTTGATTTTTATATTTTGCTCAGAGTTGAAACTTGCTATATGTGTTAGAATTTATCCAATAGGAGCTTGCTATCAACTGAGTTGTATCCCTCAAAATTCATATGTTGCTCCCTTAACCCCCAATGTGACTGTATCTAGAGATAGGGTCTTTAGGAAGTAATTAAGGTTAAATGATGTCGTAAGGATGGAGCTCTAATCTGACAGTCCTGTGGCCTTATAAGAAGAGGGAAAGATCTGTCTATTTCTCTCTCTTTCTGCCTGCCATGTGGGATTATAGCATGAAGGCAGCCATCAGTAAGCCAGGAAGAGAGGAAGGGAGCACTCACTAGAACACAACCATGCAGGCCCCTTCATCTCAGACTTCCAGCCATCAGAACTGTGAGAAAATTAATTCCTGTTATTTCAACAGTCCAGTCTATGGTACTTTGTTATGGCAGCCCAAGAAGACTGATACCAAGCTAAGTAGCCATTATTAGAAGTGAAAGCCTTGTTTTTAGATTGGATTGGAAAACTCAATATTGTTAATATGTTATCTTTTAAACTTTTATTTTAAGTTCAGGAGTACAAGTGCAGGTTTGTTACATAGGTAAACTTTTGTCTTGGGGGTTTGGTGTACAGATTATTTCATCACCCAGGTATTTAGTCTAGTATCCATTAGTTATTTTTCCTGATCCTCTTCCTCTTCCCACCCTCCACCCTTTGAAAGGCCCCACTGTGTGTGGTTCTCCTCAATGTGTCCATGTGTTTTTATCATTTAGTCCCCACTTATAAGTAAGAACATGCAGCATTTGGTTTTCTGTTCCTGTGTTAGTTTGCTAAGGATAATGGCCTCCAGCTCCATCCATGTTCTTGCAAAGGACATGATCTCTACTTTTTTTAATATTGATCTATAGACTTCTCACAATCGCAATGAAAATTTCAACATACATTTTTATATAAACACACACTGAATCTGAAATGTATAAGGCCATGCAAAGTACTTAGAATACTCAAAACAACTTTGAAAAAGAAAACACAACTAGAGGACTTATACTGCCTTTCGAAGCTTATTATACAGCTATAATAATTGAGAGTGTGGTATGGACATAGACTTACAGGTCACTGAAAAGAAATAGGGAATCATGAAGTAGATCCACATATATATGGTCAAATATTTTCAATGAAGGTTCAAAGCAGTTCAGTGGGGAAAAGATAGTGTTTTCAGCAAAGGGTGTTAGGTCTCCAACTAGATGTCCATGTGAGAGAGAACATGAACCTTGACTCTCACCTCATACCATTCACAAAAAAGATCAACTTAAAACCACCATAGACTTAAATGCAAAATCTAAAGCTATGAAACTTCTGAAAGAAAATATGGGGAAAATTTTCCAGGCCTTTAGGATAGGCCAAGATTTCTTAATAGTACACAAAATCACTTAATATAAGAGAAACTATTGATACATTTGATTTCATCAAAAGGTAAAGCCTCTGTTCTTCAAAAACACCATTAAGAAAATGAAAAGGTAACCCATAAAGTGGGAGCAAATATTCACAGTACATATATCTGGCAAGGCTTTTATCCAGCTGTATAAAACCTCTTATCTCAATAATAAGGAGACAACCTAATTTTTTTTCTTTTTTGTTTTCTGAGATGGAGTCTTGCTCTGCATCCAGGCTAGAGTGCAGTGGCGGGATCTCGGCTCACTGAAAACTCCACCTCCCGGGTTCAAACAATCCTCCTGCCTCAGCCTCTAGAGTAGCTGGGATTACAGGTGCCTGCAACCATGCCTGGCTAATGTTTATATTGTTAGTAGAGACGGGGTTTCACCACGTTGGCCAGGCTGGTCTTGAACTCCTGACCTCAAGTGATCCTCCTGCCTCAGCCTCCCAAACAGCTGGGATTACAGGCATGAGCCACTGTGCCTGGCCATGCTAATATTTTAAATGGCCACTTTATTTGAGTAGACATTTCACAAACAAAGATAACAAATGGGGCCAGGCGCGGTGGCTCATGCCTGTAATCCCAGCACTTTGGGAGCCCCAGGCAGGCAGATCACGAGGTCAGGAGTTCAAGACCAGCCTGGCCAATATGATGAAACCCTGTCTCTACTAAAAACACAAAATTTAGCCTGGCTTGGTGGTGCGCACTTATAGTCCCAGCTACTCGGGAGGCTGAGGCAGGAGAATCACTTGAACCCAGGAGGCAGAGGTTTCAGTCAGCCAAGATCATGCCACTGACTCCAGCCTGGGCGACAGTGCAAGACTCCATCTCAAAAATAATAATAATAATAACAAATGGCTAATAAGCACATGAAAAGTTCAACATCATAGTCGTCAGAAAAAAAACCATAGTAAGATACCAGTTCACCCACTTGGATGACCAAACTTAAAAATACTGTTAATACTAGGCTTTGGTAAGTATGTTGAGAAACTCGGATTCTTTTACATTGCTAGTAACACTATAAAATGATAAATCTACCTTAGAGAACGGTTTGTCAAAGTTAAACGTATACTTACCACATGACCCAGCAATTCTACTCCTAGGTATTTACCCAAAAGACTTTACCAATAATCTACAAAAAGAGTTGTACAAAACATGCTGAGTATTAAAGCCAAGCATAAGAGTTTATATTATATAATTTCATTTAAATGATATAGAATAAGCCAAACCAATCCACAGTAACAAAACTGATCCGTGGTTTCCAAGAGCAAGGGGTACAGGGGGACATGAGAGAACTTCTTCTGGGGGAATCAAAATTTTCTGTATCTTGATTGGTGTATAGATTTGTCAGAATTCGTTGAACTGAACAGCTAAAATGAGTGCATCTTATTGTTTATAAAGTATGCCTCACTAGGCTTGATTTACTATATATAAGTATATATATTTAGTCTATATATATATTATATATTTAGTCTATAGTCTGTCTACAAATATATAGAATATATATGGACTAAATATATACTATAAAAATATATAATGTTTAAATGAATAGGCTCGTAGGATGTTGTTATATGAACCAAAATAAAGAAGGAAAGCCCATGGAATTGTGTGGTGTAGGGAACACTGCAGGTAGTTTAGTGCAGCTAAAAAATTGGTATGGGCCAGGCGCGGTGGCTCATGCCTGTAATCCCAGCACTTTGGGAGGCCATGGCAGGCAGATCGCTTGAGCTGAGGAGTTTGAGACCAGCCTGGGCTACATGGCAAAACCCCGTCTGTACTAAAATTACAAAAAAAGAAAAAAAAAATTAGCCAGGCATGGTGGCACTTGCCTGTAATCCCAGCTACTTGCTGGGGCTGAGGCAGGAGAATCCCTTGAGCCTGGAAGGTCGAGGCTGCAGTGAGCCAAGGTCACACCACTGCACTCCAGCCTGGGCAGCAGAGAAACAGAGAGAGACCCGTCTCAAAAAAAAAAAAAAAGTTATTGTATGAAATTTTCATCTGATCTTTGAATCATGTATTCACAATGCAACCAAGAAACAGTCTGCTCAGCGTTTTATTCCGTAAACTAATAATTTGATTTGTTGATGTATCATGTTCCCTATACTGATAATTTATTTGTTTCCTTTATCAACTGCTTTTCTTTAATCCCCCAAAATTCTCCTCCAATCCATAACTTTTGGCTATTTCCTTTCAGATTTTCTTTTTCTCCTTTCAGATATTCTTTCTTTCCTTCCTTCCTTCTTTCCTTCCTTCCTCCCTCCCTCTTCTCCTCCTCCTTCTCTTTCTTTCTTTCTTTCTTTCTTTCTTTCCTCTCTCTCTCTTTCTTTTCTTTCTTTCTTGCCTTTCTTGCACTTCTTCTCTGTTTTTGTTTGTTTGTTTGTTTGTTTTTTCTTTGTAGGACAGACTATCCCTCTATTGCCGAGGCTGGAGTGCAGTGGCATGATCTCGACTCACTACGACCTCCGCCTCCTGGGTTCAAGTGACTCTTGTGCCTCAGCCTCCCAGGTAGCTGGGACTATAGGTGCGCACCATCATGTGCAGCTAATCTTTTTGTACCACCATGCCTGGCTAGCTGTTTTGTATTTTTAGTAGAGACAGGGTTTTGCCATGTTGGCCAAGCTGGTCTTGAACTCCTGACCTCAGATAATCCACCTTCCTCAGCCTCCCAAAGTGCTGGGATTACAGGCATGAGCCACCATGCCCGGCCACTTCTCAGATTTTTTTCTAGCCATTTCGTTTCTCTCTAATTCTAGACTTGTGTTTCCAGCTATCTTCTAGATATCTTTGTGAATATCTTCAAAGTCTCAAGTTCAGCATATCTGAAACCAGACCTTTCCTTTTTGCCTCAAACCAGCCCTTTCATCTGACTTTTAAAAACAATTTATTGAAACAAAACTCACATAACATAAAATTTACCATTTTTTCCAACTTGAGAAATATGTTTCATCTATATTTTTATATAGCGTTTTAAAAATTTTTGAAATTTGTAAAACATTAAATTTATCATCTTAACCATTTATAAGTATACAGTTCTGTAATGTATATTCACATTGTTCAACAACCAATCTCCGGAACTTTTTCATCTTGCAAAACTGAAAATTCTATACCCATTAAACAGTAACTCGTTTCCCTCTCCCCCACAGTTCCTGGCAACTCCCACTTTACCTTTTGTTTCTGAGTTTGACTACTCAAATGTATACCTCATACAGATAAATCATACAATATTGGTCTTTTTGTGGCTGGTTTATTTCATTTAGTATAATGTCCTCCAAGTTCATTCATATTGTAGCATGTGTCAGAATTTTCTTAATTTTTAAGGCTGAATAATGTTACATCATATGTTTGTACCACATTTCATTTATCTAGTCATCTTCTAATGGACATTTGGGCTGCCTCCATCTTTCAGCTATTGTGAATGATGCCGTTTTGGGCATGAGTGTACAAATATTCTTTGAGACCCTGCTTTTAATTCTTACGTATGTATATGAGAAATGGAACTGCTGAATCATATGGTAATTCTATTTTTAATTTTCTGAGGGATCGCTATGCTATTTTCCATAGCAGCTGCACCATTTTATATTCCTATCAACAGTATACAAGAGTTCTAGTTACTCCATATCCTCACCACACTTACTATTTTCTGGGAGCTATATATATAGCTATATACACAGACACACACACACACACACATATATATGTAGCAGCCATCCTAGTGGATATGAGGTGATATCACATTATGGTTTTGATTTGCATTTCCCTAATTATTAGTAAGATTGGGCATCTGTTTCATATGTTTTTGGCCATTTGTATATGTTCTTTGGAGAAATGTCTATTCAAATACTTTACCCATTTTTCAATCGAGTTGATGTTTAGTTTTGTTTTTGCTGTTGATTTGTAGGAGTCCTTTATTTAAAATGTTTTATTTAATAATAATAATTATTGTTTCATTTAACAATTTATAATTAAATTATGATTTATTTAATATTGTTAAATATTATTTAATTATGATTATTATTTGATATGAGGTATCTCTCTGTTGCTCAGGCTGGAGTGCAGTGGTATCATAGCTTACTGCAGCCTTGACCACCTGGGCTCAAGCCATCCTTCTGCCTCAGCCTCCTGAGTAGCTGGGACTACAGGTACATGCCTCTATGCCTAGCTAATTTAAAAAAAAATTGGTTGGGGGATGATAGAGATGGGGCCTTCTTGTGTCGCCTAGGCTAGTCTTGAATTCCTGGGCTGAAACAATCCTCCTGCCTTGGCCTCCCAAGTGCTGGCATTAGTGGGGTGAGCCACCGTGCCTGGCCTTAAGAGTTCTTTGTATAATCTGGATGTTAACTGCTTGTCAGACATATGATTTGCAAATATTTTTCTCCTATTTTATAGATTGCCTTTTTAGTCTGTTGATTGGGTCTCTTGATGGAGAGAAGTTTTAAATTTTGATGTAGTTCAAAAAACCTTTATTATTTTGTTGGACCTAAGTTCCTGGGGGTATCAAATATATCCACATAGAAATTTTAAATACAATCTTACTGAAAAGACAGGTTTGAAAAAAATCAGCTGTCTGCCATCAAGTTCTCTACAGGTCAATTCTCTTATTTTTTTGTCATGGTAGCTAATTTGGGGGATGTACTAGTGGTAGATTATTATTGTTTCCAGTTATTCATTTTTATTTTTTGTAAGAGCAGAGATTATCAAACTTTCTGTGAAAGGTTAGATAGTAAACATGTTAGACTTTGCAGGCAACACGTAGTCTCTATCGCCACTGCCATTGCTACTATCTCTTGCTTGTCTTCTTTTTCTCTTTCTTCCTCTCCTCTTTCTCCTCCTCCTTCTCCATTTTTCCTCTTCTTTTTTTAAAAAAAAATTTGTTTACTCTTATGAAATGCAAAAACCGTTCTTAGCCCATGAGTGGAACAGAAAGAGTCCACAGGCCAGATTTGGCCTGGGAGCAGTAGTTTGCTGACCCCTGCTTGGGAGGATTATATGTCCTCACCCATTGCCTTGTGGCTTCTCCTGTGGGAGAGGCATCTCCTTCTATCCCACTGATGTTGGACTTGTCCATGTGATTTACTTTAGCCAGTGGAAAGTGAGTGGGCATGATGTACACCATGTCCAGGAAGAATCTTTAAGAGCCATTGCATGTTTGCTCTAGCTCTCTTGCTCTTTTTCCTTCTGGCATGAGAACAGAATGTTCAGATAGGGGCTATTTGTTCAACTTGGATCCTGGAATGAAAAGATCTATAAAGCAGAATTATAGCCAACCTATAGCTACCAATATGTCATGTGAAAGAGGAAGAAACAATTCCTGTAAGCCACTTAAATTTGGGGGCTGTCTGTTACCCTGTATAGCCTAGCATAATCTGATGAATATATTGTTACAGGTAAACATACACACAAGCACAATAAGCAATAGAATTTACATAGAGATGACTTTTAAGTCAAGAACAACCTGACAGAAGCTACTTATTTAACTTTGGAAGTATTAAACTAAGAAAAAGTATAGAGAACTCCAAATGTGTACAGACAGATGTTTATTGGCAAACAAGAGTACTGAGTGGAGGAAGACCAGTTGAAGAGAGTGAGCTTATATATTGATACAGAGATTCCTTAATTAAAATCAGAACCCCAGAGTTCCTGTTAAGGGGGTTTGTCATGGGGATAGTAAGAGTCTAATAAAAATAACTCAGCATAAATTGCTAGTTTCCAAGAGGAAGCAATAAATGAGAATTTCTGAGACTAAATAGTCTTCCAAGTGTCCTAACTAAAACTTACAGGACCCAATTCCTAAGAAAATAACATTTACATGCAAAAAAGTAAAATCTTGGGGTGGGGCCAAGATGGCCAAATAGGAACAGCTCTGGTCTACATCTCCCAGCGTGACCGACACAGAAGACGGGTGATTTCTGCATTTCCATCTGAGGTACCAGGTTCATCTCACTAGGGAGTGCCAAACAGTGGGTGCAGGACAGTCAGTTTAGCGCTCCAAAGCAGGGCGAGGCATTGTCTCACTCGGGAAGCACAAGGGGTCAGGGAGTTCCCTTTTCTAGTCAAAGAAAGGGGTGACAGATGGCACCTGCAAAATCGGGTCACTCCCACCCTAATACTGCGCTTTTCCAACGGGCTTGGAAAACGGCACACCAGGAGATTGTGTCCTGCACCACGCCCACGGAGTCTCGCTGATTGCTAGCACAGCAGTCTGAGATCAAACTGCAAGGCGGCAGCCAAGCTGGGGGAGGGGTGCCCGCCATTGCTCAGGCTTGCTTAGGTAAACATAGCAGCCAGGAAGCTCGAACTGGGTGGAGCCCACCACAGCCCAAGGAGGCCTGCCTGCCTCTGTAGGCTCCACCTCTGGGGGCAGGGCACAGACAAACAAAAAGTCAGCAGTAACCTCTGCAGACTTAAATGTCCCTGTCTGAAAGCTTTGAAGAGAGTAGTGGTTCTCCCAGCATGCAGCTGGAGATCTGAGAATGGGCAGACTGCCTCCTAAAGTGGGTCCCTGACCCCCGGGCAGCCTAACTGGGAGGCACCCCCCAGTAGGGACAGACTGACACCTCACTCGGCCGGGTACTCCATTGAGACAAAACTTCCAGAGGAACGATCAGACAGCTGAATTTGCAGTTCACGAAAATCCACTGTTCTGCAGCCACCGCTGCTGTCACCCAGGCAAACAGGGTCTGGAGTGGACCTCTAGCAAACCCCAACAGACCTGCAGCTGAGGGTCCTGTCTGGTAGAAGGAAAACTAACAAACAGAAAGGACACCCACACCAAAACCCATCTGTACATCACCATCATCAAAGACCAAAAGTAGAAAAAACTACAAAGATGGGGAGAAAACAGAGCAGAAAAACTGGAAACTCTAAAAAGCAAAGCGCCTCTCCTCCTCCAAAGGAACGCAGTTCCTCACCAGCAAAAGAACAAAGCTGGACAGAGAATGACTTTGACGAGTTGAGAGAAGAAGGCTTCAGACGATTAAACTACTCTGAGCTACAGGAGGAAATTCAAACCAATGGCAAAGAAGTTAAAAACTTTGAAAAAAAATTAGATGAATGTATAACTAAAATGACCAATGCAGAGAAGTGCTTAAAGGAGCTGATGGAGCTGAAAGCCAAGTTTCAAGAACTACGTGAAGAATACAGAAGCCTCAGTAGCCGATGCGATCAACTGGAAGAAAGGGTATCAGTGATGGAAGATGAAATGAATGAAATGAAGCGAGAAGGGAAGTTTAGAGAAAAAAGAATACAAAGAAACAAAAAAAGCCTCCAAGAAATATGGGGCTATGTGAAAAGACCAAACGTACGTCTGATTGGTGTACCTGAAAGTGATGGGGAGAATGGAACCAAGTTGGAAAACACTCTGCAGGATATTATCCAGGAGAACTTCCCCAATCTAGCAAGGCAGGCCAACATTCAGATTCAGGAAATACAGAGAATGCCACAAAGATACACCTTGAGAAGAGCAACCCCAAGACACATAATTGTCAGATTCACCAAAGTTGAAATGAAGGAAAAAATGTTAAGGGTGGCCAGAGAGAAAGGTCGGGTTACCCACCAAGGGAAGCCCATCAGACTAACAGCTGATCTCTCAGCAGAAACTCTACAAGCCAGAAGAGAGTGGGGGCCGATATTCAACATTCTTAAAGAAAAGAATTTTCAACCCAGAATTTCATATCCAGCCAAACTAAGCTTCATAAGTGAAGGAGAAATAAAATACTTTACAGACAAGCAAATGCTGAGAGATTTTGTCACCACCAGGCCTGCCATAAAAGAGCTCCAGAAGGAAGCACTAAACATGGAAAGGAACAACCGGTACCAGCCACTGCAAAACCATGCCAAATTGTAAAAACCATCGAGGCTAGGAAGAAACTGCATGAACTAACGAGCAAAATAACCAACTAACATCATAATGACAGTATCAAATTCACACATAACAGTATTAACTTTAAATGTAAATGGGCTAAGTGCTCCAATTAAAAGACACAGACTGGCAAATTGGATAAGGAGTCAAGACTCATCAGTGTGCTGTATTCAGGAAACCCATCTGACATGCAGAGACACACATAGACTCAAAATAAAGGGATGGAGGAAGATCTATCAAGCAAATGGAAAACAAAAAAAGGCAGGGGTTGCAATCCTAGTCTCTGATAAAATAGACTTTAAACCAACAAAGATCAAAAGAGACAAAGACGGCCATTACATAATGGTAAAGGGATCAATTCAACAAGAAGAGCTAACTATCCTAAATATATATGCACCCAATACAGGAGCACCCAGATTCATAAAGCAAGTCCTGAGTGACCTACAAAGAGACTTAGACTCCCACACAATAGTAATGGGAGATTTTAACATCCCACTATCAACATTAGACAGATCAATGAGACAGAAAGTCAACAAGGATACCCAGAAATTGAACGTAGCTCTGCACCAAGCGGACCTAATAGATGTCTACAGAACTCTCCACCCCAAATCAACAGAATATACATTCTTTTCAGCACCACACCACTCCTATTCCAAAATTGACCACATAGTTGGAAGTAAAGCTCTCCTCAGCAAATGTAAAAGAACAGAAATTATAACAAACTGTCTCTCAGACCACAGTGCAATCAAACTAGAACTCAGGATTAAGAAACTCACTCAAAACTGCTCAACTACATGGAAACTGAACAACCTGCTCCTGAATGACTACTGGGTACATAACGAAGTGAAGGCAGAAATAAAGATGTTCTTTGAAACCAATGAGAACAAAGACACAACATACCAGAATGTCTGGGACACATTCAAAGCAGTGTGTAGAGGGAAATTTATAGCACTAAATGCCCACAAGAGAAAACAGGAAAGATCCAAAATTGACACCCTAAAATCACAATTAAAAGAACTAGAAAAGCAAGAGCAAATACATTCAAAAGCTAGCAGACGGCAAGAAATAACTAAAATCAGAGCAGAACTGAAGGAAATAGAGACACAAAAAACCTTTGAAAAAATCAATGAATCCAAGAGCTGGTTTTTCGTAAAGATCAACCGAAATTGATAGACTGCTAGCAAGACTAATAAAGAAGAAAAGAGAGAAGAATCAAATAGACACAATAAAAAATGATAAAGGGGATATCACCACCAATCCCACAGAAATAACAATCTACCATCAGAGAAAACTACAAACACCTCTATGCAAACACACTAGAAAATCTAGAAGAAATGGATAAATTTCTCGACAAATACACCCTCCCAAGACTAAACCAGGAAGAAGTTGAATCTCTGAATAGACCAACAACAGGCTCTGAAATTGTGGCAATAATCGATAGCTTACCAACCAAAAAGAGTCAAGGACCTGATGGATTCACAGCCTAATTTTACCAGAGGTACAAGGAGGAACTGGTACCATTCCTTCTGAAACTATTCCCATCAATAGAAAAAGAGGGAATCTTCCCTAACACATTTTATGAGGCCAGCATCATCCTGATACCAAAGCCTGGCAGAGACACAACCAAAAAAGAGAATTTCAGACCAATATCCTTGATGAACATTGATGCAAAAATCCTCAAGAAAATACTGGCAAACCGAATCCAGCAGCACATCAAAAAGCTTATCCACCACGATCAAGTGGGCTTCATCCCTGGGATGCAAGGCTGGTTCAACATACGCAAATCAATAAACGTAATCCAGCATATAAACAGAACTAAAGACAAAAACCACATCATTATGTCAATAGATGCAGAAAAGGCCTTTGACAAAATTCAACAACCCTTCATGCTAAAAACTCTCAATAAATTAGGTATTGATGGGACGTATCTCAAAATAATAAGAGCTATCTATGACAAACCTACAGCCAATATCATACTGAATGGGCAAAAACTGGAAGCATTCCCTTTGAAAACTGGCACAGGACAGGGGTGCCCTCTCTCACCACTCGTATTCAACATAGTGTTGGAAGTTCTGGCCAGGGCAATCAGGCAGGAGAAGGAAATAAAGGATCAAGCTACTAATGACTTTCTTTACAGAATTGGAAAAAACTACTTTAAAGTTCATATGGAACCAAAAATGAGCCCACATCACCAAGTCAATCCTAACCCAAAAGAACAAAGCTGGAGGCATCACGCTACCTGACTTCAAACTATACTACAAGGCTACAGTAACCAAAACATCATGGTACTGGTACCAAAACAAAGACATACATCAATGGAACAGAACAGAGCCCTCAGAAATAATGCCGCATATCTACAACTATCTGATTTTTGACAAACCTGACAAAAACAAGCAATGGGATAAGGATTCCCTATTTAATAAATGGTGCTGGGAAAACTGGCTAGCCATATGTAGAAAGCTGAAACTGGATCCCTTCCTTACACCTTATACAAAAATTAATTCAAGATGGATTAAAGACTTACATGTTAGACCTAAAACCATAAAAACCCTAGAAGAAAACCTAGGCAGTACCATTCAGGACATAGGCATGGGCAAGGACTTCATGTCTAAAACACCAAAAGCAATGGCAACAAAAGCCAAAATTGACAAATGGGATCTAATTAAACTAAAGAGCTTCTGCACAGCAAAAGAAACTACCATCAAAGTAAACAGGCAACATACAAAATGCGAGAAAATTTTTGCAACCTACTCATCTGACAAAGGGCTAATATCCAGAATCTACAATGAACTCAAACAAATTTACAAGAAAAATACAAACAACCCCATCAAAAAGTGAGCAAAGGACATGAACAGACACTTCTCAAAAGAAGACATTTATGCAGCCAAAAAACATATGAAAAAATTCTCATCATCACTGGCCATCAGAGAAATGCAAATCAAAACCACAGTGAGATACCATCTCACACCAATTAGAATGGCCATCATTAAAAAGTCAGGAAACAACAGGTGCTGGAGAGGATGTGGAGAAATAGGAACACTTTTACAGTGTTGGTGGGACTGTAAACTAGTTCAACCATTGTGGAAGTCAGTGTGGGGATTCCTCCGGGATCTAGAACTAGAAATACCATTTGACCCAGCCATCCCATTACTGGGTATATACCCAAAGGACTATAAATCATGCTGCTATAAAGACACATGCACACGTATGTTTATTGCGGCACTATTCACAATTGCAAAGACTTGGAACCAACCCAAATGTCCAACAAGGATAGACTGGATTAAGAAAATGTGGCACATATACACCATGGAATACTATGCAGCCATAAAAAATGATGAGTTCATGTCCTTTGTAGGGACATGGATGAAACTGGAAACCATCATTCTCAGCAAACTATCGCAAGGACAAAAAACCAAACACCGCATGTTCTCAGTCATAGGTGGGAACTGAACAATGAGAACACATGGACACAGGAAGGGGAACATCACACTCTGGGGACTGTTGTGGGGTGGGGGGATGGGGGAGGGATAGCATTAGGAGATATACCTAATGCTAAATGACGAGTTAATGGGTGCAGCACACCAACATGGCACATGGATATATATGTAACAAACCTGCACATTGTGCACATGTACCCTAAAACTTAAAGTATAATAATAATAAAAAAATAAATAAAAATAAATAAAAAAATTAAAGAAAAAGTAAAATCTTAAGGGACACAGAGATTTGATCCAGGATTTACTGAGCCAACTAATTGCTTGAATCAATTGATTGATACCTAGCAGCTATATCTTTCAGAATCATGCTGTCTATCCTGCACTCTTTCTGTTAATTAAATATTTTTGAAATTAAAAAAATATTAAAAATTAGCCCATCTCAAATCTTTAAAAATGCATCGAGGGCTGGCTGCGGTGGCTTACGCCTTTAATCCCAGCACTTTGGGAGGCTGAGGCAGGTGGATCATTTGAGGTCAGGAGTTCAAGACCAGCCTGGCCAATATGGTGAAACCCCATCTCTACTAAAAATACAAAAATTAGCCAGGCGGTAGTTGCATGCATCTGTAATCCTAGCTATTTGGGAGGGTGAGGCAGGAGAATGCTTGAGCCTGGGAAGGTGGAGGTTGCAGAATGCGCCACTACACTCCCGCCTGGGCAACAGAGTGAGACCTTGTCTCAAAAAATAAAAAAAATTACAGCTAGATACCATCTCATATCAGTCTGAATGGCTATTGTTAAAATGTCAAAAAATAACAGATGCTGGCCAGGTTATAGAGTAAAGGGAACACTTATACACTTTTGATGGAAGTATAAATTAGTTCAACCATTGTGGAAAGTAGTGTGGCAATTCCTCAAAGAGCTAAAAACAGGACTACCATTCGACCCAGTAATCCCATTACTTGGTATATACCCAAAGGAATGTAAATCGTTCTACCATAAAGATACATGCACACATATGTTCATTGCAACACTATTCACAGTAGCAAAGATGGAATCAACCTAAATGCCCATCAATGGCAGATTGAATAAAGAAAATGTACATATACCACATTTTACCATGGATTACTGTGCAGCCATAAAAATAAAAAGTAAGATCATTTTCTTTGCAGGAACATGGATGGAGCTGGAGGCCATTATCCTTAGCAAACTAACACAGGAACGGAAAAACAAATGCCACATATTCTCACTTATAAGTGGGAGCTAAATGATGAGAACACATGGACACATAGAGGGGAACAACAGACACTGGGGCCTACTTAAGGGTGTAGAATGGGAGGAGGGAGAAGGGCAGAAAAATAACTAATAGGTACTAGGCTTAGTACCTGGGTGATAAAATAATCTGTGCACCAAACCCCTGTGACATGAGTTTGCCTCTGTAACAAACTTGCACGTGTACCCCTGAACCTAAATAAAGTTTTAAAAAAATAGCAAAATTCAGAAAATGGTAAAACATTCATATTCCCAACACCAAAAATGAATATTAATATTTTGTCATATGTATTTCAACTTTTTTATATTAAAAACATTATTGATGAAGCTGAGAGTTCCTTCAATTCTTTCCCTTCCTATTCCCTTTACCCCTCCTGATTGCATCTCTTTCCTCTATTCCCAGGCAACCAAAATCTTGGATTTGGTGTCAATCTAGCCCATTTTTTATACTTGTTTTCATGTGTAATTCGATGAACAGTATATAATATTTTTGTTTGTATAGTTTAAAATTTTTTTCATAGTTGGTATACTAGTACAGTACTTTTCTGCAGTTTTGTTTTTTTCACACACTGGTATGTTTTTGTTATCTATTCATGTTTATTCATTTAAATCTAGCTCACTTATTTGTATACAGTATGCAACTATATACATATGCCACGTTTAGACATTTCTCTATAAATGTCTAATGTTTACTTTTATACATGCATTCATTAAATATTTATTGAGTACTTACCATGCCCTAGGTACTATAGCATGATATATTAGTGAATATATCAGAGAAAAATCTTTGCTACCATGCTACTTATGTTCTATTAGAGTAATATAAAATAAACAATAAATAAATAAGCCAAACATAAAGTATATTAGAAGGTGATGAGTGATATGGAAAAAGATTAAGGAGAACTGGGAGTGGGATTGAGGGGAACAGACTCAATCAGTGTAGTTTGGGTAAGCCCCCTTGGTAAGATGATATTAGAGCAAAGACAAGGTGAGGGACTTAGTCAGTCAATGTCTAGGGAAGACAATTCCTATCAGAGAAAAGCCAGTGCAAGCCCTTAATGTAAGAGTGGATTTGGTGTTTTCTGGGAACACCAGAAGGCCAGCATGGCTGGAGAAGAGGGACAAAGGGGATAGGAGTAGGACTTGAATCACAGAGGTTACAGAGTTGAAACAGAGGAGATGACTGTGCCTCATCTTATAGGCTGTTATAAGGACTCTGGCTTTTACGCTGAAGAAATGAAAAGTACATGAAAGATTTTGAGCAGAGGAGTGATGTGATCTATGTTGTAAAGGGGTCACTTAGGCTGGTATGGTAAGAATAGACTGTAGGGAGCTAGACTGGAAGCAGGGAGACCAGTTAGGAAGTTATCACAGTGTTCTGGGTGAGGGTTGATGGTGTCTCACACTGGAGTGCTAGCAGTAGATGTGGTGAAAAGTGGTGAGACTTTGAATATATTTTGAAGGTAGAGGCAACAAGATTTGCCAATGGATTAGATACAGAGTGTGAGAGAGTACGAGGAGTGAAGAATGATGCCAAGGTTTTTGCCTAAGCAACTGCAGAGTTAGAGTTATATCATCCAAGAGATGAGACAGCTGTGAATAGAGCAGATTTGGGATGGAGGATCATGAGTTACGTTTTGGATGTGTTGAGCTTGAGAACCTGTTAGATATCCAGATAGAGGGGCTGAATAGGTAGCTGGATATATGACTCTGGAGGTCATCAGCAAGGTCTGACTGGACTTATAAATTCAAAAGGCATCAGCTATATATATTTTACTTAAAGCAGTGAGATGAGATGATATTGCAAAGGGAGTGGGTATAAAAAACAATAGAAGAAACAAAGACTGAAACCTGGGTGTCAGCAATTAAGAAGTCAGGTTAAAGGGGAGGAACTAGCAAAAGGAGACTGAAAAGAGAAACTATTGAAATATGGAGAAAACATACCAAAATATAGTATCTAGGGGATCCAAGAAGAAAATGTATCAAGGTAGAGGAGGTAATTAGTTGTGGCAAGTGCTACTGAATATGTCAAGTAAGATGATTACTTCACCTTAACCATTAGCATTGATGACAGTGATGAGTAGTTTTAGTAGAATGGTGGAGGTGAGACCTATTGGAATGGGTTTAAGTGAGAATCGGGTTGGAGGATGTGGTCTCATCAAACATAGTGGCAGTTCTGATATCTTTACCTTTCTTCAATGATGGGAACCAATTCTCCCCCTTACCATGTTGAAAGGAACTAGAGTTGGCTACCTACTCCTGTGTGGAGTGATTTTTTTTTCCCTTCTATTTTCTAATTCTCTCTTCAGCTATATACACTCTAATATTTATTGCATCTATTGAGTTTTCTGTTTCGTGACTCCAACTTTTATATTCACATTTTCAATTTTTAATGTAAGCTTTATATTAGGTATAACAAATATACAGAACAGTACAAAATCCAAAGTGTATACAGATCAATCCATTTTTATAAACTGAATACACCTATGTAACTGGTACCCAGAATGCCCCTCATTCTTCTTATCACTCCTACCCCTTACTCTCAAGATAACCTGTTTATACAGATTATATAAATGGGATTATGCAGTATGTACTCCTTTCATTCAGTATGTGTCTGTCTTCTTTTATATTATGTTTGTGAGATTGATTCATGTTGATGCGTGTAATTGTTCATTCATTGTCATTGCTGTAGTATTCCATTGTATGAATATACCACAATTTATCTGTTTTACTTTATGTAGACATTTGGATTTTTCAGAATTTGGGGCTGTTACAATATGTTCTTCCACATATATTTTATGGAACATATGCCCACATTTCTTGTGGATATATACCTAAAAATGGAATACTTACGTCATAGGATATGTGAATGTTGAGCATTAGTGGATACTGTCAGTTTTCCAAAGTTGGTGTTAACAATTTACATTCCTACAGCAGTGTGTGAGAGTAAATGTTCCATTTACTCAACATCCTTGCCATCCTTGATACTGTTGGGTTCCTCACTTTAATCGTTCTGATGAATCTGTATTGGTATCATATTGTGGCTTTAATTTGCATTTAATGCATGTAATTTGCATTTTCTGATGATTTCTGAAGCTGAATATTTTCTGATATATTAATTTGTCATTTGGAGATCTTATTTTGTATGAATTACTTATTTATATTTTTGGCTAATTTTATAGGTTTTTCTACTTATTTGTTATAAATTCATAGGAGTCTTTTACATATTCTGCGTACCAGTATATTCTGTGTAGGTATTGCAGATATCTTCTCCCAGTCTGTGGCTTGCTTGTTCACCCTTTAAATGGTGAATTTTAATAAGGAAAAGTTCTTCATTTTAATGTAGTTTAATTTACCAAGATTTTTTGCTTTATGTTTAGTGCTTTTTTGGATCCTATTAAAGTCCTTGCTGACCAAAGGAAATTTAAAATGCAGTCAACTGATTTAATTTTTTCTGCAAATCTTTTAAATATCCATTATTACTTAGGCAGAATATTTTAGGCTACTGTAAAGAATATCAGTTTCCCCAAGAGTATAATTTATGTATCACTTGTCTTCTTTCATTCACAAAAATATCCACAAAATATCAATTCAAGTATCATATAACTCAATTCCATAAGACCTTTTATTCCTTCTTATCAAACCCGAAATTCTCTTGGTATATTTCTCACCTCATTTATTTCTAATCACCCTGTCTTCTATTTTTAGAGATAACAGAGCCTGTTAGATACGGGTTCCTCTAAAACTTTCTGTCCTCCACTCTGAACTCACAAGGTATGTCCTCATCTGTCTTTACGTCCCCTGTCTCCTCTTTCAGTGGAAGATATGGAAGATATTTTATTGTCCATTATTTTACCTCTGTCGGGTATCATTCCTTTTCCTCCTTCAGGAATATTGTTCTTTGAATTATCCCCTTTCCTGAATCTTTAGTGGCTCCCCCTCTGCTCAGTACATCGACAGTATGTTATCCCACTTTAGAAAACAAAACAAAATGCTTATTTTCTAACTCCTATCAGTTATCCCATCTTAATCCTTCCTTGAAAAACAAATCACTTACACATGTGATTAACGTGCATAATACTAAATATACCCCACACAATTCATGCATATAAAACTAGTGAAATCTAAATAAGGTGGAGGGATTGCATCAAATTCAGAATTTTCTTGTTGAAACAGGAAAGCTTCCCTTGTCCCCCTCGCTGGATGTGTGACAGGGGGAGTGGCTCGCAGTGCCTCGCTGCTCAGACCTCTAGAAGAGCGTACGGATGGGCAGGCTGTGGGGCTCTGACCCCACGGCAGTGTCTAGGGGTGAATGTTTATTGCTGAAGCCCCAGTGGGCGTGTATTACAGGGTACTCTTTTAGTTTAGCCATCTGTAAAGGGCTTGTGTTAGCTCAATTAGACCCCTGACTTATTGCAAGGACAGAGGGCTTTCTGTATCCCTGAGTTCCTTGGTGTACCGGAAGAAATGGATCACACGTGGGCTTGGAGAATGAGTGCAGGGTTTTATCGAGTAGCCTTCAGCAGATGGGGGAGCCAGAAGGGAGATGGTTTTCCCCTGGAGTTGGGCCGCTTGGTGGCCCAAGTTCTCCGACTGCCCCAGACAAACCCCATGTCCTTCCGCCCGTCAGTGGCCGGTTGGTGTGCCGCCCGTGTTTCATGTGTTCCTCCGCTGATGTGCTCCCCTCGACGTCCAGCTGCCTGTGTGTCTGCCTGCTAAGGTCTCAGGATTTTTTTTTATTTTGTTTTATTTTTTACTTTTTATATTTTTGGGACAGAGTCTCGCTCTGTTGCCCACGCTGGAGTGCAATGGCTTGGTCTCCGTGATCTCGGCTCACTGCAGCCTTTGCCTCCCGGATTCAAGAGATTCCCCCGCCTCAGCCTCCCGAGTAGCTGGGATTACAGGCACCCGCCATCATGCCCGGCTAATATTTGTATTTTTAGTAGAGACGGGGTTTCGCCATGTTGGCCAGGCTGATCTTGAACTCCTGATGTCAGGTGATCCGCCCACCGCAGCCTCCCAAAGTGCTGAGATTACAGGCGTAAGCCACCGCGCCTGGCCAGGTCTTGGGGTTTTTATAGGCACAGGATGAGGGTGTGGCCGACCAGGGTGATCTTGGAAAATGCAACATTTGGGCAGGAAAACAAAAATGTTTCTCCTCATCTAGGTCCATGGGCACATGTCCGGGGGTGGAGCCCTTGCCATAGACCATGCCTTGCCCCTCTTTGGTATCATTAAAAGGGACCACACCCTTCCTTTCCCCTCGTCTGTATCATTGTGATATTAAGCTGCAGTTATGCATGATGTTGCCATTGAGGGAGACTGGGTTAAGGGCATATGGGATCACTCTATATTATTTCTTACAACTGTATGTGAATGTACAATTATCTTAAAAGTTGAAACAGAAGTATTTCTAAAAATTATAATAATAAAAGCCACCATTTATTGAGTGGTTACTATATGCTAGGTTCTGTTTACATACTATCAGGTGAATATTATTGTTAACCTCATTTTATAGAGGAGAAAACTGAGACACAAAGAGATTAAATCACTTACACAGAGTCACTCAGCGACTAAGTGGCAGAATTTGCATTCAGATCCAGGCAACCTCACTCCAAAGACAGGGCTCTTAACTACTTTGCAGTGCTTATTGCGTATCTGCCTTTATATCCTGCCTTCTGGTCTCACTCGTCAGCCCACTGCAATTTACCTTTCATCCCAATCACTCCCCTGAAACTGCTTTTGCCTCAATCACCAAGTCTGTTGCCAAACCTAATGGTCCCATTCTTTTTACAGCCTTTGCTATTGCCCACACATTCAACAAATATTTCCTCAGACATACAATGTCTCAGGACATACAATGTACCAAGTTACGTTCTACAGCTGTGAAAAAGATAGGCAAAACTGCTGCAACTGAAGAATGCACCTTTTAGAATTAGAAGTCTGAAATCTTCAGTTCTTTCTTTTCTACTCATCACTGCTGACTTGTTTATGGATGGTCAATAGGCCACTTTATTGTCCATGCCTTTGTTTTTCTGTGGCTAATCAGGTTATATAGCTAGTTTGTTTGTGGTTTCACAGCATAAATGATAAAATATATTTAGATACCATTTTTCCTTTTTCTCCCAAGTGGAAATCTGAACGTTTCCAAGCAATTGTCATGAATATGAATGAAGTAAGACAACCAAATCCTGAAGTATCCTACCCTTCTTATATAATTATTAAAAATGAATTGTGAAAAATTAATTGCCATTGACCTTTTACCTACTTTTTCTGTGTGAGGATAATTTAAATTAATTTTATGCTCACTATTTTGGAAACACCAGGAAGATCTCTGCAGAATATTAAGTAAGTTTCATTCCATATGTCCAAATAAAAAGCTACTCCAAGGAAAATACTCAGCTTCGTGGAGACATAGTGGTAGCTTTTTGCGTATCACCAAAGCTAAGCATTTGAATCAGAGTTAAAGAGGCGTCATCTGGTCTCCTTCCACATATCCATGGTTATTATCTGTGTTTTCATTCCTTTCTCCCAATTCAGTAAAGAAGAAAAAAAAATTCTCTGCTACTTCTTCATGCCAGAAAAACAGCTCTTGTTTTATTACTTCTAATGGGAATGTATTTTCCTTGGTGATTGGAAGCAACTCTAGTCCTCTTGCCTACATCCAGGGTTGGTTTCTGTTTTTGTCTGATAGCTATTTGTTTACAGCAGCAGTTAGCAATTTGCATGGACAGTGTGTCAGTGTCACTGCCCTCAATGAAACCCAAATGCCTCTTGGAAGAAAGATGACAGATTCAGCCCAGGGACTTGCAAAACTTTAAAAGTGATTCCTTGTCAAACACGTGAAAAACAACTCTTCCCTCTCTATAACTTGAGGAAAAAAAATGAGAAACTATCTTACAACAGATGGCGATTCCTTGTTAGTAAAACAGGCCTGGGCTGATTCAGCTCCACTCCTTTATGTTCTTTTTGCAAAACCCACAAAGAACACATTTGGGGCCACTTTTCAGAGTTGGCAACAGTCTCTGCTTTTTAAGGAAATCATGTGGACGAAAAAAAAAAAAAGCCACAGTTGATGAAGGGCTTGTAATCCCGAGTACAGAAACGGGATGCATAGACCTTAAATTCTAGGTCATCAGGTTTGGTAGCTTGATTAAATTTGGTTGAAACAAAAACAAATTTGGAGCTGGGCACAGTGGCTCATGCCTGTTACCCCAGCACTTTGGGAGGCTGAGGTGGGTGGATCACGAGGTCAGGAGTTCAAGACAAGCCTGGTCAAGATGGTGAAACCCCGTCTCTCCTAAAAAGACAAAAAAAAAAAAAATTAGCCAGATGTGGTGATGGGTGCCTGTAATCCCAGCTACTCAGGAGGCTGAGGCAGATAATTGCTTGAACCCGGGAGGCGGAGGTTGCTGTGAGCCAAGATCACACCACTGCACTGCAGCCTGGGTGACAGAGTGAGACTCTGTCTCAAAAAAAAAAAAAAAAAAATTAGGGAAAGTTTATATTTTCTTGCTGATTAGACTTCTTCTTAAAAAAAAAAAAAGAAAAGGAGGAAGAGAAAGATGAAAAAGAGGAGGGAGAGGAGGAAGTAGAAACTATAAAAATACCTTTTGGGGTGATGGAATGATAAGGTGATCTCCAACTTTCAAGTTACCCTAGATCTAAAGAATTCAATCTTTAATGTTAAGTCCAGTACCTTTTTCCACCACTTATATGTAAAGTACTAAGCTGCTTTGATGTATTAGAAGTTATTTAGAGAGGCTTGGAACCAGTGTGTGTGTGTGAGTATGTGAGTGTGTGATAGAGAGAGAGAGTGTGTGTGTGTGCCTTCTTAATAAGCTTGGCTTTTTACAGATAGAACAGATGCCTCAGGACATCATGAAACTTTCTCATTGAACATGTTGAAGCAGAATCTGGTGGGGTATTGTGGAGTAGACTTAAACACTAAATTAATAACCAAATCAGTTAGCTTGTATGATATTTTTCTTCACCTAAGAGTCTATGCTTCATGAATCAGAACTAAGCCCCCTTCACCTGTTCTTATAATAACCTTGATTTGGGGTATTTTCAGACATTTAGGGTAATACTTACTATTTAGTTCTTCTTATATGCAAGAAAACACTGGCCACCTTTACTAATGTTCTATTTTATTTCTTTAGGTGTCTGAACACACACAATTAAGTTGGATCCTTTCCTGCATGGTCAGACTACCTCGATTACAACATTTACATCAGTGGAAGGTAAATGCCAGTAATCTGATTAATAAACAGACAAGAAGCTATTTTTCCCTCCCTGTTTATTTTTGTGTTAGGCTCTGGGAATCCTGAGTTTACTCTCCTCCCTGGTCTGCTACTCACTAATGGTTGGAACATCATCTTTAATGTCCCTGCTTCAGGATATTAAAAGGAAAATAAAAGGATTTTCCAAGATTCCTCCTGACTTAAAAATTATGTTAATTGTTTTTATCTGTGTACAGTTGAATCAGAGTTACCTTTGAATACACTTGGTAATGACTTTGAACAACCACATTATAGTTAATAAACAATCACAGATTCTAGATTACTAGACTCTGAGGTTGCCTCCCATTTCCACTGGAATTAACTGGCAGTAAGGAAAGAATGTTTTCATTGTGGAGAGAAGAGACAACATATTTTATTTAACATTTAAACAAGTTGAGTCCAGGCAACAGTTCAAACCCACAGAATAATTAGGGCTATACTTTTTCTAAGATGTTCAACCAAGAAAGATAAATTGGATAATTCATAGCACTTTACTTCCATTTATTTTTGCAATTGGATAACCCCAGGGTAGGTAGCCCCCAACTACGTCAACACTAATTTCAATTTCAAGCTTCTTTTGAGGTATTTTCAGGGCCACTGGTTTCCTCAAAAGCTGATCTTTAGAATCCTTCACACATGCTACAGAAAGAAACAGATAAAGCTTTAAAGTGACAGTGCCTAAATGCTATGGTCTGAATGTGTCCCCTCAAAATTTGTATGTTGAAACCTAACTCCCAAGATGATGGTATTAGGAGGTAGGGCCTTTGTGAGGTGATTAGATCTTGAGGGTGGGACCCTCATGAGTGAGATTAGTGCTCTTGTTAAAGAGGCCCTAGAGGGACCACTTGCTCCTGCCATCATCTGTGGACAGAGCTAGAAGTCACTGTCCATGAACAAGGTTCCTCACCAGACACTGACTTTGCCTTAATCTTGGACTTCCCAGCCTCCAGAACTATGAGAAATACATTTCTGTTGTTTATAAGCCACCTAGTTGGGTATTTTGTTATAGCAGCCTGAGTGGAGTGAGACACTTAATACATAAGACGGTACTAGTAATGCTGCAGATTCATCACTTGCCACAAATTAGAAACAAAGTTTCATAATGTTATCTGCCATATTTTGGTTTTAGGCAATACTTTCCCATTATACCATAGTATTCTATCATTAAATGTAATGTTGAAATCCTTTTTATAGGAACTGAATACTAATCTAATAGGAACCATTCCCACTTTAAAACAGCATCTAAAGATCTCCTGCTAGCACATTACTAGTGCATGTACTGATATTCTGGAAAAGCCTTTCCATTAGTATATAGTTGCTTGTTTGTAGGAAAAACATGAATTTCAAATCCCAGTCTTATCCTCAGGTATGTTACTGTCTTCTGTGGTCATTCCTTCATTAATACTAATTAAATGCTAGTGATATCTTCTGTGAGTCTTATGTCATAATAGGTGCTAGAGATCTAGCAGTCAATAAGAAGTAGCCCCCTTCATGAGACTTATAGTCTGTTTGGGAAAAGACAATTAAACAAGTAATAAGAAAGTGTAAGAAGTGCTCTGAGTGCAGGATTCCAGTGCTATAGGAGGATCTGATAAGGGCATCTAGCCTGGTTTCCATTGGGACAGCAAAAGATGGAATAGTGGCACAGAAGGGTGGGGTGAGGGTTGCTGAGGTCAGGGTTATTTAGAGGATTAATGAGTAACATATATGTAAAACATCTGGAGCACATAATAGGCACTCAATAAATATTAATGCTCTCCACATTTTCCCTCTCCCTTGTAATTTCGAGGTCCATTATGCTAATATGAAAAGGCTATAAATTGAATGTGATGGCAACTTTTAAAAATTGGGTTCTTTTCCAATTTGCACGTTTCCAAATTAAACTTTCATTATCTTTACCTGGTGATAATTGTGAACTAGCCTTTATCATGAACTTTGTAATTAGGGGATGTAGTGAAGAAATTGTATGTTCAAACATTCAAATTTCCTTTGAATGGCCTAGAGCATTGGTTGCTATAAGCCAGAAACCACCTGAAGTATATGCAGAAAAGTTAAGTTTGTAACTAAATTATGAAACACCAACATTAACATGGCTAAGGAGAGAAGCAGTTGTATTTTCAGACTGAGCCTTAAAAAGTATGTCTGCACATTGGTAGGGGTACCCCAAGTTTGTAAGCTTATGAGCTTGGTCCCTGGAATAAAACAAGTTTATAAATTCAGTTGCCCAGTTCATTTGGAAATAATCAGACTTGAGGGAAATGATTCAGATTAACTAAATGAGTAAGATTTGTCTACACACCAAAGTATCCATTTATTTTACAAGAGATGCTATACCTTAGGCCTTCAAACTGCACAGAATATTCCCATCTAATAAGTAGCTCTACTCAGAGAACCAAACGACATGTCAGCAATGTGCAGCCACAACAAGGGAGTTAGCATCATTAGGATCATGTTTAGTGAGTACACAGTAGTAGTTTATAATCAGCATCTATTGCCCCCCAGTTATTAAATGTTTCTAACATCATCTCAGGTGTTTCCATCAACTTCTCCATTAAGGAACTGTTTTGGTCTATACAACCTGTACTGTTCATTGGGTCACTTGACCCTCACTGCTTCAGCATGCTTAATCACCTAAGGATCAAGACAGGTCATTAGGATTGGTTAGATGAATATTTCTCTCACTTACTTTTATTTTTTAAATGCCATGACTTTTTTGTTTTTTGTTATTTAAATGTGATTTTAAGGGAACATTCCAGTTTTCTCAGTAGCATGCTGTGAGACTTTTTGGGAAATCTCCACGTATAAACAATAGGGCTTTTGATATTAACTCATGTTAATTTGTAGAGATTTAATTTCATGATAATTTGTGACCTTTCTGTGAAATCTGGAATTTATCCGATTTGGAACCAATAAATGCCTGTATCCTTACTTTAATAAAATAAATAAGAAATAGTAGCAGTGCAGGATCCCTTAAAGGGGCAGTGATGAAATGCACTCACCTTATTCCTGCCTCATCCTGGAGCATGAAGACAAGCCAGCCAGAAGATGGCTAGAGTTGCTAAAGAGGAACCGACGTATAATGATATTACAGGTGGCTTCAGATTACAATTTGCTTGTTTTAAAATTTTCTTAATTTAGCAGTATAATTAGGTTCAAGTCAGATTTCAGATTTCTTCCCCTCCTCTCTTTTCACCTCTCACAGGCAAAGACTACCAAGCAGAAGCACGATGGCACGGTGGGCCTGCTCACGTACCCAGTACTCCAGGCAGCCGACATTCTGTTGTACAAGTGAGAGTTCACCCCGGTCTTATACATACTCATGGTGACAAGAGAGTGTTTTAACCTATTCAATACAGACTTGGTTCATGGGCAAGGGGAAGTGCAGAAAGCGTCAGACATCTGAATCAGTTTATATCTATTCCCCAGAAATAGGTCCTACATTATAGAAGTATGTTTGTGTGAGAAACTAATAATAGTAAGAGCTAACATTTAAATAGCACTTACAATATGTTGGAAACCGCTGTAAGTACTTTACATACATCAACCCTTACAACAACCTTCTAAAATTTGCACTCTTATTGTCCCGATTTTACAGATGGAGAAATTGAGGGACAGAGTGGTTAATAGCATGCCCAAAGTCATGTAATTAGCAAGGCTTGGAGCCAGGATTTGAGTCTAGGAAGTTTGGATACAGAGTCTGTGCTCATAACCAGTAGCTATATATATTTCCCCAGTAATGATTAAACTTCAAGCATTTTAAATGTTGAGTTTTTATATATTCTAGACTCTAAAGCAATGCTGTCCAATAGAACTCTCTGTGTTTATGGAAATGTTCTATGTCTGTGCTAGATCCCGTAGCCAGTAGCCACATGTGTGGCTATTGAGCACCTGAAGTGTTGCTAGTGCCACAGAGGAACTGAACTTTAAATTCTATTTAATTTTAATTAAATTTAAATAACCACTCTATTAGACCTACAGGTTGAGAGCAAGTTTTTAAAATATGATGTAGGGTACCTGTAATTTTCCTGGACCCATAATCCATCCAGTCAGCTACTGCTGCCACTTAAAGTCCTCAAAAATATACACCTGAGGATGCTGATCCCTGCACTCGCTGTACTACTGGCGAGGGCTTCTGATTTTATCCCGCTCTCAATTCTTCCGTGCTAACCCCTCATCAGCCTCCCTTGACCCCCATTTGGCCTTCTAGAGATAAAGCCTCCCAATTGGCATGTGCTTCGGGTCATGCTACTGTGAAAGCTTCTGGGAAAAGAAGACACTTCACCAGTGTTTTTCATCCCTTCCCCCTAAAGCTGTGAACTGCAATTCTTTGCATGGAAGTCTGATAATAGCATGAAGATGACAGTATCTGTACCTCGTGGCCTGACTCCAGAGCCCTTGTGCAATTATGATGGAAACAGCCAAAAGAGCAGCTGCTTAGCTCTATAAACAGGGAATGTCCATGAGTACATGCAGCCTATCTTCAATTCTGATGAAAATTTGCAAGGATTATTTGTCTGTTTGTTGTATTAACTTGTATGCTGGACTCTTGATAACATTTATTATTTGTAATAAGTAGCTTTTGACTTATTTAAAAGGCTAGAACAATATTCTCCAATAAGTAACAAATGAAAGTCTTAGTAATACGTTTTCTAGAGAGGTAGGATATTTGCTTGAAAAGGTTCTGTGAAGAAACTTGACACTCTCACCTGTAAAATGGGAATAATTATTAAGCACAAGATTATTAAAGGATTAAAATGAAATATAGGCCAGGCAGTACTGTGACTAGGAGCTGTTACTTGGTTATGACTAATGATGACTATGTCTTTGATAATTACAATGTTGTCTAATTTTGTTTCAAGGCCTACTTCTTTATAGAACCAAAGGCTAGCCAGGTGTGATGTTGCATGCCTGAAGTTCCAACTACTTGGAAGGCTGAGGCGGGAGGATCACTTGAGCCCAGCCTGGGCAAAATAGTGAAACCTTGGCTCGAAAAACAAAAACGAAAAACAAAAACAAAAACAAAAAACAAAACCTGAGAATTGTCAGCACTAGAATAAGAAAACACATGAGCGTGGTAGGTTTCCTTAATAGTTCAAGAGCTGTAATGGAAGAGTCCTCTGAGTTTAGGGCTATGGAAAAGCATAAACTTTAACAAGAATGACTACACTCTTAATGATACTGTGAAGCAAAGGATGGGAAGGAGCTTTAAGGAGCCTCTTCTTTAATTCCATTGCTTTACAGCTGCAGTCCAGTGTGGTTTAACAACTTGCCTGAAGCTAAGTAGCCAGTCAGTTGACTTTGGAACATCTGGGCAAGACTATGGGTCTACAGCACTTTTTCTGCTAATGTACATTTTGTATTTGTCTCATTATGTTTTCCCTCAAGTTTAGAAGTTCCTAATTGCTCAATAATAAGTAGCAGAGTCAGGATTCAAACTCAGGTTTGATTTTTAGGCTATATCATTGTTTTCCCTATAACAGAGATGAAGCACTTGAGGGTATTTTTATTTGTTTTTGTTTTGCTTTGTTCCAGACATTTCTGGATTTTGAAAAAGGTCATTGCCAGAATGTCTATGAATATTTGTATTATAAATGTAATAGGTAGAATGGTAGATTGAAGGGTGGATAAAACATCTGTGTTTTTTTTCCTATCAGCAAATCTACGTGTGACCTCTTCATAAAATTTTGACGCAAGCCAAATATTAGTGTTTCCTTTTATCAAAATCATCATTAGAATGAGTGGCATGGTGGGTCAGAAAACAAACATAATAGAAAGGAATGGAAGAGGAGCCTTTCAGATAAGTTTATAAAAGATTTATGTAACTATTTTGGCAGAACTGGTAAGGAACCCAGGAATGGACAGCTGAGACCATCTTTATCTTGAGAGTATGATAAGTACAAGAAATTTGAATACAGACAAAATATTCCAATGCTCAAAAATAGCAAGTGTTCATAGTTTTTATTTTGCATCTGTATTATTTTTCCAAATGCCTAATTTCAAATAGCTGGCTATGTATTAAGTAAATATTTATTTCTCCCCTTTCTCTCTCTGTGTATATGTCTCTCTCTCTCTCTTTCTCTCTCTGTCTCTCTCTGTTTATGTGTATGTATATGTGTTATATATATGTGTGTGTATATATATATGTATATACACACACATATACATAAAGGCACACACATACATATATAATTTTTATTAAACAACAACAAATAGTTGCTAAGTACCTACAATGCCACTGATCCTGAGAAAGGCACTATACATGGCCTTGAGGGAAAGGAGAGGAAGGACTTGACATGTGTTGAGCATTGTTTGCCAGGCATCTACTGACTGCTACACACTCATTATCTATTCAGTTCTCACAATAGGGCTATAAAATAAGTGGGTGGCATTATCCCCATTTTACAGATGGGGAAATGAAGTTTCAGAGAGATTCCACTAAATTCATTCAGATAGAGATGAAAGTGAGCATCTGGGCTAATCAGATTATCTTTCTCAAGAATTTGAAAAATTTGGGAAGAGGATAAGAAGACTGGAAACTGACGGGAGCAGTGGCTCACGCCTGTAATCCCAGCACTTTGGGAGGCTGAGGCAGGCAGATTACCTGAGCTCAGGAGTTCAACACCAGCCTGGCCAAAATGGTGAAACCTTGTCTCTACTTAAAATACAAAAAATTAGCTGGGCATGGTGGTGTGTGCCTGTAGCCCCAGCTACTCAGGAGGCTGAGGCACAAGAATTGCTTGAACCTGGAAGGAGGCCGCAGTGAGCTGAGAGCACACCACTGCACTCTAGCATGGGTGACAGAGCAAGACTCTATCTCAAAAAAAAAAAAAAGAAGAAGACTGAAAACAAAAGCAAAAATGATATAGAAAAATGAGACGACAGCGGCCTCAAGAAACTGCAGACAGAAACCAAACCAAACCAAAACCCAGAAAGTATAGAGAGTAAAATGATTGCTCAGAAACCTCAGACTGGTAGAGTCAGAGAAGAAGTGTCATCATAATGTCTAAGAATCAGGCTACTGCCATTGAGGACCATTGAAAATAAGCTTTTTGAGAGCTTTGTATTATTATTATTTCTCTTTTTTTTTGAGACTGTCATAAAACAGCATTTGAGAGCTTTTTCCAAGAATGCTAGATTTCCTATAGCTGCTTCAGAGACTTCCAGTTCTTGAAGTGCTTCATTCTTTGTGAGACCAGTCAAGCCTAGATTTTTCCGAGATGCAGGAAGCTACTCATTTCTGCAGTCTGCTCATATCCACGTATTCACCCACTCTACCTAAGCAATAATTTTTTATCTTTCTCTTTCCACTTTACCTCTATTAGGCAAATGCCTACACCAAACCAGAACCCTACTGAAAGGCAGTATGAGAAATGTAGTTTCCAGGCGGCAGCCCCTGAAAATCAAGAGGTAGCATAGAAAGGAGAGAATGGTGCTGAGATGTCAGCAGATAATCCAGTACACTCTCTAAAAAGTAACAGGAAGCTATTTGTACATCTTAAGGATACAGAGAATTTGATATGACTTATACTTTTAAAAGAGAATTGATTAGAATACAGAGAATGAGTTTTAAGAAGACAAGAATATCTGGGACAATCTATTTAGAGGCTATTTCACTAGCCTAATGTGGGCCATGATGGTGACAGTGAAGATGCAGAAAAGTAGACAAATATAAGAAACATTTAGGAAGTAAAACTGATAGGACTGGATGTGTATGAGAGGGAGGTGTCAGGGATGACCTGATATTTCTGACTTACCCAACTGGATTGATAGCATTGCCATTCACTGAGATAGGAAGCGCTGAAGGAGGACTAGCCAGAATTTAGAGCATCACTGGGTATTATCTCTCCTCCTGGAGGCCTTAAATCTTTAGAAAGTAAACCCTTCATTATATCTTTCACAGCACCCAGCACCAGGTCTTTCACGTCGTGGGTCTTCAATAAGTAATTGCTGAATTAGAGAGTCATTATTGCATATCCGACAAGCAACTAGTGATGAGGAATTAATCCTTTATGACGAGAAAACGCCACCAAACTCCTGTCCCAGCTGGGCTGGTTAAAGGCAGCAGCACTGAAAACTTACAAACACAGCCAAAAAAGTAGAAAAAGAAATAATAAGGGAACAAATCTCTCTGAGCAGATATATGTAGGCAACGATTATTCATCTGGACACTAATTCTGCCAGAAGGGTGGGGTGATCTTAAGTATCATAGCTGCAAAAAGGAACTAAGCAAAAGAAAAATGGTTTAGTCACCAAAGGAGAAGATCAGAGGCATTATTATGTGACAGAAGTTATAACAATCAAAATTATTAAAGGCTTTTGTTTTATGTTGTGTCTAAGAAAGCACAGTCAGAGTAACTTAAAAAAAAGGAAAACAAAAAAAGAGAAGACACATTAAAAGGAATATCATTATGCAGGGTATAAATTTTTAAAGAACAGCACTAAATTATTTGAAGTGAAAGAAAGACTGAGGAGAAAGGCTGAAAATATGAAGAGAATAAGGCACATAAGTGAGTAGAATCAAAGACAAGATGAATTAATGTAAAGTGCAAACTCAATGGATGAGAAGTAAAGGCTAAGATAAATTATAGGAGGTGAAAGGAGCAGCAGGAGAACAGGGAGGGAAGGCTAGAAACAAACACACTAAAATCAGATGAAAAAGCCAAGTGGAGCAATGGGGCAGATGAAAAAGATTAAAATTTTTTAAATCCTTTTTTTAAAAAAAGCAAAACCCCACAGAATTGTTAGAAAAGAGGCAAGGATCTGACATCAGGCAAAGATGCATGCAGAGTCATTATGAAAACTAAATATGTTTTCTGTTTAGTTTGGTTGCTTTGTGAATCTGGAACCATTTTGACATGTGGAAATATTCATTTTGATGTGCTTAAAGTGTATTGATTATGGTAATTGTTTTTTCTGTGTTAGTTGCAGTCCATTGTGATTTCCTATGGGCTACTGTAATTGCTTTCTAACCTGCTCTGTTGGCTAATTTGGCTTGGGGGCGTCAAGGTGACCTCTGCATGTCAGCCTCACTATAATTACAAGACAGGTGTAGCGAAGTCCACTCAAAGAAGAGAAAGTTACAAAGGTGGGGTGTCTGCATGTACATCCCAGAGAGGAGTATGTAGGACTATGAGTGCTGAGGACAACATAAAAAGGAATATTTTTGTTTTTGCCACTCACTGATCCAGTGGCTTTCTACTCCAGGCTGCGTGGAAGAGAGCAATGGCTATGGCCCTAACAGTTATTCTGTAGAACTTCCCACATTCACTTATTTGTTTTTATTTTTATTTTTTGAGACGGAGTTTCACTCTTGTTTCCCAGGCTGGAGTGCAATGGCGCCATCTTGGCTCACCGCAACCTCCACCTCCAGGTTCAAGCGATTCTTCTGCCTCAGCCTCCCGAGTACCTGGGATTACAGGCATGCACCACCATGCCCAGCTAATTATGTATTTTTAATAGGGACCGGGTTTTGCCTTGTTCGTCAGGCTGGTCTCGAACTCCTGACCTCAAGTAACCCACCCACCTTGGCCTCCCAAAGTGCTGGATTACAAGCGTGAGCCAATGCACCTGGCCAACATTCACTTATTGACCTTAGAAGAAGAGAAACCACTTCTGGGTCTGCTGTCATGGTCCTTACATTTTGCCTTTCCATTAATTGTTTTGTTCTTGTTTTCCTTAAATTAAAAGAGCTCTCAGAATTCCTGTAACATACCGTTTATATTTTGGGGTTACCTGATCAGATATGTGAACTGTCAGTTTCAAGTAAGTTTTCTACACATATCAGATCACTGCCCAGGTCTGTGACTATCTCTGGGATTATGCGTTCCTATTTGTGGTATGTCAGCTCTGAAAAAGGAAAATGATTCGGTGTGAAAAAAGTCAGTGTACCCCTCATCGAGGTTCTTTATAGTATCTTTATTTTACCATTTTGTCCTTCATCATGTCAGATATTAATGAATATATAGAGATATATATTATATCAATAGCAACCATTTATTGAGCTCTTACTATCAAGTAGTATACGTGTTATCCATGAAAGAGCTATATGAGGTAAGCTCCATGATGACCCTCACTTTACAGAGGAAACGAAGGCTTAGAAAGGGTAAGAAACTTGTGTATGATGCCTCGCTGCATTTTTCACAGGAGCAATATTGTTTCTTTGATTAAAAAAACCTTAGAGCACTGTATTACTTGTATTATCAGGTATAAACTCCCAGCCAAGCATTGCATATATAAAATTGCCTGTTTTTTAATCCCACCATAATGCTTCAGTATGAAATTTTCCTCATCAAGACTTCTCTATAATCGTTCATTCTTCCCTTATTTGATGTACTATGTGATGATCTGACACTGCAAACTTTACATATGGGATTAAAGTCATGATAAAGTCATTCCCTATATTCTGATATTTTTGGTTTCACATCTTCATTTCTTAATAATATGAAATATTATTTATGGATAAAATTCAACTCTCCTTTGTTCTTTTCTTCAGATCTATTTCCTTCCCACCTTCTCTAGAAGCAGCTACAATTACAAATTTGGGGAGGAGCTTCCAGTATGTTTTTATGCTTATTATTACAGATATATTTCCATAGGCACTTGTAAAATTTACATAAATGTCAGTGTATTTCATGTTTTCTCCAACTTGCTTTTTTCATCCCACATAGTTTTTGATAGCCATCTACACTGTACTTGAAGATTTTAAGTTCTCTGCAACAGATTAATTGTCCTGTGATTGCAATGTACTTGAAAATGAAGCTTACTCCGAAAGAATATTGAATTACTCCCTATGTGACAGGGAGGAAAAACTCTTGCCTGAAGAACTTTCTGCTGCCTTTGATTTGAAGAGTGGGGTGGGGTGGCTTTCAAGTGTGAGCTGTAGTTCTGAGGTAAAAAGCATCTGGTCAGGGCTGGGATAATATGTGCTGACTGGGTGAGGGAATGAGGAGTAGTTTTAAAACACAATTGTGCCTAGAGCGTATGCTATTTAAAATCCCATTCCCCTCTCCCAGCAAGATCCTGTCATGCTGGTGTTGATAGCTGTATTCCTCTGCTGTGGAAAAAAACACAACTAGAGTAGAGAAACATCTCTTTGGCTTTTGTCTGATCTATAGATAAAGACTTAGGTCTAAACATTCCCTCTATAGTTGGTGAACATTTGTTGAATACCAACAGTGAAATATTCACAGGAAATGCAGCTGCTTGCAATATCATTTCTGTCTCTAAGAAAGAGCCTTGCTGTTGTTTTTCTGTCTGTCTTTTATTAAAGGTCCACACACGTTCCTATTGGGGAGGATCAGGTCCAGCACATGGAACTAGTTCAGGATCTAGCACAAGGTTTCAACAAGAAGTATGGGGAGTTCTTTCCAGTGCCCGAGTCCATTCTCAGTAAGTAAGAAACTTATAATTGTTACATCAGGGTATATTCTAAAGAGAGGATTGGACAATAGACAGGCTTGGAACTTTCTTGGGACTAACCTCAGCTTTCTTGTAGACAGGCTTCATGATCTGTAACTAGAGTCCTCATTGTTTTCTCTAGTGTAGGACTAGAAAGTAGACTACGCTGGATTACTGAAAAAGATGTTGGATTATTGAAAAGGATAACTAAAAATATTTTAAAATTATGGAAGAGACCAAAAATTTAAAATAATATTTATAAAGTGGTATATAATTTACAAAGTATAAACAGATGCCTTTTGACTTATAATTGGGTTACATCCTGATAAAGCCATTGTAAGCTGGAAACACTGTTAATCAAAAATGCATTTAACACACATAACCTACTGAACATCACGGTTTAGCCTAGCCCACCTTCAGTGTGCTCAGAACACTTACATTAGTCTATAATTGAGCAGAATCATCTAACACAAAGCCTATTTTATAATAAAGTATTGAATATCTCATGTAATTTATTGAATACTATACTGAAAGTGAAAAACAGAATGGTTGTGTGGGTATTTCAAGTACAGTTTCTACTGAATGGATATCACATTTGCACCACTGTAAAGTTGACAAATCATAATTCAAACCATTGCAAGTTGGGAACTGTCTGTGTATACATCTTGGTGATCTGTTTGTTTTGTTTTTGTTTTGGGTATGTGTGTGTTGGTGTTATTAACGTAGCATCCATGAAGAAGGTAAAATCCCTCCGTGATCCTTCTGCCAAAATGTCGAAATCAGACCCTGACAAACTGGCCACCGTCCGAATAACAGACAGCCCAGAGGAGATAGTGCAGAAATTCCGCAAGGCTGTGACGGACTTCACCTCGGAGGTCACCTATGACCCGGCTGGCCGCGCTGGCGTGTCCAACATAGTGGCAGTGCACGCCGCGGTGACGGGGCTCTCTGTGGAGGAAGTGGTGCGCCGCAGTGCAGGCATGGACACTGCTCACTATAAGCTGGCCGTGGCAGATGCTGTGATTGAGAAGTTTGCCCCAATTAAGCGTGAAATTGAAAAACTGAAGCTGGACAAGGACCATTTAGAGAAGGTTTTACAAACTGGATCAGCAAAAGCCAAAGAATTAGCATACACTGTGTGCCAGGAGGTGAAGAAATTGGTGGGTTTTCTATAGGAAGTTTCAACAAATCACAGCAAGGCTTTTGTGCCTTGCACTCCATGCATTCTGATAACGGCAGCTTTCCTAACAAAAAGTTACAGTTTTGGAACATTTAATTTGGTATAGCTGATTATTGGTTTTATTTGATGAATATTGCTTTGTAGCTTTGAAATATGACAGTGTTCCAAATCCCATCAACAAAATGCTGTAAACAACAACAAAAAATAAATCAAGAAGGCATAGCTGTCTGAATCCCCAATTATTGAGGTACACTCTTTGGCCTGCACAAATGTGATTGAAATAAGGAGTAATTTGGGAAAGGGAGTATCATTTGTGCTTCTCTCTGGAGTACTTACTGTAACAGATGCACACTTTATCTACTTCAACCCTTTTACAAAGCAATATATAGAGGTCTTAGATGTATAATCCTTGAGATGCCATTTGATCAGATGCCAATTTGTATTCAGATCTCATAAAAACAAGTCTATTCTTATAGTTTGTTTGTCACTGAGACGGTGCCTGATTTAATATATTTAAGCTGCTTAACTTGTTTTCCAAGAGATAACACCAACTGTTCCAGCAATAATTTGTTTTTTAATTCAGAGATATGGGATATGATCTTCTAAGGAGGTTGCGTTATTTTGACTTGATTTATTTATTGTACAAGAGCCCAAGTCCCTGAATTATATTCTTAATAAGTGCTTTCTTGCATTCATTTCAGTTTAGTCTCACCAACCCCCTATGAATTAGGGAATTATTGTCATTTTACACATAAGGAAAGTGAGGCTGAGAGAATCCAATTAGCTTGTATGATATCACTCCGTAAGAGAAGCAAATCTGAGAGTAAAACCCTTACCCCTTATTCTTAAGAATAGTGCTTGTTTATTCGGTACAAAAAAAATGCTGAAAGGCAGCGTTTTTTAGACTCTAAACATTCTGATTTTGAAGGTGGGTATTGGAACGACTGATGATGTTTTTATCATCAATTCGGCCAATAGATGCGAACTTAAAATCTGGATTCAGACAACCTTGGTCACATTTCCCCATCAGATCCCCAAGGCGGGTCGCAAGTTCTCTCCTCTAAGCTTATTGCATAAATACTTTGAAATAGGTTCTGCCAGTCTACAATAGCAGTGAAGACTGACAAATCAGATATTCCCAATGACTGACAGCTTCTCATCTTGCCTCTAGCTCAGTTAAGTAATGTCACCCTGAAACCTAGCTTTTCTGCACTTCCATTTCTGACACCTGAAAATGAAAATGATAATCCTGACTTATACACCAAGACCTGTTAGCAAGATCAATTTTGTAACAGAGATTGCTTGTAAGTTTTTTGTCAGTAAGGACCATGATCACCATTTGTACATACATAACTAGGTTGTTGAGCAAAGCATTTTTGCTCATGTTTCTTAAGGAAGTAGTCAGAACACATGTTAATCCACAAAACACCGCATCCCAGATTCCAAATTAAAACATCCTTTTTAGGATTCTTGGAGCTAGCCTGGATCATGGGAAAAGGAAACATTTTGCCTTTTTTATCTTATATTGGAATGGGATGTCTATAAGTCCTAGAACCTCTTTGAGCATATTTCTTACAAGCCTCTTTTTTTCCCCCTTTTAAAGGAAACTTTGAAAGGATTGTGAATACTGGAAAATGAAAAAACTAAAGGTAGATCTATCAAGCCAATTGTCTGTTTATCTGTTTGTGTGGTTTTTACCCCCTTGCAATACCTTTCCTCCAAAAAATTAAGGCATTATGGAAAGAATCTCAGAGGAGAAAAACAGATAACTTGTGATAACTTCCAGGGACCGAAATCTATGCATTGGTGAGGGTGGACCGAAATCTATGCATTGGTGAGGGTGCAACCTGTTGTTATTTTTTTTAAGTGACTCAACTGTTCAAGTCCAAACTTGGCCCCTAATTATTAAAAGAATCTTGCCCGGTTAATCAGTATTAATCAGGATTCTTCAGAGAAACAGAACCAATAAGATATATATATATCTATATATTAGAGGACTTATTATGGGGATTAGCTCACCCAGTTATGAAGGCTGAGAAGTTCCATGATAGGCTATGTGCAAGCTGGACCCAAGAGAGAGGATGGTGTGATGCAGCCCAAGTCCTCAGGCTGGAGAACCAGGGGAACCAGTGATGTAACTGTCAGTCCAAGGCTGAAGGCTTGAGAACCTGGGGGCCACTGTAAGTCCCAGAGTCTGAAGGCCTGAGAACCAGGAGCTCTGATGTCCTAGGGCAGGAGAAGGTGAAGTCCCAGCTCAAGAAGACAGCAAATTTTCCCTTCCTCTGTCTTTTTGTTCTAGTCAGTCCCTCAACTGATTGGATATCAGCTCACATTGATGAGGGCGTATCTCCTTTATTGAGTCTACTGATTCAAAGGCCAATCTCTTCCAAAAACACCCTCACACACACACCCAGAGTAATGCTTTAACAGCTATCTGCATATCCCTTAACTCAGTCAAGTTGACACAAAATTATCCATCACAGCCAGGAGCAGTGGCTCACGCTTGTAATCCCAGCACTTTGGGAGACCGAGGCAGGCGGATCACGAGGTCAGGAGATCGAGACCATCCTGGCTAACATGGTGAAAACCCTATCTCTACTAAAAATACAAAAAAAAAAATAGCTGAGTGTGGTGGGGGGCACCTGTAGTCCCAGCTACTAGGGAGGCTGAGGCAGGAGAATAGTGTGAACCTGGGAAGTGGAGCTTGCAGTGACCTGAGATCGCACCACTACACTCCAGCCTGGGCAACAGAGCGAGACTCTGTCTCAAAAAAAAAAAAAAATATCCATCACACCCAGTGATCTCAGGAAGTTGATAAAAGAGCCAAGTATGGAATCTAGATCTGTTTTCACATCCCTTCCACTTACCATTTATAGGCCCTTCACAGTCTTTCTAATGGAGATGACAAATTGGAGAGAAACCTAATTTTTATTTTTTCTGTATGTTTTGTGGAAAGTTGAAATGGTGAAAAATATTTCAGATGGTAATAATAATGGTCATGTAACTTGGCGCTCTGAAACCCTGCTTCAAACCCACTTTGACAACTGGTCGCTCAACACAGTGGGGGTGTCTTGCCCTTTGTAGGTGACTCATAAACATTTATCAAAAGTATGTGTCAAAAAATGGGCTAGAGGTTTCTAATAAAGTGTGAATTTTTTTTTTTTTTTGCAAAAGCCCTACTGATGTACACCATCAAGGTGCTTATCATAATAACACTACTGAGTTCTCATTGTATATCAGGCACCATACTGAATGGCTTATAACAGTGTTTTTCCAAGTGTGGTCCCCAGACCGGCAACATGAGCATCACCTGGGAACTCATTAGGAATGCAAATTATCTGACTCTCCCTCAGACCTGTTGAGTAAAAAACCTAGAGGATGAACCCAGCAATTGGTGTCTTCGCCTTCCAGGTGATACTGATAGCATGCTGAACTTTGAGAACCATTGATTTATTTGCATTCTCTAATTTAATCTACAAACCAATAAAGTAGATACTATTATCAACCTCAGATTGCGAAAGTTGAAACTGAGGCATGGGAGGCTGAGTTGCTTGCTTAACATAGTTCAGCTTCTAAAGGGAAGATTCTGGTTTTAAATCCAGGTCACCTAATCGAGAGCCCCACCAGGCCACAGTGATCTGTATAAGGTCTTTTGGTATGTATGGGGGCACCACTGTCCAATATGGTATGTGTCCATTTAAATTGAAATAATTAAATTTTAAAAATTGCTTCCTTAGCAGCACTTTCAAGTGCCCTGCAGCTTCATGTGGTTAATGCCTGTCATAGTGGATAAATACAGATGGAGAACATTTCTGTCACAGAACCATCTATAGACACTGCTTCTTCAGTATTCAGTTTACTGGTTTTTGCTTACAATAGATCAAATACATAAAGTTCAAGACTCTTCCTGGAGAGTTCTTCAACTGGACAATTCACGAAGATAGTAAAAGGATTACTTGAGAATGACCATATAGTTTGCCAAACAATATTAAATAATAAGAGCTATTACAATATGTATTATATACTTGCCATATGCTGAGCACTTTGTACGTGTATTTATGTTCAATATCTTATTTCACATTTATATCAGCTCTATAAGATAGGAACTATTAATACTAGTTTTTAAAGTAACATTCAGCAACTTGCCAAAAGTCACATATTTATTATGAGTCTCTAGCTTCTCCTAATTAAGAACTAAGAAATATCCCTTAACTATTGTGCTTAAGGGAGTAGTCTGCTGCTCTTCACTGAGTCTAGAATCTTCTCCAAGTACTTGTGATACTCTCTTATGTGTCCCATGATATTCTTAGCCCTCACTTCTCCCTCCTTGCCTCCTTTCCCCCTCCCCTCTCCTTACTTTAATGCTATTATAATTATTCCCCCCAAAGTTCTTCATTTGTACACAGAGCAGTCTTTAGTTTGCTTTCAAATGCAGCCTTTGATTTCTTTCAGTTCACCCTGTCAAGCGCTGTGTGCCCCTGTTACTAGTTAAAGGGAATAATTGTGCATGTGACAATTCTTGGTCTCTTTCTCTTTAACACAAGGACTCTGTCTGTGTTCTCCTTGTGTGTCCTCCCTATGTGATCGACATTCTCTTTTCAGTCTGTCAACTGGATGCATCTTTTGAAATGTTTTGGCTGGGAAGAGTCAATCCCTCCCTGAGATTGAGCTGAAAACAAATTGCCTATCAATAGCACTTAACATTTTCAAACCATCTCCTTTAAGAAGAACAGCCTGGAGGCTTTACTGTTAATCTTTGTAAATTGTCATATGTTAACTCTCAACAGTTCTGTTATATTGGCCAGGCAGGGATTATCTTCTTTCTCGAGGAAGGAAACTGGGTTTCAGAGCTATAGTGACTTTATCCTTAGATAGTTAATTCAACGTTATGACAAATTTTTGTGTAGGCACTGAGGAAATGCAATATGACTACAGTTTAGAGGAGGACACACAGAGATACCAGCTAGCAAATGCTGGGTGCGCCTGGGAATGAGTATTTCACAAGAATGTTCAAGGAAGGAATATGATCGATATAGGACAGGAGAAAGGGCTTTTCAATTAAAAAGTAGGGCACAGAAACATGAGCGCATTTAGGGAAAAGCAAATTCATACAATATGTGGACAAAATTAGATGGAAATATTATGTTGAGTCATATGAAATTGTAATATTTGATGATTATTTTTTACCAAAAACAGTGGCAGTTCCGTGTGGATTCACCTAATACACTCAGTGAGCAAGCATTTATGGAGTGCCTGTTTTGCAGGTACAATCCAAGTATGAAGAATTAGAAATGAGACAATCTTTACCCTCAGGCTCCTTGTCTATGTAGAGATGGACATGGAAAGCCAGTGAGAGGTCGAATAGGAATTATAACCAAAGTCTTCTGAGTCTTGTCCCTCTCCTGTGCATTAGCTGTAGCATTTGCTCTTAATTATTGGGAATGTGGCCTCTAGATGTCACAGTCACTTAATAGTCCTTGAATAAATAAAATATTTAATATTTGATATAACCATGTTGGCTCTATGGAATGCAAACTCATTTTATAATATGTCCTTCCTCACTTCTACCCACCTATGCACGTAGTAAAGCAGGCCTACAGTCATCCCTTTCTCTAAGTGTTTCTGAAAATCAAATGATGTGACTTTATATGACTAGGATAAAATGGTCTGATTTTACAGATTTCCCTTTGTGGGAGTAATATAAAAATACAGGCCCTTCCTGGGAAGAAAGCCGTGTCCCATTTCCTATCTGTAAATACAGTGCTGAAGAAGTGCTACGTGCTTGGCCTTTACCACCAGATCTCCCCACACCAGCCTGTCCTGTAGGGAAACCCATTGCGAACAATTGTCAGTTCCAATAAATAGGTTGTTCAGTGAGTTCCCTGAGTTTGCAGTAGCCTCCCCGAAAAAGAGGCTTCTGTAACGATTTTTTTTTTGTTTTAATGAGAGACTGCGTGGCTTATTCAGATATGAGTGTGGGAACCAGCCCTGGGGAGAGAAGTGTTCCCACCATGAACCAGACGGCCAATGAGCAGGAAAGGTGTTCCTCAGCAATATTCCAGAAGAAAGCTCCTGCACTGAAGGAGGAGGTGAGGACTCATGAGGATGAAGGCCACAATATTATTTTATTATGGTTTCCTTTCCTGGGCCCCTTATAGAAAAATTAACAAATAGAATTTCTGAGGTTGCTGATTCCTCAGTGAATTATTCTTTCATTTTTTCTGTGCCTTCCTTTTCTACTTGCTGTTTTCTAGTCATCTTTAAAGCTCCTCAAACTGAGCACAAAGACAAAGAATTCCCTGGTGATTAGTGTGCATCCACATTTATGCATAATGGTCATTTGCTTTTGCCTCTGGGGCATCCTGAATTCATCTCTTTCCCCCTTCCCTGTATCACGGTTGATGTCCAATTCAGCTACTGCTGCCGTTTGTCTTATCTATTGCTTTTTCTGCTTTTTGCTAAAGAAACAAACCCCTTTCTGAGCCCTTTTCAACTTTGGCACTCTTCTAGCTTGGTGCTTCAGAACTCCCGCCCATGCTGTTGTTGCTGTTTGTAACGCGTAAAATGTTCCTGTCAAGCTTTTCCCTGCCTCCCATGTAGGTTACATTACTCTCTTCCATGGTCTCCCTTGATGTCTAACATCACACACTTATATTGTAACTGAGTGTCTCTTGTGCTCTTCCTCTCCTCCCGCTATTCTGCAACAACTACCACCGTGTGTCTCACTCTTACCCACTGTCAGTCCCATTGTTCTTTCTGCCCCAGCTACTATTGAGACTTCCATTCTGGACTTCCATGCATTTCTCACACCTACAACTTCATATTCACCAAACCATGTGTTCCTCCATGCTCCTCTAGTGAGGACAGAACATTCTCATGCTCCTTTGATACACTGGCATATTGACATGTTGATATAAATGAAAGGGTCTTGCATTTAGATCCATATTAATACCAAATTAACAACATCTGTATTAAGCGTAATTGCTTCCCTATCTCACTTTATTTCCCCCCAAAAAATGTACAAATACATAGAGAACCCTAATTGTATCTATTGCTCAGATTTTTGTCACTGTACACATATATTTGCCATAAAGTTTTTGTGACAGAGACTGCCAACTATCTGCCAGTATCCAGTCTCTTTTTCCTCCTTTTGAAGTGGGAGAGTTCCCTGATACCTCTCGCAGGATGTGTGACAGGGGTGTGGCTCACCTGTTCGGTCACCTCGCTGCTCAAATCCCTAGCCAGAGGGGGAGCATACAGATGGGCATGTGCAGCGCTCAGGGAGAGTGCTTTTGAGTCTGGCCCCACAGTAGTATCTAGGGGTGGGTACCTGCAATCCCAGTGCTACAAAGCTTTTTCAGCTTTGCCATTGCAGACAGCTTGAGTGTTAATCAGCTCAGTGGACCCTCTGCCTTTTTGCAAGGGCAGAGGGCCAGTGTGACAGCCTTCTTTATCCCGGGCTCTTGGCCAGTGTCCCGGAAGAATCAGGTCACACACAAGCTTGAGGATGAATGCAAGATTTTATTGAGTGGTGGAGGTGGCAGTGAGATGGATGGGGAGCTGAAAGAAGGGGATGGAAGGGGAAGGTGATCTTCCTCTGGAGTTGGGCTGCCCAGCAGCTGGACTCCTTTCTGACTGCCCCCAGCCGAACTTCTCTTGGCATTCAGTTGTTCCTCCTCTTCTCTTTTTCTCTGCCACGTTGTTCTACCGTCCATCATCTGGTCTGCTGGCTTGCTGGTCTGTCCCTGGAGCCTGGGATTCAGGGCTTATATGAGTGCAGGACAGGGGGCATGGCGGGCCAAAAGGCAACTTTTGGGGCATAAAAACAGGAATGCCTATTCTCATTTAGGGCCCCAGGATCCAGGCTTGAGGCTGGGGCCTTTGCAGGGAGATCATCCTCTTCCATCCAGTATTTCACTGTGTCTTGTCCATATCATTTTTTAGTAATGGAACCCTCACTCTGAATTTTAGCAGAGCACATAGCCCAAGGTAGAGACTAAATTTCCCACCCTACCCCTACAGCAAGGGGCCTGTAAATTAGTTCTAGCCAATGGGATATGAGCAAAAGTGATTTGTGCAATTTCAAAGTCACATCTTTTATAAAGCAAAGTGTTCCTCTTTGCCCACACGTCCTGGAACAGCATGTTTGACCCATTGCTGGAAACCACAAAGGAAAGATGGACAGAGTCAGCCCCTCAGCCTGGGTTTCCAGACTCAGCAAGCACAGCTACCTTTCTACCCTGGACTACTCACATACCTCTGGACTGTTGTGTGATAAATCACTTTTATCATATTTAAGCTATTTTGTCTTGGGATCTCTGGTTTCCAGTACTTTAGGTACTACCCCAACTAATATACTGATCTTACTAGACTCTTTGTCTAATGTCTTCCCTTCAAGTAGGTTGCTTCAATTCAATGCAACCAACATTTTGTGAAAGCTTTCTATATGCTGAGGCAGCAAGTAGTTCTCCAGGTATGGTTCTCAGACAAGCAGCATCAGAGTCTCCTGGGAACTCATTAGATACGCATATCCGCAGACTCCACCCCACACCTACTGAATGAGAAGCTCCAGGAATAGGGCTCTGCAATGAATTTTAATAAACCCTTCAGGTGATCTAGATGTACAGATGTTTGAGAATCACTGTGCTGGGGTGAAGTGGGTCGGGAGTAGGATGTGGTTGAGGGCAGAACTAAAAATGAATAAAAACCACCTTCTATCCTGAAGGAGTTTACATTGGAGAGAGAAGTACAGAGAGATAATGTTATGAAAACAAAATTATTGTCTTGACTTTCTGCTATTTCCTGCTTCCCTTTTTCATCAGATTAATTTGCAATAATTTAGCCTAGATTGTTTTAGTTTTTATATGTGATTATTTATAAACAGCCTAAAATTTTAGGCCATTTGGGTCTATGCAAATCCTAAAAGGGGAAATAATTTAAGTTACATTGGTAGATAGGGTGAACAGAGATTAGATCACCAATATTAGAATCTTAGAATCTTTGAGGATTTTCTGAAACCAAGAATGGGGTGTTATTTTTCACAGTGGGTAGTAAAATTACAGTACTTATTACCCTGTAAAGGGTTATATGGCCTATAAATAAAAACAGTTGAGTATGGATTAGATTTATGAGTGAGAAAGTCATAAAATTCCAATAAGCATGAGTTAGGAATGCTCAAATTATTTCTGAAAATGTCTGACATCAATATCATAGAAGGAAACTACCATCTTTGCTGTCACCACCTCTTATTATAATCTTCAGCGTTCAGAACACTAGTCTAGACCAGGCTAGACCAATGTGGTATTCGTTGTGGGCTGGCAAGTAGACTGTGTGAGAATAAAGACTCTTGTACCTAATGTGTTTTGTATAAAATCTGTGCACACTTCAGATTAGATAGATGATAAAGGTAGAGAAGATAAGGGAGACAATGGATGCAACTCATAAAATAAAATAATTATGATTTGAGATTAAAGCCAGTTTGCCATTATTCTTACTAACAAGAGACAACCAAGATAATTGAAATCTGTAGATAATCTAAAACCTAAATAAAATATTATTATTACTATACACAGCAAACTAATCTAATGTCTTTGGCATAGGAGCCAAATACTTTGGACAGTGCTAACATGACAAAGAAGAATTAGCAAATTCAAAATCTAGCCAAACTTGGGACTTCCGTGAATCTATAATAGGTTCTTTGTCATAATGAAGACATGGCAGTTAGCATTGCCTTACTTCCCCCAAATTATGTGACTCTTTAAAAAAAGGGTTGAATTTCCCCACCTGCTGTTAGAAACACAAAAGTCTTTCTGCATAGCTGCTAAAAATTATTTTAGCTTTGGCCCATACATTTTTTTAAATCTTGCAGTGTCTTTAAACTACTATCAGTTTGGTAAGATACAGCGACTTTATCTCTTTTTCTGCCTTCTTTTTTCTTTTAAGAATTCTTCGGCCGGGCGCAGTGGCTCACGCCTGTAATCCCAGCACTTTGGGAGGCCGAGGCGGGCGGATCACGAGGTCAGGAGATCAGGACCATCCTGGCTAACACGGTGAAACCCCGTCTCTACTAAAAATACAAAAAATTAGCGGGGCGAGGTGGCGGGGACTGCGGGAGGCTGAGGCAGGAGAACGGCGTGAACCCCGGGGGGCAGAGCCCGCAGTGAGCTGAGATCGCACCACTGCACTCCAGCCTGGGTGACAGAGCGAGACTCCTTCTGAAAAAAAAAAAAAAAAAAGAATTCTTCATCCATCTTCTGTCCAAAAATACTGTGAGTCAGGATTTCTATTCCAAATAATTTGGAATCAAAAGTATTCAACAGTCTGGAGGCAAATGAGGTTTTTATTGCATTTTTATTGAGAGCAAATTGAACTGTGTGGGCAAGATAGAGAGGGGCTCCTCTGCAAGGCTTCAGCATGCCCCACTGTTGCACCCAGCAAGGACTCATGTTACAAGAATTAGGTCTGTGATCTGCTTTTATTGACTGGCCGGGCCCAACAGGCCCCTGGACATTGTCAGACAAGTTAACTCCTTCTTGAGCCTCAGGAACCTTCCACAGGAGGGCTTATATGGCTCCCACAGGTCTCTCTTTCTTCTTATAATTTACAAATATTTTCCTAATATGAAGAAGTGTTTGGTAAACTGTAACGATATTTCATCTTCACAAACCCCTATAATACATAAGAATTACTGTCCCTATTTTAAAGACAAGTTTTTCCTGAGTACTTTGTTACCAACTTATATGTTTTTTTTGCAGTTGAAATTTGTACCATAAATTACTATCCTTTTTAAAAACTCTCATGTGTTCTTATTTGTAAGTGTCTTGGAATACAAATTGTTGCAAAAAGATTGAGGGCTTTTATGCGTGTTTTTGTTTTTGCAAATTACTCCAATATGAATCACAACACTGAGCACAGAGCAAATGCTAAATTAATGCTTACTGATGGAAAACAACCCTGATGAGAGAGAGGTTAGAGGTTGCAAATTCACATGGCTTCATGGGACAGGTAAGTATGTAAATCCATTAGATCATTTTACAAATATTTATTCAGTGCTTATTATATGCCATGCAATGTTCTAGTCACTGGGTGTACAGCAGTGAACAAAAAAGACAAAAATCCCTGCCCTCTTTGAATTGACATTGTAGTGGAGAGATACAGACCATAAACCAGAAAGGAAAGGCAGGTTGCCAGGTGATGAGTGCTATGTAGAAATAGAAAGAACATGGAGCTGGAGCATTATGAACTGAATTGTGTTTTCCCCAAATTTACATGTTGAGATCCTAGTCCCCAGGATGTCAGAATGTGACTCTTTTGGAATGTGGGCCACTTAAAGAGATAATTAAGTTAAAATGAGACCATTAGGGCATATCGTAACCCAATTAGATTTATAAGCAGAGGAGATTAGGACACACAGGCAAACACCAGGAGAAAAGACCATGCGATGACATGGCAAGAGGATGGCCATCCACAAAGCCAAGAAGAGCAGCCTCAGAAGAAGTGAAACCTGCCAGACCTTAATATCAGCATTCTAGCCTCCACGACTGTGAGAAAATAAATTTCTGTTTAAGCCACTAGTCTGTGGTATTTCGTTATGGCAGCCCTAGCAAACTAATACGGGGTGCTTGTTTTAATAGAGTTTCAAAGGATGGTTTCATTTAAGCAGAAGACTGAATGAAGTGAGAAAGAAAGCAATGTGATACATGAGGGAAAACCAGTCCAGGCAGAGGGAACATCAAATGCAAAGGTCTTGAAGCAGAAGCATGCTTGACTTGTTTAAAGAGCAGCAAGGAGACCAATGTGGCTAGAGTCAGGTAAATGAGAGGGAAAGTGGTAGATGAGGTCAGAATGTTGATGGGGGTCAAGGCTTTACAGGCCATGGTAAGGATTTTGGCTTTTACTCTAGGGAAGTAGGATTGGGAAGCCATTGTAGGTTTAAGTTATAAAAGGTTCACGTTGGCTATTATGTTGAGAAATAGACTACAGGGGTCAGAGATGGATGTGGGAAGACCAGTTAGGTGGCTATTTTGATTGACCATGCAAAAGGGAAGGCTTGGAGTAGAATAATAGAGATGGAAGTGGTAAGGCATGGTAAGATTTGGGATACTTTTTAAGGTAGAGCTGACAATATTTGCTGATAGATTGGTTGTGATATTTGAGAGAAAAAAAGAAGTCAATGATAATTTAAAGGTTTTTGACATGAGAAGTTAGAAGAATAGACTTTCCATTTAATGAGATGGGAAAGACTGTAGGAAGAACAGATATGGAAAGGTTAGGAGTTTGGTTTTGGGCATTTGGAGATGTTAATTGATCACTTGTCTACCTGAAAGTAGAAGTTGGCCAGGCATGGTGGCTCACATCCGTAATGCCAGCACTTTGTGAAGCCAAGGAAGGAAAGTTTCTTGAACCCTGGAGCTTGAGACCGGCCTGAGCAACATAGTGAGACCCCCATCTCTACAAAAAATTAAAAAATAGCCGGGCATGGGGGCACATGCCTGTAGGCCCAGCTACTCAGGAGGCCTAGGTGGGAGGATCAATTGAGCCTGGGAGGTTGAGGCTGCGGTGAGCCATGATTGTGCCTCTGCACTCCAGCCTGGGCAAGAGTGAAAGCCTGTCTTAAAATATAATAAGATAAATAAAAAATAAATAAAAGTAGAAGTCAGAGAGAGATCCAGGCTAATTAATTAATGAATTTCAAAGTCATTAATATATAGATAGCATTTACAGTCAGGAGTCTTGATGAAATCTCTAAGTGAGTGAGCGTGGACAGGGAAAAGAGGATGTCCAAAGATTGATCCTGTTTAGAGGTAGAGAGAAATGAGAAACTATGCAGCAAAGAGCCTGAGGAAAGAAGCACAATATAACAAAAGGAAAAGCAGGGTAGAGTTTTGATTGCCCTGAAAGCCAAGTAGAAAAGCTATCTTCAGGAAAAAGACTAGTCTATGTCAAGTACAGTGAGGACTGAAAAAGGATCACTGAATTTAGCAATGTGTGGGTCATTGGTGACCTTGATTAAAGCAGTTTGGGTGGATAGTGGGGTCAAAAGTCTACCTGAATATATTTAAAAAGGAATGGAAGGAGAAAAATTGGAGACAATGTTCTTGACAACCCTTTCAAGGACTGTTGCTGTAAAAGGAAGCAGAAAAATGCAATAGTATGACAGTGATTTGGAATCAAAAGAGGGTTTTGTTACTGTCTTAGTCCATTTTTTGTTGCTATAACAGAATACCCGAGACAGGGTAATTAATAAATAAAATAGGTTTATGTAGCTTATAGTTCTAGAGGCTGAGAAGTTCATGATGGGGTAGCTGCATTTGGCAGCTTTTGATGAGGGTTTCATTCATGCCATGTCAAAACATGGTAGAGAAATGGAAGAGGAAATGGGCTTGTGGAAAAAAGGACAAAGCAGTAGAGGTCACCTCACTTTATAGCAACCCACTCTTCTCTCTCAGGAGCTAATCCATTCCTGCAAAAACTAATCCATTCCAAAAAAAAAAGAAGAGAAAAAAATCCACTCTTGTCTTTCAAGAAAGACATTAATCTGCCTTAAATACTTAATCACGTCTTAAAGGCCCCAACTCCCAACACCATTACATTGGCAATTAAATTTCAGCATGAGTTTAGGAGGGGAGAAACCACATCCAAACCATAGCAGTTACTTTTTAGAAGGGGAAAAATAATTGCATATTTGGATGGGAATGATCCAGTAGAGAGGGAGACTTTGATGACTGAGAAGTTAGAAAGGACAATTACTGAAGCAATGTCCTTGAGTAAGTATGAAGGAATGGGATCCAACCTGTTCACATGTAGACAGGATTTCGATGGGAGACCAGAGAAGAGAGAAGGAATATACAGACACAGAAGTAGATGGATTTTTACATGTGGTTAAAAAAAAAAAAAAAGCAAGAAGAAGTTCTCTTTGTTGCTTCAATTTTATCAGTGAAATAGGAATCAAGGTCCTCAGCAGAGGATTGGGATGAGGGAGGATGTGTTGGAAGTTTAAGGAGAGAGGAGTAGGAGGTGTGAAATAGTCATCTAAGGAAGAGGGAAATGTAGTAGAACTGCCAGGCAGCATTTAAGGGCTCTCTTGAGGCTAAGGAACATGAATTTACAATGAGAGCAGTCAGCACAGCTGATTGTTTTGTTCCAACCACATTCCATTGTGTGGGTGTAGGCAGAGACATAACGTAGATAGAATTGGATTTAACCTAGAGCTGGACTTCGCCAGGTGATTGCAACAATGGACAAAGAGGTAAACGACCTGAGTACATGTGCGGGGTGCCAGGGTGTGAGTAAGGGTCATGGCATTCACACAGGGCAAGGCAGGAAGTGAGGATGTGAGGGGTGTGGAGATGTTGAATGATGATAAAAATCAGTTGATTGAATGTCCTGGTGGTGTCAGCAAATTGAGGGAGTGAACTGGAAAGACAGGCAATGTTGGTCAGAGCTTGAAATTAAGATTATGGGGGTTCAACTCTTGGTAATGACAAAGATCAAGATATGGCCCAAGGAATGACTGTTGATATAGAGTGGAAAAGATAATCTCTGGAAGAGAGAAGGTCAAGAGTCTAGGGTATTATAAAGATCATTTACTTCAATGTGAAACCACAAAAACTATGCTGGGAGAAGCACTAGAGACAATGATAATGGTCCAGGAATAAAATCTTCAAGAAATGAGGGGGCGTGGTCTTGGGAGTCTGTAGACTGATAGCATCATTTCCAAAACCTGGGGCAGCAGGGAAATTCGGGAGGAGAAAGGGATAACGACCTGGAAGTATCAATAAGGAGCAAAGAGGACAATTTCTGTACCTCCAGCTGCCAGTATTGTGTGTAGGCTGGAGCACAAGATTCCCCACAATTCCAGCACCAGCTGGGTAGCAGGCCTGAGCTGAGTCCTGAGTGTGGAGTTTTTCCATGGTCAGCACTTTGGAAGATTATGTTGGGGGCATTCAGAAACCTGTGGTTGGCCATGGGGCTGTAATTTCTTAAACTACAAATGCTCTTTCATCATTTATGTCATCAGTAAACTTTCATAATTCCACTTTTTAGCCCTACTAGTCTGATTTCTAGTCAAACACATTCGTTTTTGTTGTTGTTGTTGTTGTTGTTGTATTTGAGAGGGAAGATGAGTAGGGAAGGGACTTACAGCTAGTTTAATTCTTCTTAAGAACTTCCTTAGAATATCTCAGAAACTTCCAGATAGGGCTGCTGTCCTAGAACAAGCTCTCTCTCAAGTAAGGAAACCCGCAATATCTGGGGCTCCCCAGGCAGACACAATGCCTCTAGGAATCTGCTGTGATTTCCTTTGGCAGCTTTGTTCCCAAGGTCTGCAACCACTGGCCCACAGTTGCTTTAGGCCACCATTTTGCTTGCTGTGTGTTCCATTTCAGTAGTACCACTAAAATGACACAATTTCTCTAGGCAAAGATGCTATTCTGCTCTGGATACTCCCAGCTTTTAGAGTTAATTCCTCAGCATCAGCAGCTTTGATTTCCCAGAGCGCATCCACATTAGCCAGCAAGAAGAAAAGAGCATTTAAGTAAGTGATGATGCAGAATCCCTCAAGTCATTTCCAAAAGAGGCATTCCAGAAATGTTTTGAGCAATCATTTATATAAGATATAGAATCCCAGGGTAATTTCTTAGAGGAAGAACTCTCATTTGTTATAAATTCTGGCATTTTAAAAGATACATCAGCCCCATTACTCTCTACACAATTTCAATCCTTTAATTCTCTAAAATTTCTTACCTGATCAAAAGAAAGACCCCTGCCTCGTGACAGTTGCTATCAGCATTATAGGTAGTGTGCATGGTGGCTGAGATAGAAAATACTTTTGATTTTGTGGATTTTGGATCCAAGCCAGCATTGTGTGCCTTCTAATTTAGTCAACATTCAATTCAGCTATAGGGGTTTTAACATGCTAAAGCAGAAAGGTAATAAATAATCAAAAGGTGAAATAGTCATTGCTAAGAAGGCCAGCATTCCATATTATGCTTTACATCCTAGGTGCAAGGTGCTACTGAGATGGCAATTCAAGAACGCAGAAGTCATTCTAGTTGGAAAGCCATAACTTGATCTTCAGTGCCTATATTTGTGATGGGGAAATTTTCAATGAAAGACAAAAAAGAGGGGAAAATAGAATGCTCCTTGAAAACATATTCTATGTCTTATTACACAGTCTGGCACAGGCACATAAGCCTACATGATGCCTTGGCTCCTATGGGAAAATCCAATTGATTGGCATTCCTTTTCCAAAAAATATAATCTTCTGTGAAGATATATTAAGGTTGTCTCTTTCCTGATTCTCTCTGGCCAAGTAGAATACATTTATAGGAAAGGATATCACGGATGTGCTTGGAATAAGGCCAAACTAGTGCCCCAGTGGATAGAACCTCTGTGATGATCTCATTAGTATCCACACGAACTGACTGCTAACCAGTCATCACAGTTTACGACAGTGCAGCTCAACTCATCCCCTTTTCTGTGCTTTCATATCCTAATAAGGTAAGATCAGGAGGGAAAAGTGGTAGCTCTGGAGAGAATGTGGGCAGGAAGAGATATGACCCAATCAAAAGAGGAGTCTGCACAAAAATTTTCCTACCCCTGGACCACTGTTACCCATCTACAGGGATACTTGGCACTATCCAAGGGGATACCTGCACATTAACTTCCACTTAACATGTTCCATCTTAAGCTGAATCTTCCCCTTCACCATACTCTAAGATGATTAATCAATGTACCCAGCAATATGCAAGATGTTGTATATAATGAAAGTATTAATATTGAGTCTCTGATCTCGTGTTACAGTTCAGTGGGGGAGATAAAATTTAAACTGATTAAACATAGTCCCTCACGATTTAGCAGAAATGGTCTTGCTTTGTAGGACACACATTAGTGCAAGAAACTTGTCATTTTTTAACTAAATGGAGTTAAATTGCCAATCCTGTTTGTGCTCCTTTGCTTTACATTTCTCAAACATTCAACCAACAATTATTTGTTGCATGCTGCTTGTTATGAGCAAGGCACTGTACTGAACTCAAGAAAAACCATGGTAAACATGGTAATATTCCAAGGATATTAGTATTGTTTAGTAACCCCCCCACACCAAATTCAGTGTGGCATTCTAAACAAATACTTTTTTTAAATATGATTTTAATCTTCTCTTTCCCCTCCTGGTGTGCGTTTTCAATCCTAGTACAAAAGCACTGAAAGTATTTTGGTGGAGTGACGTGCAAAAAAAACCAAAAACAAAAACAAGTTTGTAGTGTAAAAGAATAAACGGCATTAGCACTCTCTTCTGCCCCTGGAAACATGAGGACTCTCTGACTGCTCTGGGGGTTCCCATTCTTTTGGAAGCCCTCAGCTGGTCTTCAGCAGCAATGATGACATTAAGGAAAATTGCATTCTGCTGCAGAATTCAGTCCCTTCATCTTTCTCCTTTCTCTAGAGCATGAAGCTAGGGGCCCATAAAGGATCTAATATCAAAAGGAAGAGGGTAATACCACTACATGGAGAAGAAAAAAAAAAATTACCAAATTTCCTGAATAGTAAACAGCTTTAAAAAAGAAGAAAAAGCTGAACCCTTTGATAGCTTGGCCCTTGGTCTGCCCGTGAATGCCTTAAGGATTATATCATCAGACTGACTCCAGCAGCCCGCGCTATTGTTTCAGAAAGAGGAAACTAGAAAGAAGGAAAAAAAGAAGAAAAGGGGATGGGTGGGAGCGTGTCTGCCTTTTGGGGAGGAGAGCGTTTGATTTTGGAAGTGCAGTTATCAATTGTAAGGCTAGAAAGACAAATTGAACAAATTCTCAGTGTCTGTGGGCAGGAGGTTTCTGGGGCCATTTTTTCCTTTTGGGGGGATTAACATAGCCTTTGGATTCAATAACTTTTCTATCACAGATGAAATTAGCTCAGAAGAGAAATAAAGCGACCTGAGATTGCCCAGAAATGTTATTCCTGAAAACCATCACCTGGGGGCAGTCTTGGGACTGTTAATTTCCTCTGCCTCACTGGTGGATAATTCACTACTTTTTTTCCACGATGGACTGTTTCTTTATCTGTGGTTGAGGAGTGAGAAAAATGGGTAAGGGAAAAGGAGGCTTAGGCACTAGAACTTTCACTCTCCTCAACCAGCCAGGAAGCGACCCCATGTGAATGCGCAGGACGTTCTTGAAGTCGCAGAAGTTTTCCTTTGGAGCTCTGAAGAGGAGAGCCTCGAAAGCTGGAGGCGGAGGGGTGAGGCCGTACACACTAACTGGTCCACCGACGCTAACGATCTCTGCGCCGGATGAGATCGAGAAGCCGGGATTCCCCGATCCCGGGAACTAAACGAGGCCCCACCTCCATCCCCACCCCGCACCACTGCACACACACGCCCGCCGCGCCGGGCCAGCCCGTCTGTTCCGAGACCCTTGTCTCCCGCCCACTACCCCGCGGAGCCTTGTCAGCAAAGGAAGACAGGGCGTGGGCCCTGCTAGGGCCCATGTTTAATAGCTCACGAATTCCGGTCGAGGAAATCGAGGCTTCGCCGCCCAGGCCTCCCCTAGGTCTAGCTGCGGCCACAGTTATAAGCTTTGATTCATAACCAAGAGCGCTCGGTGGTTCTCTCCTGGTGCGTTTCCCGGCCCGAATCTGGGCATCCCCGGGGACCTCACCTGGGGGTGAATCAGAGCTTACCCCCAGGCCACGGAAGCCGACCCCGGCGGCCTGCCTCCTCCCTTGGCCGGGCCGGGCCGCCGGGCTGCTAGGCGCGTGGCCTTGAAGCTGGATCCGGGCTCACTGTCCGCACCCTGTGCAGTCAGGGCCACCAGGCTACCTGAACCCTTCGTGGTGGTTCCCATTTCAAATTAGCATTGAGAGCCCGTGTGACCTTCGCGTGCCAGCGGATAGAATTTGCGAAAAGGAAGCAGACAGTGGCCTTTCCCGTTTCCTGGGCCGTGCGCGGGTGTGCTGGGCCCAAGCGCCCGCGGGGCGTCGGGACTTCGCCTTGTCGCGTGTGCCTGCGCGGGGCCCGAGCAGCTGCCAGGGCCAGCAGTCAGGCGTGCGAGCCGGAGTACAGGCACAACCCGAGAGCAGGCAGGCCGAACAAAGCCAGGTCCCGCTCCACAGAACAGCAGTGGAGGAACACTTCTCCTTACTCCCCCACAGGGCCACCCCGTCAAAGAACAAGGCACCCTCAAAAGTCGGGAAGGGACGCTTCCTGAGGGACAAGAAGTCAGGCAGATAACTCAGAGTTCTTCGAAGGGCTTGACCTTGGCGTTAACCACGACCCGGTACCGGGAGCCTCGGGCCCAGTCCCCACGCCCAGTGGGCGCCGCACCAGCCATGCGACAGGATACTGGATGCCCAGGCGTCCGCTCCAGGGAACTCACGCGCCGCCCGTTTCTCCGGAGGTTGTGCCTACCGGGCAGGCCTTCCTAAGAAAGAATCTAAATATGTTGAAATTCAAAACGGCATGGTTTTTCCCTTCCAGAAGACGGGAAAGAGGGCAATACCCGGGTTGCGGTGGATGAGAGCACTCAGCCGCTCTTCATCTCTAAGCCCCTAGAAATAAGGCAAGGTTGCCTTTTTGCCCCATTGCCAGCTGCCGAACCCACCCGGGAGTCCAGCTCACCTGGGGAGGTAGCGCGGCCAGGTTACAGGGGACGACCCCCAGTTCAAAAACCTCGTCAAAGGTCCCCGCGTGTCCCGGAGCGCGTGAATTCACCGGCAGCGTCGAGTCCGAAGTGGCCCACGGACCGAGAAGAGCGTTTGGGCGCAGAGCGGGCTTTCTAGAGAACCCTGGCCAGGGATCTGCCCCGCGGCTGTCCCTGCCCGCAGCCCCACCTTGCTCCGAGCGGCGGCTGCCCGCCCGCCCCGGACAAAGGCAGGCGCAGCAGCGGTCTGCGTCTTAACATCGCAGAGTCGCTGGAGTGGCGCAAGACGCCCTCCTCTTCGTCAGGTGCGGACGGAGCTTCACACGGAGGCTCTACTCTCCTCCAAGACACGAAGAACGTGCAGAGCTGCGAAGTGTGTGTTGGCACCGCCCGCTTCCTGCGCTACAACGGCGGGCGGCTGTAGTCCCTTTCCCGCCTGGCTCCGGCGCGCCGACAGCCTCCCTGCCTCCCCACTGGCGGCAACTCTGCGGGCCCGGCTGCTGAGCTCAAGCCTGGGTGAAAAAGCTCATCGCCAGGGCTTTCAACGAGTCGTACGCAGCCGCCAGGTTAGATAATTTAGAGATCCGAAGCCACGGGGGTGTGCGCCTGTCTCTCGCACAGGTGCAGTGGAAACGATCATACGCGGTTAAGATTGAGGCTACATTCCCAAAGACTAAATGGAAAAACAAGAGCGATGTTCGGAAAGGGAAAACCCGTTTGCTTCACTAGTTTAAGGTGAAAGTGAAAATGTTTTCAACTTGATAGAGCTAGATGTTTTTTTTCTGCTCTCTGCTTCACTAGACAGAGCTGGGACGAATGGGCCATTAGGGAGGTCGTGTGCAGTTTTATAATGTCGTCTTCATCCTTAGAAGAAAAGTCTGCAGTTCGCAGTGCCCTCTCCTTGCTGCCTGCGCATTAAAAGAATTGTTATTTACTTCGGCCGCGGGTGCTGGGAGAGCTTGAACGCAGCGGCATCTGGATGAGTTCGAGTGGCATTCAACTGTGAACCCTTACCTTTGCTGCCAAGGCTTCTCGTGCCATTAATTTCCACTGCAGTCTATGGCTGGATTTTCTATTACTTAGGTTGTTTTGCCTTCCTCTCCACTCCTTTGTTCTATACTCACCGATTAGACCCCAAAAATACAGAATCCCAATATTGATGTACCTCTCTTTGCTTGGCCTGGATTCAAAGTCGCCGTCCAGGAATGTGCTTGTCCCTGCAGATTCCTATGCTAAGGCTGCTGAGCGTCTTCCACTAGCTCCGCTAGGGAGAGAGTCTGAGCATTTCATACCGTGAAGTATGGATTGGATTTTACCGACTATTCCATGAAGGCACAGGCAACTGGGTCATTTGCTGCTACAAGGCTGGGGTAGTGTCTGCTGGCCTGGTTACACAGATATAGCAGATAAGTTGGTAAGGGCACATGAAAATGACTGTTAAAAAGCTAAGTGACTGGTCAGTTAGGAAGAATAAGTTCAGGAGACCTATTGTATCACGTGGTGACTATTGTTAGCAATTTTCAAGAATGTTTTGTATTCATGAAAACTGCTAATAGAGTTTAGATGTTCTCACCACACACACCAAAAAAAGTATTTCAGGTAACGCATGATAGTTAGCTCAATTTAGTCATTCTACAACGTATACATATTTCAAAACAACATATACATGATAAATATATATCATTTTTGTCAAATAAAATTTTTAAAACTGAGTGATATTTTGAGTCTACTTGTGGAGTTACTGAATTTCAAAAGTAAGGAAAACTAAACCCACCCTCCCCACTCCATCCTACTTTTTTTCTAGGTATGATTACAGTCTATGTAAGTAAATTCCTATAGTCATGTGTATATTTGTGTATACATGTGCCTTTGTGTGTATATACTGTTGAAGTGTACACTTACGGAAATTGCCCTAAGTCAGTCTCTTCAATGCCATAGTCATTGAAAAGAAATCCATTGGTTGCCCGGTTATTTCCAACCTCCTAAGAATGATTCTGGAAGAGGAACAGGCTTTAGGAATGGAAAGCATTATTTTAAAAGGATTTAACATATTTTGCTTCTCAGCATTATCCCCAAAGGTAGTAGGCTGGAAGTTGGAGCTCAAGACTATTCCCCCTCCACTTCCACAACTGTATAAGAGGAAAAGTGTGAACTCCTAGGGCACCAGCAGACTTGTTACCACCTCTGGCATTGACCCAAAGTGTGTGTGTATCCTGAAGTCTGAGTCCCATCACTCAGAGTTCTGAGTTGTGTCACAAACCCGCTATGAAGCCAAATTGGAGTTTGCTGGTTGAATGTGTACTCAGACACGACACACACACACACACACAGACACACTCATACACATATTTACAAAGGAGAGCCTAGCAAAATGCCCTGTTCATGGCAGACATTCAATGATTATTTGCTGAGGGAATGCATGAACTTATGTGCATATCTATTTTGTTCAAGGCAAGGGTTTTCTTTTTAAACTAAATAAGTTTGTATGTGCATATGTAATACATATGTGACAAAGAATTGTGTGCATGGAATATAGGAGGATTTTTTTATTTGTTCCTTTTTGTCTTCTAGTTCTCCTGAGTAGCCCCTTCCCCCATGTCTCTGCCAGGGCCTTAGGTCTTTGCAACCAGTTAGTAAAATTATCCAACCCCCACCAAAGCCTGTCAGTCAGCCAGTAAAAGCAAATGCATTGCTTTAGTTACATCCTTGCTTTCCTCACAGATCGCACTCATGTTTCTATAAAGGTTCTTGGGCTGATTTCATCCTGCACACCCGTACATTCCTTTGCAACTCTCTCTAGGAGGTATACTGATTGGGTTTCACAGGCCTGCAGACAGGCAGGTCGCCCCTGTTAGCCCACCTCAGCCTCAGTCAGCATGTTCACAGAGTGGTTGAACTTCTCAGAAAAGCTTAGAGTCTTAATTTGGGATAGGATTGCCAGCTCCAGAAAGGACAGGAGTCACTGTTCTCACTCTAGCTAAGACTAGTCTCATAGTCTATATGTGTTTTACAAAATCATGCATTTAATCACAATAGTGTGACTTCAGAATCTACAAATCTGGCACCTCGGAGAGTAGAGTTCAGTGCCAGGACTTTGGAGCTTAGTGGGTCTTACTCTTGCCACCCAGAAGACCCCAGGTCTTCATCCCTCTGAGGGAGTTGGAGGGTCTTCTTCTAGACCCTAGCCAGGCCTGCTGCCACCTAGAGGATGTTGATACCCCCTTCTTTCCACCTTGCCCAGACCACACAACACCCCTCCCCGCCCCACCTTTTTTTTTTTTTTTTTTTGAGAGGAAGTTTTGCTCTTGTTTCCCATGCTGGAGTGCAATGGCGTAGTCTTGGCTCACTACAACCTCCGCCTCCTGGGTTCAAGCGATTCTCATGCCTTAGCCTCCCAAGTAGCTAGGATTACAGGCTCCCGCCACCATGCTTAGCTAATTTTTGTATTTTTAGTAGAGACAGCATTTCGCCATTTTGGCCAGGCCAGTCTCAAACTCCTGACCTCAGGTGATCCTCCCTCCTTGGCCTCTCAAAGTGCTAGGATTATAGGCGTGAGCCACCGTGCCAGGCCCAGACCCTTTTTGACCCTTTCTAAGGGATAGCAAGCTTGGAAGGAGCAGCTAGCAGTGCCCCAGTTGCTGCAGGGGAGAGAAGGAGCTAATTTCTCCCCATCAGAGCAGAATCAGTCTCCTGAATCCGGAAAACCCAAGCAAACAGAAAAAATAAAGACTCTTCCCTTTCTCTTTCTCCTGTGTCTCCTTTTCCTTTCCTCCACCTCTCCTCTTATACTCCTCCTTATACTTTGAGAGTACCAGAAATCCATGAAGGGAGTCATCTCTAAAGGCTTTGGCCCCAGAGCCACTGTCTGCTTAATCAGGAGGGTGATGGGGACAGAAAAGTATTTCAAAAGTTCCACTTAAAGCCTCACTTTGAAAAACAAAAACAAAAACTAGTAGCAGCTGTTGAGGCAACCTGGAATGTTTCAGATCTCATACCCAGCCCATCAGGAGGGACAATGTTCCTTTTTTAAATGAGGTAGAACAACGATCAGGACTCAGCATGCGTAGGGGAGAGACGGGGCAATGGAGAGGACTAACTTGTTTCTGACACAAACAACTACAAAAACGTCAAACTATGGTTGCCTCTGGAGCAGTTCTGCTGTGAGTACTTTCTCCTTTTCCCAGTACACTCCCTGTTGGCTCCCAGGAAAATATACCCCAGGATCCACACTGGAAACAGGAAACCCAGAGTGCAGCTCTCCCACTGAGACCTCTGATTTGAAGCAAGAAACCTTTGAGCCTCAGTTTTCTCACCTGCCTGCCCCACCCACATCAGAGGCTACAGCTCAGAAGGGCTTTGCTAGTTGCTAGCACTTTAATATTTATAAAGAACGAGAGTGGTGACAACCCAAAGGCATCTTAGTGCAGGGACCTCCACAGCCTGCAGCCTGCTGCCTTCTTGAAGTTCTCCAGGGGCTACTTTCTGAGTCGCCTTTAAAAAAACGAAACCAAACCCCAACTCAACAGTGTTGAATCAGCTGCTCATTCTACCTGGTCCGCCCCATGTGATCTACAGCCACAATTGCTAACGGTCACCCAGGGACAAATTAAGGAATTGAAAATGCTGAGCTTGAGAAGTCGAATTCCTTACACTATTTGGGGTCGTTAATCACCCAGCAGAAACAGCAAGCAGGGAAAGTAGCCGGAGGGACAGAAAGACAGTGTAGGTCTGTGCGCTGATGTTAGCGGGGCTCAGGTGGTCGGATTCAAATATAGATGTGCACACGTGTCAGATGTACTCTAAGTGGGCACCCAAGCACATAGTGGAGCATTCCCAGGAATCTTTAGGCTGCCCCAATCACCCCCGTTGGACAAAAGAGGAACGTGGTCTCTGCAATTGAGACTTGTGCAAGGTTAGGTCGTGAGTCAATGTTCCAGTGAGTCCACCGGTCCACGCCCACATGCAGGGTGGACCTCCTGAGAGGAGGTAGCCGGTTTCTCACCCAAGGCGGTGAGAAAAATAAGAGATTACCTGATGCTCTCGGGAATCTACCCACAAGCGATCGGGGTGAGGTTAAGGGTGCTGTGTGTGTGTGTGTGTGTGTGAGTGACAGAGAGAGAGAGAGAGAGAGACTGACTTCTGTGCAGACCAGGAAGGGTGAAACTTCACCACGAGCCACCTTCTGGAGTGGGGAATCCTGACAAATTCAATCTCTCCTTGCAAGGCCAGGAAACCTGGCGCTGGGGTTGGGTACCCTGGTAAGGGTGTTCCAAGGCAGACGCGCTTTCTACAAGCGCCAGCCGATGCTTGATTCTGCTCCCTTGCCCATTTGGAACCCATGAGTTTAGGTCTGGATCCCCCTGCTCCTGGGGCGTCGACACCGCTTGCTCGACTTCGCGACCACGGCGCAGGGCGGCACTAAGGGGCCGAGCTCTTCTCTCCTCCCCGATCCTGACAGTGGGGGGGGGGGGGGGGGGGTCCGGTCACACTTTCTGGCAGGCAGGCTCGAGGGCACAGGGCCTCACTAAAACCTGCCCTGATCCGCTCTTCGCAGCTCTATAGTTTTAGGGAAAATTTGTTCAGTGAAGCTTCTCAGACAATAGAAAGTTCTGAGGTTTCGTAGACGTTGCGTTCGGGAGGCGGGGCCGGGACCCGCTGACGGCAATTTCCCAGCCCTATTCCCCCTCCCCTGCCCCCTCCGCCTGCTGGCAGCAGAAGGAGGCGGCCAGCCTACTCCTGCCCCTCGGCTGAAAGAACCGCGGCTGCCGCGCCTGTCACCTCTGCACCTGCCTGGCCGAGGTGAGATGCCTGGCGCGCACGGTGAGGGCGGTGCGCGCAGGCCCGCACAGAACTGTTGGGGCTGCCCCGGGGTCGATGACTTCAAATGACAGGTGGGAAAGGGCCTGCGAGGCTAACAGAATCACCCTCGCGGGAGTGGAAAGAACAAAAATTTTTAGGTGACCTAGGTAATAGTCCTAGCTTTGAGGCTCAAGAACTTGGGACCATTTAACGTCAAGTTGTAGGGACATTGGTTTCCTTTTCTGGAAACGAGAATAACACTGTTGCCCCACACTCCCAAGGTGGGGATAGCTCCCAGATTGGAGGTGCAGTCTGGTGAGCGGCTGGAGAGAAGTAGAACCCAGGGCGGGAAAGAGCAGGCGCGCTCTCAGCTGTTTTAACCCATCCTTTTTTAATTGAAAAATCTGAAATTTGAAACAGAAATGGCCACATAAGGACAATTCAGATGAAGTGCAGGCGGGCTGACATCGCGCACTTGGGTCTTCCCTGGAAAGACAGCCGCGCTCTGGGAGAAGCCTAGTCCTCCGGCTTGTCCCCGGGCCCGCCCCAAAGGCCGCTGGGAGCTCGGTGAGGACGTGGCGGTCCCCTTGCTCATCTTACTCCGGAGGCAGGTTCCGCAGAAAGAGCTCTCAATCTCGACAGCTGGGTTCCAAGATAATCTCCTGGCGAAAGCTAAGAGGCGGCCATCCCCTCCCGGGGACTCAGCCCCTAGATTCAGCTTCTTCCGCCGCAAAAAACTCCCAAGCCCTGCGAACTTGTAACTTGCCTCTCCAGGCTTCCGGCGTGGGCGTCCCAGCTACACTTTTGAGCACTTTGCTTGGCCGGCATCTACCCGCTCTTCGATTAAGGAAAGCGCAACGGGGACAGAGGGAACTCCTGCCTCCTGTACCAGGCCTACGTAGTCGCCCAGGTGGCCGGGTCACAAATAAACAATTCTATCATCAAGAACCCCGCTAACCTCTGTACCCCGCTAACCTCTGAAGACCTAATACTGATCCAGGTCTCCCAAATAATCTGAATCTCCCGAGTCCTTCCTGTGGAACAGCTAGCCTGAGCGCAGGGAAAATTGACAAGGAGCCTTCAGCTAGCCTTCTAGCTTTGAGCTTGAGTAGGGGCATGGCTACTTGTTGGCTTCTTCTCGGTTTATTGGTGTATTTGGTGACTCTACAGATCCAGATCAGCCCCTACCCCACTCTCTTCCTCACCTAGCCTCCCCTCCGCACCCTCCCTCCACCGCGAGCTGGGCAAGTTGGTGTCTGTAGAAGAGCCTCAGGGTTCTGAGTCCCGTGGGGACGCGCAGACATGGTCAAAGCAAGGTTTCTCCACAAGCTCTGAACTCTGAAGCTACACGCTTCCCCGCTGCGCACCCTGCAAGATTGGTGGGGAAGAGAAGTTAAAATACAATGGCAAAATGCACTGTTGAGAACCCTTTGAAGTTGGGCAACCACGACTGCGCCACTCTCCCCCTCTCTTTCCTCCCCATCTCCCCACTCCTCCAGATGCACCAGAAATCGGCACTTTGATCTTGCAAAGCAGCAATTTATATTTATTTAATTTTTTTTTTCCTGTAAAACGATGATTGGGCCGGAGAGAAAATAATGTAATTTCAAGGGCGCAGGGCTGAGCAGCGGCTGTCTAGGCCATGGCGGGGCTGGGTGAGGGCACCATGCACGTCTGTTCGCCCGGGTTTGCAGCGCATTCCTCTTCTCCAGGGTTCTCCTTCTCTCTCTCTCTCCCTCTCTCTCTCTCTCTCTCTCCCCCCGCCCCCTCCACCGGAGAACCGGTCAACCCAGGCAGTAAGCTAGGCTTTATTTGTCTTTGACTGACGAAGAGATGCTGGGCGCGATGGTGGGGGCTTGGGGAGTGAAGGAAGAAAAGTCAAGGCTGAGGCTCCAGTCCGAGGAAGTGAATTAAAGAGAGGGGAGGAGGAGTTCAGAGAGAAAACCACCTCCTGCCTTGGAGAGGAAAACTCAAAGCCGTTCACCCTCTTCTCTAATAGTGGAGGGGTGGGGGCAGCTGTGGACTCAGTGGGTGGAGGGCCAATATTAGCCAGTTCTCACGTATCTTTCCCCACATCCAGAGCACGGAGATTTACTCGAATAACTCCGATGTGCAACCTTTTTCGGCACTTTGCCTAATAACCTCAAATTGGATTAACATTTGGGAAAATATTAACTACTTAAAGTGACAAACACCATGGCTTCCCACTAATTTCTCCCACCCTCATGCCAAACCCAAGGTCCCTCCGTCCTCTGCCCGAGTCAACCTGGCCAAACTCCCACTGCTCTGGGTCTTGCTTCTGGGTCTTCCACTCCCTAGGGCCCTCAGTCTCTTAGCCCTTTCTCCCAATAACCACATTTTCTTTCTGCACTCTGAGATCTCTTGTTTTTGCTCTCTGGCTGCCCAGAGCATGCTGTATCCAACACATCAGTGTTTGAGAAAGGAGTTCAGGAGACGCACCCCTACCTGGCCTTCAATCTGCACAGCTGATTCCTCCAGGCCTTTGACCTTCCCACCCCACCCCCTGCTGCTTTGTGCTAGGAACCCCTTGCTGAGGCCTTCAAGCCCAGGCAGTGGGCCACCCTGGCTCTACTATACATGACGTGATTGGCTTGCTCAGAAGACAAGTTCTAGGACCCCTAGTGCTCTGCCAGTACCTCAAATTCTGATAGTCTCAAGCTGCTTGGGGAAAACAGGCCAGGGTGTGGGGCATTGATACATGCCCCAGACAGAGGTGCATCAAGGTCTCAGTAACTGAGAAGCAGTGCTGACCACTTCCCTTCTATTTTTCTTTCCCTTTGTTTCCTTTTTCCATTCCTCTCTTCTTTTTTTCTTAAATTCTGTCTTCTCCTTCCATTCCCTTTCATGTTTCCCTAGCTTTCATTAGCCTCTCTCGATTCTAAATGGCTGCAATCTACATTCCTCAGGACCACAGAGGCTGCTAGTACACTTGTCCACCGGCATCTCTAGCCCTAGATAGAGCCCACAGGGGGTGCTGTGGGAAACTGGGAGCAAAACAGGAGCAGCTAGTGTTAGAGCCCTCAGGGGCCTCCCAGGGCCCAAGGCCCAGGTGAGGGACTCAGTGGCTCCTCCTCGCACATATCTTTCCTTTGAGCATCTAATGCTTCCACTGGCTCACCTCCCTCCCCACAGTCTTCCTCAGGAAATAGGTGCTAGCTGGGCTTCCGGCCATAAGTTTAAAAAATCAGGAAAAATAGATGGAAAGAAGGCAAATGGTGGTCTCTTGATGATACAAGAGTCAGTTGGCTGGGTGAAAAAAATCCATCTGTAGCACTGAAGGAAGCTCCCCCAGTGGGGCGGACATTGTTGAGAGTTACTAGGGAGGACAGGAGGGAGATCCAGAGCAGCACAGAGCAGATGCCTGGGCAACACCTGCACCAAGGAAACCTGGGCAACACCACCTCACCTCAACAAGAGTTTTAATGCAGCGTTTGCACAGAGCAAGACGGCCAGTGAGACTGGATTTGCCATCAAGGGGAGAGAAAAAGTAGCCCAAGAAAAGAGGCTGCCAACATTCCACTGAGAAGTCCAAAATGGGGAAAAGGCAAAAATAAAGAGGGGAGGTCTTCTTGCATTTCACCCTCTTCCCTTTCCTTTCTGGATCCCACAGGAAGCGGTGGTTTGGGGCCTGGTCCAGGGCGTCCCAGGGACTGGCTTTGTCCCCTCCATCCCTAAAAGCTTCCTTTACTCTGGCAGCCCAGGCCCTCCTGGCCAGCCTTTGCTGGGGGCAGGTGGGAGGGGGTGGGGGTTGGGTGGGGTGGGAAAGAGCTAGGCCTGTGGCCTCTGCCAGGGGAGGAGGCTGCAGCCACCTGGGCACCAAAACAAGACCAAACTCACTCCCAGAACTGGGACTCCTCTAAGCCCAGAAGTCGAGAGGGACTTTGCAGCATCGCTGCCAAGGTTCGTCCTTTGAGGGGTGGAGACTTTGAGGGGCGAGGCTGTCTCTCCCTCTCAGCCGCTTTTCCTAAGGCTAGTCTGCAGCTTGACAGGAGCCCTTCAAATTAAGCCAACAGCTTTTTCTCCCAAGCCGAGGTTTTTCCTCTGAACTCTGGAGTTCTGCTCCCTTCCATCTGGCTCCAAGGACCTGTGAGGTTTCTCTGTCTGTCCCCTTTCTCACGAGGAATCTGATTTCCAAGTCCTCAGCTACTCTCATAAATCACTGACACCAATAAGTGCTCGGAACCTTAAGACCATTTCTTATTTGCATTTCAAGTGGATCTGAGCTGTAGGGATGACCATTAAAATAAACAGAGGACCCCCGAGTTGAGCCCTGTGAGTGTATGTATGAGTGTGTGTTTGGGGATGGGTGAGAGGGGAACTCAGTTTGAGGGCCCACCATAGGCAGCTTTATCTCACTAGTGGCCATGATAGAGTGATGGAGATAGCTCCCATGCTGGGTTAACACATCCTGTACTCAAGAAGCTCCCAATTGGCAGGCAGAGATGGTCTGCTTGGCACTGGCTACAGACCACCACTGCGAGGACAAATTCTACTTAAGACATAATTGCTGTTAGCAGCCTACAAGTGGGTGGGGTTGAAGGTCCAGAAGCCTTCAGAGAACAGGTGGCTCTGGGGTTAAGCCAATAAAGGTTCAAAGCCATGTAAAGCGGATGATTTTGAGGTGAAGCCACCCAAGCTGACTGGGCACCCAGAGAGAAGGCTGACCAAGGGCTGGTCTGAGGCGGGCAATGGGGATCCTGGTGAGCAGAATAAGAGCTTAGCAGCATGATCCCAGTTGACTGCCCATAGCCCTAGGGGACTGCCTCCAGGTTGCCTTCCTGGAAGCAACCACTGTGGCTCCTGCAATGATACATGTTCTGTTAGGCACCTGGCTGAGCCGTACCTTGAGTAATGTCAGAGTGGGAGACCCTGCCCCATTATCCTTTTGCTGGCAAGGATGCTTTGAAGGCCTCTCATGTGTATTTTAGATCTGGGCAGGCAAGAGTTTTTGGCCTGTGTAAGACAGTTCCACCAGTGCCCCATCTTTCCCTACTAAGTAACTTGAGTCAGTTGCAACCAGAGAGAACTTAGGTGTGCACAGAGAAGGACTGAGGGTATAGGAGCAAAGAATTCTAGCTCTAGAATTCTTTTTAGAATTTTACCTGCACTGAAAGCTGTGAGACCTTTGCCAAGCTGCCTAACTCCTTTGTACCTCAGTTTTCTCATGTGTAAAATGGGGCTGGTAATACTAGTTCTTGGCTTGTAGAGCTTGAAGCAGGCTACATAAGTCCATGCAAAGCACTTAGCACAGGGTGCTAAGGCATGGAGTAACAAGCTCAGTAAATATTAGCTCTTCTTAATTTGTGCAGACCAGAAAGAGAGGAGCTACAGAATGAAACTTGGTGGCAAGAAAGGAAGGCCATGGAAATAAACACTTATCTTGTTCTCTTTGTCTTTACTGGAAGGAGAGGCCTCTGGACAGCAAACACCTTCTGCTGTTTTCTGAGCTGGCTCAGAAGTTCTCATATCCTGTGGTAAAGGCAACCAAGGATAGTAATATTGGATGTTGGTGAAGCTTCCATCCACCATGGTGCCACTGACCCTTGCCCCTCAGAGTCATCATGCCTCACAGGCCCCTAATGCCACAGACACCATTGATAATTAGGAGAAAATGGATTCATGAATGGTTCCATTTTGGAAATTCCTTCATTCGCCTAGATTTGTAGGCTGTCTTACAAAGTCCTTGTGAAAGTATGTGAAGTCAGTATTTTTCTTGGTTTCAGATGGACCACTTTTCTCCCTGCTGGCTTTCCAGGGTACTTGGCAATGGGCCAGAGTGCAATGCCTCTTGTGGCTATTGGAGTGGGACCAGTAGTGGGGCTGTTCTTCCCCCCAACTCTTCCCCAGCAGCAGCTCAAGGGACTCTGGCAATGTTTGCCTCTCAGCAGACACCACGTATGTGTCTCTGGTCTGAAAGTAAAGTCAGGTTATAAAACAAAATTTAAAAATTACATATATCAATCTGTATCTACTGATTTACTTCAACCATTTGGAGGGCTCATTTGTTTGGGGACAACTGTGCACCTGCTCCTTACCGTGACTAATTTCAGTGTCACAGGATGCTATGCATACCACCCGAGAGTTCTGGATTTCTTCCTATCCCCTTAGATTTGGTTTCAGATAGAAGAGGTAGCCCATGAGTTATGGGCCAAAGTCACATAAAAGCCTCCCATGGACTAGCTCACACCCCGCCAGCTCCCCCAACCTCACCTGAGGCTGTGGGCAGAGGCAAGAACAATTCCAGCTGCCCCAGCTACCCTGACCTCGGCAGCCTGGAGGATGTAATGCCCCAGCCCCACCTGGGAGCTGCCCAGTTGTTCCAGTGTGGAGAGTTATTTTCCACTCTCCTTGAATAATGGAGAATAGCTATTGAATAATGGAGAATAGCCACCCTACTCTCCTTGAATAACTATTTCCACTGGGGGAGAGGGGAGACTGAGTGTAAGGAGGCTGTAAAAATCCACATATGGGACTTTTTGGGTGATGGCTCAGGGCTGGGTAAGCTCTTGAATTTCCACCTTGGACATTTTGCTTGTAGGTGGCCATTTATTAGCAACAATGAAATTCAACCACTTCTGGAAAAAATAAAGTCATCATCAAATTTAATCACTAATGCCTCAATTCAGCTGCCTTTAGCTGCTGGTCCTTGTGCCCCAACAGATTTCAGTGCTAGAGGCCCCTCTCCCCTGCCTCCTTTCTGCCAACCTCAGCCTCCCCACCACCACTCCGCAGAAATCTCAGGTACCCCCTTTATGTTCCAGGGTTGCTACAGAGTTAGACTGCAGGGCCCAGTGCTTCTTCCCGCGTAAGCTTTAGATAATTCTTCCTCTCAGTGGAAAAACTAAAGAGAGAAGTCTACTTAGCCAAGCACCTGCAAACCCAGAATGAAGCGGGAGGTGGAGTCACATTTAGAGGGTGAACCTGGTAAAACTGGGGTTTCTGAGACCAGAAAGAACAGGAAAGAATTCTCTGTGTAGGACTCATCTGGCTCCCAAGATTTAGCTTTTTGGCCTGAGGCCTGCCCACTAAAGGGCCAAGGGGCTGCACATGAAAGCAAGACAAAGCCCTGCTGCTCCCACTTGGCCCCACCATTTCTCATCGTCCTGTCTGTCAGTCCCTGCTGAGGATCTTGGGGCTTTGGAAAAAGTCCTAGTCTCCCCCAAGAATTGTGTGGCTCTCCGGAGGAGCGGAGGAGCGGAGGAGCGAGGGCTGGAAGCTGGGTACTCCTCATGTTTCATTTCTTTTGTTGCTTCAGAGACCTTGACCATTCAGGCAATCCCTTGCAGATAAAGGAGAGGAGGCTACAGGACAGCCACATGGATTAAGCTTCAAGAAGTCAGGGAGATCCCAAGAGAGTTATGGATTGGGGACAAGAGATGCAGCAGGAGGGATGCGTGTTGATTTCTGCAGACCTTGGGGGCAATTGAGTGGGGCCAGGATGTTTCCTCACATGCCTGTGTGTGACGCTGTGTACCCACGTATGTGTTGTTTCCACATTCATGATTGATTCTAGAAAGGTACATGGATACAACGCGTGTGAGTGTAGGAAGTGTATGCATGCTTATGTGTGCTGCCGGATAAACATATGGCTTTGTGTAGTCACACATGATACGTGCATGACGCTTGTACTTAGCTTCCTATAAAAAGTATATGGTAGTTGCTGATGTACCCGTATTTTTTCGGGGTGCATGTTGGGGCCTCAAAACTCGCCTATTTTGGATTGGGTTTTATGGTGCTGCCAAGCAATCTCGAGCTCCTGAGAGTGCAGAATGTTACCTTCCAGCATTGCGGAAGCAAGGCCAAGGAGAGGGGCTGGAGGGCTTCCCAGGAAGCCCCTTCACCTCGCACCCAAGGCCTGTCTTTCCGCCTTGGTAACCTGAGGCAGGCTCCTCCCTCATGCTCAGTGGGCTCAGCTCAGGTTCAAAGTTAGGCATCCTGCATTCTACGAAGGCTGGCAGGGCCGGAGCTGGAGCCTGGCACGGCGGGCGCACACTGCAGTCGAAGGTCGGGCTGCGGCGTTGCGCGAAACGCCATGGGGAAAGAGAAGTTGGGCCTGGGGGAACAGGATTTCCTCACCTTTTGGGCGCGGCCGCTCCGGCCTGGCCACACAAGGCTCCCTTTGTGGAGGGGCCCTGCTCCTGCGCAGACCGAAGTCAGCGAACAATAGCGCAATTTTGCGGCCCGCCGGGCCGGCTCTGCCGGCCACACCGCGGCGGCCGAAGGCGAGGAAACCGGGTGGCGCTTTTTTATAGTCACAAATATAAAATCGGGGCTTTCCCCCCCTTTTCGCTCTCCTCTTGCCCCAATGCCGATAGAAAGCAGCTAAATTTATGAAGGGCAAGCTAAGAGAATAATTACAGGGTGAAGGCCGTTAAATTTTATTTCCAGTCCCAAAGGCAAAACCTGCGATTTTATTGCAAACATCTGGAAGGACCAAGGGATGGGCACGCTGCTGGTTTAAAATAAAAATAAAAGGTTTTATTTCGTGAAAACAAAAAAACATCATTAAAGACCTTTCACCCCCACGGACTTTTATTTTTAAAAAGTGTGAGAGGGTGGTTGAATAGTTAACGACTTATGCGGGTCCCGCAGCTCTCTGCGACTTGAAGGAGCGACTGGAGGTGCGGTCAGCAAGAGTGGGCCCACGCCGCCTCCGCGGAACTGGCATTGGGCGGGCGTTTCCAGAAATCCACTCCCTCTCCCCATCTCACCACGCCCGAGGGTTCCAGATCAGTTATGCTGTCCCATTTCATGCTCTTGTTTTTTGTTTTGTTTTGTTTTGTTTTGCTTTGTTTTGCTTTGGGGGCACCAATTTGGGAAAATATGTGAAAAGTGGAATCGTTGACCTCACATTCCCAGAAGATTCGATCACAGCAATAATAAAATCTCAGGTCTGTCCAGCCCCAGAGGTCGATGACCTTGCCTGCTTTGCTTAGCTGTAAAGTTTTAAGAACCCCTTCACTCTGAGGTTAAGGAAACTGAGGCATAGGCCATTAATCGACTTGCCGGAGGTCACACAGTTTGGAGGTGAACCGGACCTGGTCACTAGGCTCCAGCTCGCCTTGCAGTCTAGATGGTTTCTTCCCACCCCATAGACGCCTCATAATGTTTTATACCTACCTTGATGGGCGAATTCATTGTAATTCTCTCACCCCCACAGGGTGTCCTACCCACGTGTTTAAGGGCAACCTAATATGTCCCGCTGGCCAACTATTTTTAACTTTGTTTTCAATTACTCACTCAAAACTCTGAAATCAAAGCCGGCTGGTGGTTCACCTTGGTATTGAGGCATTAGCAGTGGTGTTATTTAAGGTGATATTCAGTGTGGGGTAATGGGAGGAAAAGACCGGTATGTGGAGGATGTGGGCGCTCCGTTTCTGGGAATGCCTATTTGTGTTTATGACTCTGATCTGTTGCCGCATTACTCTGCTCCTCCTTTGAAAAATCAAAATAGCTGGACCTGGTCAGCTGTAGGTGAACAGTTACTGTACTGCCTTTCTCTTTCTAACTTTTCCCCTTCCAAGACTAGGCCTGGACTTCCACTTCCCTGTAAGCCCCTGCAGGTAGCCTGTGAAACCCCAGGGATCCTCAGACTTCCCAGGTACCCAGTAACCTTCGCTTCCTTTTGGGGGACCTGCAGGGAGTAAGTGGGAGGCAGACATCTTGCTTGGTCTTTGTCAATCAGTTTCAGGCTGAAAACAGCTCTGAAATAGAGTCATTTCAGGGTGGGTCGCCTGTAGGATCCACTCAGGGCGAAAAGTTGAAGTTTGTAGCAGGGAAACCTAGGTAGTGCCTAGGGAATTAGCCTCATAAACTGGGGACCCCACCCTTACCCATAAAGGTTAAAAGAGAGATAAACTGGGGTAATGAGGAGAGATTTTTAAAGCCAGTTGATGTAATCAGTAGAAGGAAAATTTGTATCACACTTCCAGATTCTTACATGTAATCTCCCAAACCCTCCCTCAATTGCACACGAGTGTACACCTAAGCACACATATTAAGCTGTCCTGCTTACTCTTTCTCCAGACTTTCCTTCCCATCAGCAGAGTCACCCACCAAGGAGTGCATGCTTCTGGGAAAAACCTTACAGTAACTCCTATAGAGTCACGGAAGTTTTCACTGCTCCTCCCATTTACTTAGAGGAAACCCCTTATTTTCAAGACTGTTAAAAACCAGCCTGCTTTCATTTGGGTTCGATTGGTTTTAGTGGCCTAACCTACAATTCCAGGATATGTGTGTCTGTGGAATGGGGGTGGGAGCAGCCTATGTGCAAAGCTGAAGGAGGGGTATGGGAACTCTTCTGACTGACTCCTGACTCTGCTGGGTGCAAGCTTCGGGGAGGATGCAGATGCATGCTGTTGAAGCCATTGCTCATTCCTCTATGTATGCCTCTCAGATGCTGTGTCTTTGGACATACAGGAACAATCGGGACTCTGGACTTGTAATTACGTTCCTCGATAACCAAAAAGTCTTCCTATTTTTTTTTTTTTTTCCTATTTTTGAGACAGGTTCTCACTCTGTCACCCAGTCTGGAGTGTAGTGGTGCGATCTGGGCTCACTTCGGCCTGGACCTCCTGGGCTCAGGTGATCCTCGCCTGTCAGCCTCCTGAGTAGCTGGGACTACAGGCCCACACCACTACACCTGGCTAATTTTTGTATTTTTTGTAGGGATAGGGTTTCTCCATGTTGCCCAGGCTAAGTTCTCCTTTTTGAGAAAATTCCGTGGTCTCAGGGAGGGTGAGACCTGTGGTGTACCCACTTCTCAGTCCAAACCAGGCCTGTGAGAAACTGTGAAAGGCAAAAGGCTGCCAGGGAGAGATGGGAGACACCGGCTATGGGGAGGAGAAAAGAGCTGGGAAAGTCTAGAGGCCGGCCCCATTGCTACCCCACCAAGCTTGGTAGGGGCAGGCTCCAGCCGCAGGCGGAAAACGCCGGGCGACACCAGAGTTGGGAGCTGAGAGAGAGGCCCCAGCCGCTGGGGAAGGAAATTGCGGGCTCCCGTCTGCCTTGTCTCCAGCTTCTCTGCTGAAGCCCGGTAGCAGTGAATGCGCGCTGACTTTCAGCGACGACTCCTGGAAGCAACGCCAAATGGTGACTGAAGTGGGAGATCCTGCGCCTCTCCATCCCGGCTCCCCAAGTCCGCTGGGCAGAGCTGTAGGAGACGGGGACCAGTACCCTGCTTCCAGCTCCCCAGAGTTCATTTTTGTGCTCCCTGGGGACTTCCAAGCCTGAGACACAGGCTCCGGGGAGGTCAGGCTTGGCTGAATCACACTCATCCGGTGGCTTTTCCGTTGTTCTTTTTGCATTCGCATGGGATGCTAGCTTCCTGACATCCTGGTTGGATCCTAATTTGGGGTGGGGGTGAAGGAAGGGGGCAAAAGTAGACTCTTGTCTAAAGAGGCCCAAGGTGCATTCACAACACTGTGGTTGCCTTTAGCACCAGAGCACTTCCAACTCTAGTAATAAAGACTAGATTTCCCTGGGCCCCTCCGCAGTCTGGCAGAGAATTCGGCGTTTCAGAGGCCTGACAAGTCATCTTTTCTTGCCGCAAGGTGGGAGAGCTGATTCTCCCGGGCCTCGCGAAAACAAAAACAACAACAACAAATCTTAACAGGCTGTGGGCCCCCTAACCTAAACTTTCAGGTTTGAAGACTTCTAAGGGCCTGGCTGTCGTCACGACTGGCCTGCTTGGCCTCTCAGTCTGTCCCCCGCCCCCGGGACCCAGCTCTTTCCGGCTTCTTTGCAAAAGGATAGAACCGTCTCGACCAGGGCACTAGGACTGGAAGATCGGCTGTGTCTAGGCCGCTGTCCGCGAAATCCGAGACGTTTTTCCAGCTTGGCTAGGACCGACTTCGCCGCCGGTTTGAGCTTTCTCTGCACTCGGGGGTCTCCTGCAGTCCTCGACCAGTGGCGTAACTTGGGAAGGGGTGTGGGAATTAAGAATGGCCAGGAGCGTTGGATTTTTTAATTCCTTAGAAATCCATGTTGAATGCAGTCCTTACAGATTGCAAAAGGCGGGGGGCGGCCAGGGGGCAGATCAGCTGGCCGGGAAAGCCAGGGTCTTGAGGTAACGGGATTTGCAGGGAATTTTGAAAAAGCTCCTTCTCTTCTGTTAAAGTTCCTAGCTGCTCTCGCCTGTCACCTCTCCATAGGTTCTCTGCACCAAGAGCCCGGAACAGGCGAAGCGCAGCCCAGCGTTCGGGCCGTAGGGAAAGAGAGTATTTATTTGCAGCGTGAGGGGGCCCAGCTGGAATACGCCTGAGGAGCTCGCCCTAAACCCCGCTCTCCGTCGCCCACCCCTTGCTCTCAAGGCGCCGGTGTCTCCTCCTCCACCAGGTAGAGCTGGAAGGAGGAAGCGGTCTTTAAATTTTCAGTTACAAGACCCTGGTTAGTAACAGGGCTTTTTATTTGTTTGTTTGTTTGTTTCCTTTTGCCTTACCCAGATTTGCTTAGAAAAGGTTCAATAGGAACATTAAAACCTGTGTGGCGAAATCTAGGAGGAACCAGAATATTCTAAAGCACCTGGGGCTGACGCGAAATTATCAGAATCGTTTTCTGGAGTTTTGGACAGGTTAACATTTTGTCAGAGCCCCAAAATTCCAGATCTGCAACTAAAGTGACTCTGGGCTTGCAGCGTCTATGAGACCAGCAGATCTGGAAGAAAATCGTATGGATTTGGGATTTGCAGGAGTTTGTAAAGGCGCAGATCAGACCTCGACTTTCAACTGTCCTACCTCCCTCTTGGAGTAACCCATGGGGAAACCGGGAAGCCAGGGGTTAAAGTCGGCCCAGGAGCATCCAGGGGACGACTGGCGCGCAGCCTTGGCCCGGGCCTCAGTCTCTCTCTTCCTCTCATTGGTTCGCGCTCTCGGGGTTTCTCTTGTTCCCTCCTCGCTATTGGTTGGGGGCTGGCTTTTTTCCCCCTCAGTCTTTTTCTTCCTCCCCCTCCCTCTCCCTCACCCCTCGGACAGGAGCGCACCGCCTGCCCCCTGTTCCTCGGGAAGGGAGGAATTTAGCGGAAAAAAAAGTTTCCCAGAAGTTTGGATCACAGGGAGGACGGGAAGGCAGAGAAGAAGAGAGAGAGAGAGGGAGGAGAGAAAAAGAGAGGGAGGGGAGAAAGAGGAGACAGACAGAGAGAATAATAATAATAACAAAAACAAGATGAAGTTCAGTGGACACAGCCTGTGAGCGCCTGCCCCGGGGGTGGGAAGCAGGACTCCGGCGCTCATGCAGCGAGCGGGCGGCGCTCGGGGCGCTAGTTCCTAGCAGCTGGGCCAGCGTAGGGGCGCAGATCCGATCCGGCAGAGGAGGGCGGAGGAGGACGCAGTGGGAGGGTGCAGAGACCCGCGAGCCGCCGTCTCAGCCTCGTCCGCCGCGCCTCCGCCTCTCCCGGGCCGGGCCCGGTGGGCGCTCCGAGCTTGAGGGCGCCAACTGCTCCCTCGGTAGCGGGGGCGAGCGGAGGCAGGGGTGTGGGCGGCTAAAATGAGTGAAAGGAGAAGATCTGCAGTCGCCCTGAGCTCGCGAGCACATGCCTTCTCCGTTGAAGCCTTGATCGGCTCAAATAAAAAACGGAAACTGCGAGACTGGGAGGAGAAGGGGCTGGACCTGTCCATGGAGGCGCTGAGCCCCGCGGGCCCACTCGGAGACACAGAGGACGCGGCGGCACACGGCCTGGAGCCTCACCCGGGTGAGTGCGTCGCAGCCGACCGCGGGAGGCGGGCGGAGAGGGGACGCCGAAGGGCCAGTCGCCAGTCGCTGGTGAGGAGCTAGGCCCTGCCGTTGACGCCCTGCCTTGCCCCAACATAGGTTTCTTTTTCTCCGCGCAAATGCCCTGAGCCTACCTAAATTCACCGGAACCAATTTTTGGGGCCGGACTGAGCCTTGCATTTTAGTCGCCAGCCTAAGCAAGGAGTCCTGTTTGTTTGCATTTCCTTCTCTTTTGGGAGGAGAGCGCAGCTTTCTGGGTGTCCGTGGGTGAAGGGCTGCCGGTCCCTGGGATTGGGAGGGGCGCGGGCCGAAGGCAACGGCGGGAGCCGAGATCTGGGACTCGCTTCTGAGAACTCGGGAGGACTGGCGCGGCGTTCTCCCATCCAATACCTCAGTCTCGGGGAATGACCAGTTTGTCTCATTTAGCCTTCAACCTCGTCCTTGCCCTTCTCCCACCAACTTTTCGATGATGGAACATAATTATATTTCTACTCCTTTGGCGTTTACGGAAACAAGAATGGATGTTAGACCCCTTACTCCTTGGGTCACTCTTCAGGGCCCACATCTCTGTGTATTTAGGGTGTGAGTACGATTGATTTGTGTCTCAGATCCTACAGTAACCCATGTATATTATGTGCACGGAATATGTAAAAAGCAGGGCGGATGTCATGTCTGTATTTTAACAGAACCCTAGGAGGGGAGAAGCCAACTTTAACATTTTGTGTTAAGTGCCAAGATTTCAACTGTGCAAAAACAGCCCGGGGGAACAGCTGTTGTCGGAAGAATCTTGAGTGTGCGCGCGCGCACATACACACAACGCTCGCAATTTGGTTTAGCGGTTTCAGAAGCTTTCCAGCCCGGACTTCTAAAACCGTGCTGGAAGGTGCTCCTGCTGAACAGCCGGAGCTGGAGAGTAGACCCCGCTTCGCACGCTGGCAAGCCCGGGGAGGGGGCAGCGGCCTACACTGGGATAGAGACGGCCTGGGGCTCAGGAGCTTGGGGATCCCAGCCGCAAAGCTGTCCAACTCAGAGAAGGGACAGCTGTCGCTTACATTTTCTCTTTAGGCAGTGACAGTTCAATTTCCATGCTCCCGAGGCTGATAATAATGCGATTAGCGGGTGACCTGCAAAGATAGAGTTTTATGAATTCTCCGTGTTTTTGTGGCCCGTTACGGTATTTGAGTTTAGTACTGGGGAATTATTTTTATTAGTCGATGAAAAGAAAATTAAAAGGAGATTTATTTCGACCGTCCAAGCCTTTTCCTGTATTTGAATGCAAGTGCTTGTCCACGCGGACCCCTGCGTGGGCATTCCAGAAAGGGACCCAGGGCTGATGTGTGTTTCCCTTCCCTGGCCAGACCGTATTTCCTCAGCTCATTTATCTATTGTCAAAATCTCGCGTGGGCCTTCATACAGTTAGAAGTTCTTGCAGGGGTTATGACACCTTAGAATTTGTAAGGTTCTTTTATTTTCTCCACGGCGGAAAAAGCAGAAGTTGTTTAGCTGCGCGTGGCAGACGTCCTGTCCCGGGGAAGTTTTCTCTTCGGAGGCCCCAGTTCGCACGGAGCCCGTCTAGGGCCTTATGTTCAAAATGGGCAATATATGGGGTCATAATTAGAGATTCAGATAAGAGTTTGCTCTTTCTGCCGTTCTCCTCAGCCTGAGCTCCATTCAGGAGGCGGAAGAGAGAAAAGCTAGGGAATGAGGCAAAAAGAAACCATTCTAGAGCGTGAACCTGGGGAGCTAAGCTCATGAATTCTATTTACTCGCTCCCGCGGGATGGGGGTGGGGTGGAAGATCTAACGGAACTAACTTTATGTAACAGAGTTCGGTTGGTCATTTCCCATTACGTTATCATTTTTAAAAAAAGAAAAAGATGAGTATTTGGATTAGAGAAAACGAAATGTATTTGTGGGGCAAGGGTCTAGGAGGAAGAAGCTGAAAGCCCAGCACCCTCTGGCTTTCTGCGGAGCTGGGCTACAGGCCTGGCCTAGCCTTTTAGTGGGCCGGGGGAATCCTTAAGGTGGAGCCCCCGCAATGGCTAAGCCTTTCTTAACGATTTGCTGGTAGGATGAGAAAAGATCTTTTAGTAAAAAGGGCGCCGTGGCGTGGAGACGCGGCGGTCCAGGGAGCAGAAGAGGTGGAGCTGTGGGCTCCAGACTCAGGCGGTAGCGAAAGGCGGGACCAGGCCTGTTTTTAGGCCTTTCTTTTTCTGTAATATAGCACCCTAACGAGCACACACAGGGACACATTTAAAGATGTGTGTATGGAGGAGTAGCGCAGGCGACCCTATTGTGCCCAGGGCAGCGTCTCTTCGCGGGTGAGCCTCATTATTGTTTCAACTCTCTTCTCCTTAGGGCCGAGAAGCCGCTGCGTGGGTCTCCCGCCCTAGACCGATAACAAACCGGGAATAGGAAAAACACAAAAAATTGTTTTGGGGGAAGAATTAAACACACACACACACACACACACACACACACACACACACACACACACACACACCACACACACACACACACACACACACACACACACACACACACACACACGTTCATGCCTAGAGTATTCTCACCATCTCTCATAACACCGTTTTTTAGTTCGCTCTGCCGGAGCTTCAAAATTCCGCGATCTTTAGACAACTCTAGGGTCAGATTTTAATGTTTAACTTTCATTCAAAGACGCGGCCTTTTGCTTTTTCACAGCCGATTTTTCTTTCCGCGTCTGGACAGAGCTGGCTTTAGTCGGCGCCCGAGCACCCGCAGCCTGGGGCACCAACCTGCAACAACGGGGGATCAGTCCGGCCTGCGCGTTGTAGGCACTCACTCCACAGAGGAAACTATGTATTTCGAAAGTGTTTCAAAAATTCCACCGAGCCTGGTGGCCCCGAAAAACCCCAAGGCCCGCCAGACTTTGGAGAAGGGTCTGTGAGGTACCCTCCCTGTCATACCTAAGCCGGCACTCGCAGTCTTTTGGAGAAGCCGCTAGAGTGCCTCAAGACCAGCCTCGGAGGGGCCTGGCTCTCGAGCCTGCCCGCCCCCGCCCTCTCCCAGAGCAATAGAGGAACTTTCGAGCTAGGATCGGCTGGAACAGCTGCTCCGGCTGAGGCCTTGCAAGTATATTGCTGCGGCCTTGCAAGTATATTTCAGGCGCTCGGCGGCGCCATCTGCGCTCGGACCTCAGCCCCAGCTCCACGCGGAGTCCTCAGCTAGGGCTTGGGCATTTCCCGCCAAAATCTTCTGCAGAGTGCGGCCGAAGCCGGGTCTCCCGCGGAGCGAAATAATTTAAACCTTCTGTGGAGGGATTTCCTCCTCCTGAAACTTCGGGCCGGGCCACGCAGCAGCTGCGCTCCAGAGGCCTGGGGAGGTGGTGGCGCGCGCGGGTGGGCACCTAGACAGGCACACCCAAGGACACGCAGGCAGATCGACACTCAGCATACACGTGCACAAGTGGCAGGTCTCACATTCTCGCACGCACCCCTCAGCTCAACTGCTAGTGAAATGAGACAGGAAAAGCCCGTGCAGAAAGCGCGGCCGCCCCAGGGCACTTTCTTTTTTGGAGTTATCTAGACCAAGTGGTCACATGAATTAATCTGCCAGTTTATGGTTTGTTTGCTCAAAATAAAACTCAGAGATTTTAATTCTGACATCACCTCTCTACCAACCTCCAACCCCCAATAGGGAAACAGGGTGAACACGGAGGAAGTGACTCTTCACTGACGTTTAAGTAACGAATAAAAAGTGACGAGTTCAAGCCAGCGGGGGAGAATGTGTTTGTGTTTGCGCGGGGCAAACGCCAGCCAGGGCACAGGCCGGAGCTCGGACCGCAGGGACAGGGTGTTCGGCGAACGCGTAGAGTGAGATGCCTGAGGGTCTGCTGGGGTAGAGTCCAGGGACAAGGAACCTTGGTTCGGCTCTGCCGTGCACGCCTCTGCTCTGGTGCTGGCCTGGAGGTGCCTGGCTCCGAGGAGTCAAGGGTGAGGCCTGGTGGACCTACGCAAGCCACTCGCTTGTCAGGTTAAAACGGTCTTCCACGGAGGTCACCCTTTTGGTAAGTGACCTTGTGTGAAGGGAAGCGAAAGGGATCTAAGGCCCGAGTTTGTCATGGGCCAGTGAGGATTATTGTGCGCTGAGGGGATGAACGCCAAGGACCTTTTTCTGCGCACTGATCGGATCTTACTAAATTAGACGCCCTTTGGGTGCGCGGGGCTGGGTTCCCGGGCAGCAGGGATGGTTATGAAGACATTCTATGTAAAACTCCGGCCCCGGCGCGGTGGCACAATAGAAACCAGTCGGCAAAGGGAAGTAATTGTAACCAGTTCCCACCCAAAGAAATGACCACGGCACACTGCACTAGGGCAATGGGAAGTTCAGAGAATGGGAAAACCCAGATGTAGAGTTTGGACTGTGATGGGGAGGAAGGTAAAATGTGCTATGGTTTGCACCTCCAAAGGTCCCTTCCCACTCTAGGTTCCTGCGCTTCAGAAGCCAGTCATGATAGACCCAGGGATCACAAGCGGGTGTGCAGGTCTCTCCTTTTGCTGCCACGAAGTGCAGGGCGACCCCTCACCCGCCTCTGGCGTCCACCTCTGCACCTCAGAGACCCGCTGGGGAAGCACAAACCTCATGGGCAGCGAAGGCTTTCCTAGGCAACTTCACACACAGTCTACCGCCGCTACAATTCTGAACTCAGATCTTCTACTCCCAACTCAACGTTATTTCTTACTGAGCACTATATTTGGGCTCTGAGCTTGCCACTTTGGGTATCTTGATTTGTATAGGTGAAATTCCCAGAAGGAAAATTTCATGGGGGAAACCTTCATGCAGGGAGGAAGGGAGAATTAAATTTCTTAAACAAGAGTTCAGACTGAAATGATGGTGACACAAATTGTCTGCCATTTTTCTGACACCTCCCATACCAATGACTTCAAATGGTTAAAAATCTTTTAATTATGAAAGAAAATTTGTTTAAAATATCTTTTAATATAGACAGCATGTGAGGAGTGAGTGAAGAATGGCATGCAATGCCTAAACTGGGGACTAAAACTAAAAATACTGGGTATTGTGGTTTGTGTTCCCCATTTATCTGTATACTGTTCTTCATGGGTGTAAACATGGAAACGAGTCCCTCGTCATTAACCCTCATATTAGGCCACAAGGAGAATGGGACAAATACATTTAGGCTTAGAAGGCCTAAGCATTGTGTTCATCCAGTCCTCTCTTAGGGCATGCAATGCTATTATTGAGTGAAATATTTCCGGTCCATCACAATCATTCTATTGCCAAAAAAATTATAAGATGAGAGGACCGCTTTGAGATCCTGATTATAGACTCTGGTAGAACTTTATTTCTCACACCCGGGAGAAAAACAATTACCTCTTAAATTTGTGAATTCCTTCTCAGGGTGGCTATAATTTTTTGTTTGTTTGTTTTTTGTTTTTTAAAGCAAGGCCAAACTGTACAAATTCCACAGGGATAAAGGGCAGATTGGCATGCTATATACCTTTCTCCTTTCTGGAAACAGGACTCCATTCGATTATTATTCTGGGAGTGCAGCTGGTTATTGCTTTCTTACTCTCAAAAGATAAAATTGTTCAATAGGAGAAAATACTTAAATGATTTTCCCATCTGAGCTTTATGTTTTGACCTTGTGAGATACTTTTCACAAAATGGAAAACTAAGGAACTGGTGGAATGTGGAATCTCTTTTCCTTGCTCTTTCTCATTCGTGTAGTTTATTTTTGCTTTGCTTTTCCTGGTTTCTAATAAGTCTGGAATTTTATATGTGCATGACTGACATACTCAGGAGTCTGCACTAGGAACAGCAATTAGCAAATTTATAAATTAGGGTCCTGTTTACACTTCTTTGGGGGAAGGATAATCATTAGTTAATTTAAGTGAGGCCCTTGCTTTAAGTGTCAGAGGCGGAAAATGTGATTTGGTAGGGAGGACCCGCTGTGAAATGGGAAAAGGGGAATTCAAGAAACTGGTGAGGACCAATCAACATTTCTTCAGTGCCACTAATGGCTTCACTTTTAGGCAGGATATCTTGCTGACTGCAAAACTGGTGATGAGCTTTTGATACCAGAAGTGAAACAGGCCTTGCAAATGACTACTTTTCATTTTATACTTTTAATATTAGCTTGTGTCTTATATATTTTATAGATAAGTGTATAAAACATATGTTCACAAATGTATGTGCTTATATACAAACTTACGTGTGTGAACACCATAATATCACCAGAACACTATATCTACATCAAAATATTAGCTCTGAATTGGATGTAGATAAAAATTTGGGACAAGAAACTGCCATTGTGTGTGTGTGTGTGTGTGTAGCCAGTTTAACAAATTGGGAATGTATAAAATTTGGGAGGCCAAAAGTTTTGTCACCCCTAGGTATCATGGGATGATTCTAGAGCATCCCAGTTTTGAAACTTCCAGGTAATGGGCATTTTCATTTAACTTGTAAATAAACTGATGACTGTGACCAAAGTCAGAAGTACCAGTCAAGGCCGGGCGAGGTGGCTCACGCCTGTAACCCCAGCACTTTGGGAGGCCGGGGCAGGGGGATCACGAGGTCAGGAGTTCAAGACCAGCCTGGCCAAGATGGTGAAACCCTGTCTCTACTAAAAATACAAATACTAGCCAGGTGTGGTGGTGCGGGCTTGTAATCCCAGCTACTTGGGAGGCTGAGGCAGGAGAATAGCTTGAACCAGGGAGGCAGAGGTTGCAATGAGCCGAGATCGTGCCACTGCACTCCAACCTGGGCGACAGAGCAAGACTCCATCTCAAAACAGAAGGAAAAAAAAAAAGAAAAAAAAGAAAGAAGCACCAGTCAAAATACCAGAAATTGAGACTGTACAGATGCTATTTAAAAGAACAGGAGGAGTGGAAATTTTTCTAACTAAATTTAGCATTTAATTTTGTAATTTGTATTAATTTTGGATTGGCAGAATGGTACTTTTTATTCTAAAAAGTGGTTTCATGTTCTTCCATGTAGAAAGTAAACAGAATAACTAAGAGAAATCTTAATAACAAACATAGCTTATAGAAATAACTAGAGAAACATCGTGATTTGAGGAAATTAATTTAAGAACATAAGAAATGCATGTAAAAGCGTCCTCTTATTTGTCTTCTTATATTTTCTACAATATAGTTGCCAAGGCTCAAATGAGCTGACAGTTTCCAAAATGTTGCCATACACTTTAGAGGATTAAAAAACAAAAACACAAACCACCCACTGCAGATGACGAGTAGAGTTCCCTTGGAAAGGGAACATTAGAGAGGTCATTATTATAGACTTAGCCCGGAGCCTTGGAGTTTTTTTTAGCTCCTAGTTCTCAACTGGATGAACCGATTTTCCGAATCCCCTCACCGCTGCGTTCTCTTTACTATCCCACAGCTGGGAACGTGTAGTTTAAACTCCGGATAGGGGTCCGGGAAGCTGTTAACCCCCTTACTTGCCACTCACTTCCCCTCTCCCAATTTTCCTCCACCCACGATGAAAACGTCCAATTCTTCCCCCTCTCCAAGAATTTCAGATCCCGTTTCGCCGCAGAAGGAACTGGGATTGCATCTCTTCTCTTCAACCCATCTCTGGGAAAACAGAGCAGTTTCGGTGACCTTCACAAGTCAGAATTGGGCCGTGGCCGCGTCTGCTCGCCCTCGGCCCCTCGGCCCCTCGGTCCCTCGGCCAGGCCTTGGAGGCGCCGCGGGGCGGGAACGGCGAACCGGTCAGGCGCGGCTTGGCTGCGCGGCCTCGGTGTGCCAGCCCGAGTTCCTGTTCTCGCGCCCGGGGCTCCCCGCTGGCCTCGCCTCGCCTCGCCGCGCCGCGTGCGCCCGGGGTTATCGTGGGGCCTTGGAAACCCGGGACCCGGAACCCTGAGGGATGGCGGCTGTTCTTAGCTCTAATTACATCCTGGAGAAATGTGGGGACCCTGGGCTAACCGGGAAGGCCCTGGTGAAAGACACTCCCCCCAAAACAAAACAAAACAAAACAAAAACAAATCAGGAACCCGCCAACGACAAACCAGAAATGCAAATGGAACCCAACAGTCTCACACCTCGCGCCCTGAGGGGAGTTCGAGCTTTTGCTTTCATCAGGCAGAACAAATTTCTGAGGAATCAAACTGACTTCAAACATTAGCAATTAGAAACCAAGAATCCGCTGGCTTGAAGAACTTTTAATCCCTAACCATTTCCAAATGGGTAAATCTAGGGTTAGTATATATCGTAGCTAGTCTGTTAAAAAGGAAAGTCATCCTGTGGGATCCTGACGTGGAGGATCCCTGGGTGCCTAAGAGGCAGGGACGCTGACGCCCAGAAAGCGAGCATTGCCCACCAAGACAAAGAAAAGCAAATGATTGTCTTTCCCGCTGCTCTTGGGGATTAAAAAACAATGAACTAATTCTTTTATTAAAAAAAAAAAGAAGAAAAAGAAACCAACCAAGTGTAAAAGCAGAGTGAGAAGTGACTACTAGTAGCTGAAATAACTGCGTTCTTTTAAGAACCCGGCGGGAATGGCTTCCCTTTGGAGGGAAGTCCTGTCCCGATGCATCCTTGCTCCAAAGCTTTAATCTCTCCAGGATACAGGGCTCCGAATTGTAAACCTAGGGGCTAGGTGCCTTGGGTGGTTTAGTGCTTCCACTCTTGCTCCTGAAAAATAAATAACTGATTTTCACAGTGGGGAGGGGCAAACATTTGAGCCAACAAGTGATTGTGAACACAGCAGTGCCTTCCCTGGGTTCAGAAATGTTTTCTCAGTTTAGAAGGTTAATTAATAATTTGATTTTTTTTGGCATCAAAGGATGGGAGGGGCTATACGTACTATTTAGAAAGAAGGATTTAGTTAGAAAATTAAAGGTATAAACAAACTTACAAAGGAATACTGAATTGTAAAATATATCAGAAACTTTACTTACTTATGTGGATATACATGTCTTCACTCTCCTGCAAAGCTTTCAACATAGACCCTCATGTTCTGTATTATATCCATATTTTTATGGTAGAAAGAGGGCTGGAGGAGCTTAAGTTAGTAGTCCTAGATTCTAGTGCTAGCTTTGAAATTGATGTTGGAACCAGGGATATTTGTTTTAAAACCAGACATATTAATGTTGAAAAAAAGTTTCAAAATTGTTTTATAGCCACTGATGAGTCCTCAGTGCCTCATTTGTGAAGTGAGGGAGACAAGGCTCAAATGACATCCGAGGCCCCTTTAGCTACAAGATTCTGTGATCCTAACTTTGGTTTTGTTTTTTGAAATATTAACATTTTCTCCTAAAGTACTTTGGTCATCACTTGACCCATCCTTACTTTGTTGGAACGAAGGAATTTTACTGCAGTTGTAGAAATTAACAGCAATAGCAACACAAGGACAAAAAAATTAAAAAAGAGAGAGAGATTTTTAGAGCTAGAATTAAAAGCTTTGGTAAAGTTCTTAAAAGAGTTTTTATATTAATATCACATGTTCAGAAGTCCTGGATCAGTGATTTCCGTCCTTGTGTATGATGTAACCTATTGTTGCTTGTGTGAACGCTGTTGAAAGGGTTCTACAGCATTAGCGAATTTAAAGGAAATGTAAGTTATTTATGCTTTGAACATTTTCTGTGCCATTCCCAGAAATAACTGGAAAAACTCTGGATTTGAAAAATGAGGGTTGAAAAAAGCAACTTCATCACTGGTGAGTTGAATTGGTGGGCTAATAAAAATCAGTTGCCCCCTCATTACTATTTGAGCCTGATGGAAAGCACTAGTAACTATTTTCCATGTCTAGTCTGCTAAGCCGAGATCTTGATCTGGCAGAGATGTGAGAATGCTAAAAGGATGACTTAGTAACAGGCAAAACGCTTGTCAACAAGATAGATCAGAAGACAGCTTAGCATTCAAGGCCTCTATTCATAGCTGCTGAACTTGAGGGCAGGGTCAGATGCAAAACTGTTCCCAGCACACACCTAGGAGGGTTTCTAGTGTTTCTATCTGTGGGACTTTATTTCCTTACAGACTTCTGCAGGTGGGTTCAAACTCCACTGATGGCTCCCCACCCTCATCTGATGTCCACATTCTGCGCAGCCCCTGTGCAGAATTCTGCAATCATGGAACCGGTGGATTTACTAGTTGTCCTCTGTCACTACTACCCTATAAACTACTGTAGGCCAATGACCTTGTCCTCATTGTTTTTATATCTCCAGAACCTAGGACAAGTGGCTGTTACATAGGAAGCACTTAATAAATAACAAAACTATAATAATGATAACACGATAAGAACAACGATAAGAAACAGCAACATTTATTAAATAGGCACTCTGTGCCAGCCCCTGTGCTATATATATATATGTGCATATATATGTGTATATAACAATTATATGTATATCAAAACACTCACAAAATACTCTATCTTATTATCATTTCTATTTGGTGCAATGAATGAATGAATTATACAGTGTAGTGGTTAAAAGCTCAGATTCTTGGGGGTCAGACTGCATGTGCCTGAGCCCTGGTTTTAACGCTTGCTAGTTGTATGACCTTGGGCAAGTTAGTTAATCACCCTCAACCCTAGTTCCTGCATCTATAAAATCGGAATAATAAATGTGTTCACTAAAGGATTACTTGAGAATTACATGAGATAGTTCACATACAGGAACAAAAGATTTAGCACAATGCCTATTATTCCTATCAATTGAATTGACAGCGATTACTCACCTTAGTGAGCAGCTTGGATAAGAAATTGTTGCAAACTGTAATCTATAGCAGCCATTGCCCCCTCCCCCATTCTTTTGCTTTAAATGGAATGTGTGGGACTTGAAGTGGAATCCCCACTTTGTTTATAGCCTACGGTTAGAAACAGTACAGAATTTGAGTACCTGTAGCTAATAAAGACGAAAGGAATTTTGACAGCTCTTGCTATTGAATGTTCCACTGAGGCAAAATGCCAACCTGAGTGAGCATCTGGGGAAGGGGTGGGAAGTAGCCGGCTGGCAAACAGTAGGAAGAGGGAGTGAGCAGCGGTGCTGAGGAGACTTAGCCTTACCAACTTCCCCAGGAGCTCTGCTCTGAGAAGACAGGAGGGCCTTTCTGAATGCAGGGAAGTGGAATAACACAAGCATGTTTCTCTTTGGTTAGTTTTTGATATTTCTTCCTGGAGCTCAGAAATCCCCCAAAAACCAGACCTTACCTGATAGGAAATAGAAGGATTCATTCTTTGTCTGTAAAGCCATATTCCAATGTACCCCCAGGATTCCGGGAAAAACGAGCCAGTTGCACCAGTTAGTTGAAGCTGCAGTAGAGGATTAGTGGGTGTTGCTTGGCTGAATTTAAACAACAACAAAACAAGAATAAAAGAAGAAAGAGACTAAATTAAAAGAAAACCTATAACAGAGCTGAATGTTGGGGAAGAGGAATCTGGGAATTCTTTTTTTAGAGAAACAACAGGAACCCCAGATCTGTTTTGCCCAGTTTAGGACTGGACAACCCACATTTGGCAGCCCTGGTTTGCCCAGTTTTTTTCCTTCTGTAAAACAGAAGCCTGGATTTGATAATTTACTACTTTTTAAAAAATTTTTGTTTCACCCTAGACTTTGTTTATATTATTTCCTGGCAACAGAGGGAGAAGGTGGCTTCCCTAGGAAAGAGTAACAGAGAAGAGATCCTTTCCTCAGCCTCCTTCAAGAAGCCCAGGGCCCTTAAGAAGAAGTGCTGAGGTCCTGACCATCCAGAGGAAAAGGGAACTGCCTTTTCCTTCTGGAATCCAGGTCTCAGTGTTCAAATTAGACTCTGCCCTATGTTTTATCTCCAAGACAGATGTTACTATACTTCTCCAATTTTCCAAGCATTATCTTTGCTCAGTGTCCACAACTCTAACCAGCAGTAGCTTTCATGGATTGAGAGCACACTCTGTACCAGGTACTGTGTGGATGGTTTTATTCACATTCTCTCATTGCATCTACCCAATAGGCCTTGAGGATGGTAATTCTTTCCCCATTTTACAAATGAGGAAATTGAGGCTCAACAGATTAAATAGCTCACCCACAGTTGCACAGTTCCAGTATACTTTAAGTGACCCAGCCAGAATTTAAACTCAGCCCTGCGTGGCTCCAGAGTAATATCCTTAACCACTAGATTATATTGCCTGCCCTGTAGATGATGCTTAAGAGCTCTAGGGAGAATGTTGAACCTTTGTAGATGGAAATTTATGTTTGCTGCTCACGTTGTCACCAAAACAGAAATTGTTAAATTGTGAATGAGAGAGAGGTTATTTATAGTTTCCAGGTCTTTTCCTTCCTTACTTGTCATTAGTAGTTCCTCTGCTCCTAAGGTGACTTTTCCATACCTGCTAGTAGAGGTCTTTTTGTGGCAGTGACATAGGGTTGTTTTCTAAGCCATGGTCTTTGGAATGGCACATGTGCAGCCTTCCCAACATGATCTGTGTTTCTTTGACTTTAATGCACAAAAATCTCAGTGTCTGAAGTGTAGTGACTACATATTGAATTTTATCTAAAACCTCTCCATCCTAAATCTCCTCATGCAGTGAAATTCGGGGGGAAACTTTAACTGTGCTGTTTTACCCATTCCCTTCTCCATTCACAACGGGATGGATGGAATCTTATTGGTAATTGATTCAAAATGGAACAGCTTAGAAACATATCAGTTGCAATGACGGGCAATTCGTGCATTTCTAAGTACTGTTGATTTTTTTCAAACTCAGTAATCGCAGCTGAAATCCCCTTGCCATGGATTGAATTTACAAAGGAAGAGATTCTGATTTCCACAGTGGCTTCTTTTTAATGCCCTAGGATTAGGAAACTGCCTTGAGGACCCACGGCAAGTACACCCACTGTTAGGGTAGAGGTTTTAACTTTAACCTCTGAGTGACTGCTCTGATTCATTTATTTTGTAACAGCTCTATTTAGAGTAGCCTTGTTTGGTATGGTATCAGTTATTTGCAGAAGTCTCTCATCTCAGTGAACACTTACACCCTGTGCTCCATTACTCTTCTAATGCTGTAAGTGGATGAGATGCCAGCAGTGAGTTTCAGAGAACTTAACAACAGGTTTCATGCTTTTCTGGCACACCTGTTCACTGTCTTTCCTTTACTTTTTCTCCGCTCCAAGTAACCTTCCTCTCTTAGGAAGTCTGATGTCTCCGACAGGGATTTGAAGAAAATCCAGCCCCCTGCCCCTGTTTTGGTGCGTGGATTTTAGCATTAATGTGTTTCTTGGCTGTTTAGTTGTACAGTCTGTCATATTCCTGTCTGTTGTGCCCAGTGATTAAAAAAATGGCTTTCAGAAGCGAAAAAGAGAAAGACACAAAATCCATCTCTGTTTTAAAGCTTTGCTTTCTCCTGTTGCCAGCACCACTCTATGCAGGCAACTGATTGATGGGATTTGATACGCTCTTTCAGCAACAGAAGCATATGAATCTCTGGGTCCATTTCCTTTCCCAAGGAACCCATAGAGAGCCAAACTCTTGAAATATAGAATGTGGCAGAGGATGAGATGAACACTGCAATCTTGGGTGATTTACTGGATCTCATCCATAAGATCTATCACATTAGAAATGTAGATTCTGCAAGGTATGCAACTAGCCAGGCCTTGGTCATTTCATTTTCCCTGCAGTGTTCAGAGCACTAGTTGCATGACCAACATTAATCCTGGGAACATTAGATCCCATCTGGTACAACTGTGCATTACCCAGATTAGACTGTGACAACACAGAGATTTAAGGCATCTCTGTGATATTCTGACTGGGTGGTAGGTACTGCAGGAGGTGCTTCCTAAAGACACAGGCCAATTTGATGGCTGTAGGGTTGAGCAGAGAGTAAGCCAAGCCTCAGCCAGTGTGTATGAGTGTGTGTGTGTGTGTGTGTGTGTGTGTGTGTGTGTGTGTATGTGTGTAGGGGAGTGTTGGGGGCAGTGCTGAAGGGTGTTACGGAGAACTGGGTGTAACAGTTCCCTAGCCTGCGTGGGTGAATTGGTTCCGGATGTTAACATTTTTTCTTTGGGGCTTGACTACATTCTTCTTTTTCTTTGCCAGTCTGTTTTCCTTCCCAAATTCTTAGGCTTCCACAGCTGTGTGGCTCATTGCTGGTCAGTGCTGAGAATGAAAAATCTGCTTTATTATAAGGGCGGTTTTTAGGCATGTGTATAGGTTTAGACTTTTGAGGGGTTTTTATTCAGCACCTTTTCTGAATTCTGAGGGCTTTTTTTTTGCCCATCATCTTATTAGCTGAGCACTAATTCTGTAGTGTATTGGATGGCCTCTGTTGGGAGATGAGCATGAGTGTGAGTATGAAAGCATGAAAGCAGACAGCCTTCATATACTAGAAGCAGAGAAAGCTGGTTGGTATGGGAAACTAAGACAGTAGATAGAGGCCAAAGAAGTAGCACTGAACTGCAGGGAAGAGTCAGGGAGACCTGATTTGAACAACTCTTCTGGCTGTGACTTTGAACACATGACCTGGGCACACTGTACCTCAGCTGTGTACATGTCAAATGAGGGCAAAAATATTGCTGCAGAGTTGTTGTGAGAATTAAGTGAGATAACAAATCTAAGGTGCTTGGCATAGTACCTGGTACATTCATCATGTCAATTAACGTTTATATCAAATTACCCTTTCCATCTTAGAATATTCCTGTCATATTTGGTGCAAAATTAGGGAGTGCTCAATATTATCAACTGTCTACCTTGCTCATAATTATACTTTTCATACACTGAGACAACTCAGACACTCTTTAGTGTTTTTATGAGAAACCATTTGGCCGGGCGCCGTGGCTCACGCCTGTAATCCCAGCACTTTGGGAGGACGAGGCAGGTGGATCATCTGAGGTCAGGAGTTCAAGACCAGCCTGGCCAACATGGTGAAACTTTGTCTCTACTAAAAATACAAAAATTAGCTGGGTGTGGTGGTGGGCACCCGTAATCCCAGCAACTTGGGAGGCTGAGGGCGGGAGAATCACTTGAACCCAGGAGGCAGAGGTTGCAATGAGCCGAGATTGCGCCACTACACTCCAGCCTGGGTGACAAGAGTGAGACTCCATCTAAAAAAAAAAAAAAAAAGAAAGGAAAAGAAACCATTTGGAGAGTGTTGGCACAAGATGGTCCCAAGCTACCAAACTACCCTCCTTGCCTACTTTTCACTGCTGCCCTATTCACAGCTCCTCTCCACACAGGCTTTTTCTCCTCTTCCATGCCATTATTGCTGCTGTCTGGACCACCGTTCCTCCTGCTTTTTCCCATAAAATTCTTTCTAAAGAAAGTTATTCTACTTTCAAGATCTATCTTGAGCACCAAATATGACAGGAATATTTTAAGAAGGAAAAAGGCAATTTGATATAAATGTTAATTGACATGATGTGTAAATCCAAACATGTAATGGCTTCAGAACATTACATATGTCCATGCAGAGCTCATATGTTTGGGAATACCGTAATGGAGGAAAGTTCTTGGATGCACCAATTGTACCTTTAACTTGGAGTTGGCTAAAGGGAGCTCTTTTAGGGATGTCTTTTTGATTTCCTCTCAAAATGGCACCAGGGTGCTTCTGTGGTTTTGTGGTCACAAAAGAGCCCCAGTTAGGTATTCTGCAACTCTCAAAGGTGTAGCCAAGATTGTACAAATACAAGGGTCCCCCTTTGGCCATCATCATCAGCTCCTCTTGGAAGGAGGTCTTCACCAAGTAACCTGACTTGACCATTAATCAAGGCTCCTGTCCTGCCTTTATCATCATAGAATACCTGCCGGCTTTACACTATCAACAGGACAGTAATTTGGTTTTAACCTGTTATTTTCTTGGCAGGATGCACACCTGTTCTATTCCTTTTGCCCTATTAGATTGACATTAACTTTTAGACTTTTGGGCAATTGATGCCTATACCCAAGGGGTTGTTGGCTTTGGCTGTCCCTCTTATTCTGTGGCCATCTTTGTGCACATGTAAATACATATACACACTCACACAATGGTTTTGGTTGATCTTTTCTACATTTTAGAATTGGTCATAGGTGAATGGATAAGTTAGAAGCCTTTAAAAATTAATATTTTGTACCTTTCTTATGACATCCAACATATTTTTCCTTGAATTATCACTTTTTGGAAGAAATATTTATTTCACAAGCCCCAACTAGACTGCAAAACCCTGGAGAGCACTGTGTCTTACTCATCTTTGAATTCCTGTTGGCACTCAGTTAACATTTGTAAAACTGAATTGGTGGTTGTCAAACTTTAGTGATGGGTTTTGTGACCACTACAGCCACTTTACAGATGACTTGGCTTCAAGATGATCCTGGAGCCCAGCATGAGGTGCCTGCCAGTCACCTGTAGGTGTGACCTGGAATGTGTCAGTTGATCTCTCTATATTCTGGAATCTCTATAATAGGAGTAAGACCCCTGCACTTAGAGAAGAAAGAAAGGACATTTGACATTTTTGTAGATAGAAATTGTTGAATGCTCATGGAGTCTTTTTTGGAGCTTTTGCCTGATGAGGTGTTAGCATTTAGAAGCATAATTAGTTTGTGGGAACCTCTCTGCCTCCTCTTTTCCCATTTGTTTCAGGATTGTGACCACGGCAGCCTCTGTTTTCTGCCCAGCAAAGGAGAAAAAGAAATAGAATAAAAAGCAATCTGAAACTATCTAGTGTTCTTAAACAGTAGTGCAAAAAAATTTCTAAATGAAAGACAGATTGTGTGTGTTTGCCTGAGGGAGCAGAATTGTGTTAACCTGAAGCAGAATGACAGACTTTTTTTCTGGCTTTTCCTTCCCAAGAGCAGTGGGGAATATGTGCATGAACTGACAGGAGATCCCAGCTTAGGTCTCAGCCCCATGGTACCAGGGAAGGCAGATTGTCAGGAGAAGGAAGGAGAAAAACCCCTCATACACAAGGTAATCACTGAGCAAAATGGAGGGGTGAGAAATGTAAGGCAGCTCTGTGAGAATGCATTAAAAAACTGCACGGTCAAGCATCAGCCGCAGAGATCCATAGAGTGCCAGGTGCTTTTTGGTCCTGTCAAATTACATGTAAAATCCTCAGTACTGTTTTGGTTCTGATGCAGATGGTCAAGGAGAAAAACAGCCTCACTTTGCTATTTCCTTTCTTCTTTTATGCTTTATGACCTGCCTTCCTGCTGTTGCTTGGAAAGAGATGTTCTGACTACTATGCCAGTTGCTTTTCATGACTTGCAAGACGGTTTCTCTTTAACCCAGATCTTGTTAACAATCCATTGGTTTAGAAGATAAAGGTCTCCTTGATTCAGTGTGAATTCTCAGCTAGTATGCCCACAGTGGCAGTGGACTGTTAGGGCTGACCCAGTGTCATTGTGGGTTCTGCAGGGGTGGTGGTTTCCAAGCCATTGTTATATTCTAAATCCTGCAAAGTGGAGACAGATGTGGAGGGCCAAACTTACACAAGGAGGCTGTATTAGTCCATTCTCACACTGCTATAAAGAACTACCTGAGACTGGGTAATTTATGAAGAAAAGATGTTTAGTTGACTCACAGTTCCACAGGCTGTACAGTAGGCATGGCTGGGGAAGCCTCAGGAAGCTTACAATCATGGCAGAGGTGAAGGGGAAGCCAGCATGTCTTCACATGGCAGCAGGAGACAGAGAACACGGAGGGGGAAGTGCTACACACTTTTAAACAACCAGATATTGTGAGAACTCACTATCACAAGAACAGCAAGGGGGAAACCCCATGATCCAATCATCTTCCACCAGGTCCCTCTCCCAGCACTTAGGGTTACAAAACAACATGAGATTTGGGTGGGAACATAGAGCCAAACTATATCAAAGGCCAACAGACTTGAGGTGAATGGATGCCTTGAGCTCCAAGCATGGGAAAAGAGAGTTTCTCTGCACTTAATATGTAAATGATCAGAATAACCTAGTCTATCTTTCTCTAGTTGAGAATCCCTGATCCTGAATCTTGGAGGATACTTCTTCAAGATACATTTGTGGGTTTCTAAATGTTAATAGCCAAAAGACTCTAGGAATTGTTAAATGACCTAGTGTCTTTTGGGAGAACGCCACTTCAACATGGTTCTTATTCTGTATCCTCTTTAGAAAGGGAATGTGACCCAGGACTCAACCCAAGAAGGGTTGTACAAGATGACTCACCAAGATCTGATTATAGGTCATGAAGGACCTAATTTGATGCCTCTGAAGAACAAGAAGTCTCTTCAGATGCTAAAGTGCTTTCTGAGGATATATATTGTCCACAAAGATTTGAAAGTTCATTATTCATTCATCTGTATGCTTATCCTTAAGGCTTACAGAGTTCTCTTATAGGCTTCCCTTCAGGTCTTTCATGGTTCAGAGGCCAGAATCAACAACTCCAGAGAGTAACCCCAGAAGGTCACTGCCTTGACACCCCTATAATAATCACACAGTTTGAGCTCCCCTATTTTCTGTTTCACAGTGAAATGGGTCCTATTAAGTGATGGAGAAGATGGGATGAACCTGAACCATAGGCTACTGGGAGAGGTCTATCCTTTGAGCTGCACTAGGTACAGGGAATAAGTTCATTTGTCCACGATGCTAAGGAACATGGTGCAGATACTCTGGGGCAAGAGATCTGACTGCTGTGCCAGTTGCTTTTTATGACTTGCAAGAAGGTTTTTCTAACCCAGATCTTGTTAACAATCCATGCTAGGTGATGTATCGATTATGCCATTTGGGCTGTTCTATCTTAGGAAAATCCCAAAACCTACTTTCTAATCCCAACCATATCGATACTTTTCAAAGAAGCTGAAGTGCCTGGTATTCACGATGGAGATAGAGGCCTGGTGTCTTTATCAAAAAGAGGGTCTAGGTAAACAGGGAAGCTCCCTGTGCCTGGCTCTGGGGCTCACCGTAGACTGTAATCCAAGTTTCACATCATATGGTTCTCTTTAGATGGGAAGCAGGGCACCAACACCTTCTTCTGGAAGCCTAAATCAGAACAGACCCTCAAACTAGTTTCCATGCTGAGAACTTCTGGGTCTTTCCTTCTCCACCCAACAGCATTGGCAAAACAGCCTGTTTACTCACAAATGCAATATGTATATATTCGCAATATATATGTGTGTATATATATACCATTGAGAGAAAGTATTTAAGTTTGTTTTTCAGAAAATTCCTCAGACGATGTTAGGCTGGGCATGGTGGTTCACACCTGTAATCCCAGCACTTTGGGAGGCCGAGGTGGGCAGATCACTTGAGGTCAGGAGTTCGAGACCCGCCTGGCCAACATAGTGAAACCCCATCTCTACTAAGAATACAAAAATTAGTGTGATGCATGCCTGTAATCCCAGCTATTCTGGAGACTGAGGTAGGAGACTCTCTCGAACCTGGGAGATGGAGGTTGCAGTGAGCCGAGACCACGCCACTGCACTCCAGCCTGGGTGACAGAGGGAGACCCTGTTTCAAAAAAGAAAAAAAGAGAAAGTCCTTCAATGATTTTGATGGACAGCCAGGTTTGGAAAACTCTGTTCTGTACCACTGTCTTTTTCTTAGGAATTCCCAGGAGAAAAAGACTGAGAAGTGTACATTTGGCAAAAATGATCACAGTGCTCTGGAACCTGTATTTGTAATGCTATTGTAATAGTTCTACAAGTATACAAATAAATGTCATAACTGAGAATATTAATTACTCTAGCTAAGTCAGAAAATTACTTTTTGTTTTAATAGGAGGGACTCATGGCTATTGAAATAATGTGAGGGCAGTAAGTAATGTCTGATTACAGGCTCCCTAAGCAAATGAGGCCTGGGATGTTTTTCTGGTTGTGGCAAATACAACTTGTTATTTTATAGAGGTCATGGAAAATGAAACTCCTTCAGGGTTTTAACACTGACAACAGAATACCATTCTGGAAATAAATTAAATTAGAATTAAATTTAATTTTATGCAGGTTAACTCTGGGAGCTATGCTCAACATTTGCAACTCTTAGGATGATATTTAGACCTGAATGAAACACCAAATTGAATAAAACACAAGTTTAAAAGTGAAATATTTGGGTAACCTCTTCTTGTGTCTACATGGCTTTAAACAACTGCTTTGACTATTTTATCTTCTACTTGTCCCTTTCCTTCACTTAACTGATGGATTTGACTTGTCGAGTTGACAGATGAGGTGCTGTTTCTATGGAATATAGCTATCTTTGTCAGGTATACAGAGAACATAAAATCTTAGCTCAGTGGTGGCAAACACATTATTTTAAATCATTTTGTTGAAATATTGCCTAATTATGCTGCTACTTATAGGTCATTTTTATGATTTTTATATAGCATTTCTACCACTGTGAAATCTTGACAATTTTAGTCCTTCATTTTTGAAATTATTCACTTAGATGCTTGTCTAAGTGAAAACAATACAAAGCAATAAATAAAAAATAAATATTTGGTGAATCTGCACGAGAAGGTCAATAATGTAGGTGTCTCGAGGTCAACCCTTTTCTTTTTCTCTTGTGGCACTTTGCTTGTACCTCTAACAGAATACTGCAGTGATGGTATTGGAGTACAATTATTTGTTTACGTCTGTCTTCTTCACTAGATCTGGTATTTCCTATAGGTCAGGAGTCTGTCTTTATCTCTGTATGTCTAGTCTTCACACCATCCCTGGCTTGCAATAAGTGCTCTATTAATTAACATGTGTGGCAATTAATGAATAATCATAGTTTTGGGTTTTGTCTGTCCTGAGCTATCAGATTAACTGTTTTGACTGAACCAGCTGGCTGGAAAATTTAGTCAAATCACTGGCTTTTCTCCAAAATGATCACTTGCATAATACTGCTAATATTTTATATTGTATATTAGTTTATTTTCTCAAAGTACTGTCTGTCCCAGGACAGAAAATCATGTTGATAATTTTATTTCATTCTCTCAAAAACATAGAAAATGAACCACTAGTCTTATCTTAGAAGCAGGAAAGCAAATGAAGACAGCTTAAGCAAGATCACAGCCAGGTATGAGCAGAGCTGTTGGCATAGATCTGTTGCTTTCCTGCTAAAATGCCCAGTCTCAGTGTACCTTCCTTTCCTCAGTATACTCTCCTCCTTTGCGTACCTCATTTCCTTACCCTGGGCAGTGTGGATGGAAGTTTAGAGGATGTGCTGGAGGCAGGCCGAATACCATTTTACATTCTAAGGGCCTATGAACGTGCAATGAGTTGTCTTCTAGTTCTCCTAGGAATTGGGTTGAAGGCCAGACCTAGAGGCACACAGTAGTGGTATAGAGGGTTTCCTTCACTTTTTTTTGAGGAGCCAGTGTTTCTAAGCCCAGAATGTCTACCTTTGTGTTTCCTCAGCTGCTGCCCAGCAGGCCCAGGAGAACCTGCTCTGCATGATTTGTGAAATCGCTGCTGGGTGACAGTCCATTAGGTATCTTCTTCTGTTCATGGGCCTCTGGTTTTCCCTGAAAGACTGAATCAAAACCTCAAAGTCGCAAGATTGGTTCCATTCTTCTTTTCATCTTAAAGTACCAGGTGCACCTCTGTGCCTGATAAGATTGTGTTGGCCTCAGTTTCTATTCTCTAATAGACTGTGATAATTTTTACTTATTCTTTTTTACTTATAAATTTAAAAAAACTCAGATAATTTGTATACTTTTAAAAAATCCAGACAGCCCAAAATGAACAGTGAGAAGCATAAAGAGCAATCTCCCATCCCTAGTTTCAGAGCTTATCCCAGGGTAACCACTCTTACCAGTTTCCTTTTGCATCATTCCAGATACATGTATGATATATATGAGTCCTTATATACACATACACACATATGTATATATACAAACTTTTAAAATGAAAAGAGAGATTGTGGCATAATATATATAGTACTTTAGACTTTATAATTTTAGTTCTGAGCTGTTGTGTTGGAGACCGTCAAATAGTCATTATTGCAAGTTCTCCACTTCCCCCCTTTTAAAAGTCTCTTAGAATTCCATTGTGTGGATCTATCATAATGTTTATTGAACCTATTTTGATGAGCCTTCATGTTGTTTGCAGTCATTTCCTTCTTTAAATAAGGCTCCATGATTACTTTTGGGCATTCTTGTGATAGCACTTATAGAATAAATTCTAGAAGTAGAGTTGTACAGTTGAAGTCATGGCATTTAAAATTTTGATGATTATTCCAGATTACCCTCCCAAAAGGTTGTTCAATTTACACTTCCACCCACAGTGTATGACAGCCCATTTTCCTATCCATTTGCCAACAGTATGTTAGAAAATATTTTTGTCTTTGCTACCTAATACCCTTGTATTTGAAGGGTATAATGCTTGCAAATTGATTTCATCATAAATTCTCTTCTGTTCTGCCTCCAACTTCTCCATTTTTTCCAGGTACAGAGCTTAAGTTTATAGATTTGTAGAGTAATTCCTTCTTCTCTTTAAACAGGCATAGGGTTTTGTTTAATATCACAGGCTTCCCTGTTCCTCCATTTATTACCAATCATTACTTTAACTTATTCTTTTAGGATCCTGGGGTGCACGTCTTCAGTGCCGGAGGCTTTCAAGGTGTTGAGTAAATAAGAAATGGCAGCAAACATTTCTTGTTAGTGAGGGAGAGAATAAAAGGCATGTCAGTCAGGTTTTCTGGGTGCAACTTTGGTTCAATTATCTTCAGATGTTTAAAATAAAGGCTGTTTCCAAACCATTTCAAAGAACGGCAGGGCAACCTGCTGAGACCTGTGTGAAATGAACACCCTGTTACAACTAATTAGTGTTACTGTTTTCCTTGCAGTTGGGGGTGAAAGGAAATATATGAAGGGTGTTTATCTCTTCCTGTAGTAGGAAAGAATTGGAACCACTGGAAAAGCCTGGAGGGGGACCCAAACCATGACTCCAGCTGGCTATCCCCACCTTTCTCCAAAGAGTGGCTGCAAGCAGCTATGAGCCATGTGGCTGATTTGACCCAGTGCATATGCCTTCTTTCACCATGCACAGCCTTCAGGTTGTTTTTACAAGAGGCCTGAGACAAATAGCCCATTCGATTAAATTTGACAACTATTTATTGAACACTTACAATATGTAGATGGGTAAGGAATAGTCCCTGCCCTAAAAGCTTTACAATCTAGGCAGAAAGGATAATTGAGTAGATGTTTGGAGCGCCTGGAAGTTTTCAAGGAGGATAGCGGTTATGAGCTTAGGCTGGGTTTGAATTGTGACTCTAATCCTTATTAGCTCTGAAAACATGGGTAAGTTGCTTAATTTCTCTTGACTTCCATTTACTTATCTATAAAGGTTTTATCATAAGAATTAAAGTCATCAACAATTAGTGATCTATTAACGTCAGTAACTACTACATAATTAGGGCTATGCCTTAGGAAGATTCATGTCACAGTAGTAAATAGGACGCTAAAGCATGGAATGGGGAAAGATAAGAAATGGGGAGATATGAGTTTAGTCAGGATAGGTTCGGCCCCATGGCAAGACAAACAAACCCTGAAGTCTTAGTGGCTTAATATATACAAGTTTATTTCTTGCTCACTGTTTCAGTTATCAGTTTGTGCGCTTAGTGCCTTAGAACCCTTAGTGGCACCATTTCGTTTGCTCCTGATTCTGTGGGTCAGGTATTCAGGGCACAGCATGATACATGGGGCCTCAGCTGAGGTGGCTTAAATGGCTGGCTGAGATGACCTAATATGGGATGTATGTCTGTAGTCTCCATTTTGGCTGTCAGATGGTCTCCTCTGTTCTTCTCCGTGTGGCTTCTCTATGTTGCTAGCTTGGGCTTCCTCACTGCATGTCAGCTGGGCTCCAAGAGCGTGTGTTCTAAGAGGACAGACTCCAGTGTGCAAACATGTATCAACCCTTGCATCATGCTTACAAAAGTCCACTTGGCTAAAGCAAGTCATGTTACTAAACTCAGGGTCAGTGTGGGAGGAGACTGTACAACGGTACAAATACTGAGAAGAAGAGTTCATTAATTGAGACCCACTGATGTAACAGTCTGTACTACTGTGAGAAATCTGGACATCTTCCAGCATGCCTCTCTTCTGAGTGGTGACTCAGGGACCCAGTCTGCTTTCATTTTATAGTTCCACCATCTCAACACATGGCTTCCAATATTGCCATGGCTAGGGAAGAGAGTTACACTGAGGCCTTAGCCTGTAAGTTAAATATGTCACAGTCCAAAACTAATCATCACCTGTCTAAGAACAGAGGGTCTTAGCTATGTATTCTGATGCTCAGGAGAGGGAAACAAGTAAGAATGAAACTAGAAATCTTTTCTGTTATCACTAGGGAAGATGCCTGTGGTGGTCCAGGTAAGCAGTAATGCAGATCTGAAACAAAGTGTTTAGGAAGACATTACAAAGGAGAGGATTGATTCAATGAAAGAGCCCTTCAAATACCTGGTTAGTAATAGTTCAGATAAAACAGTGTCCTAAATCAACTTTCTGCTACATTTTTTAACCTCATAAAAACACATTTTCTTCTTTTCTGTGAGTTAATATTATAGCTTGGTTTTGCTCTAAGGATATGAGGTCCCATCATGGATTATTTTATTTACTTAGATGTATATTCTCTACTTTTCTTTTTCAACAAGAATGTTAGGCTTTACAGCATAAAGGTTAGAAAGACTTTCAGAGATTAGACAATGTAATGATAAACCTGAATGACAAACTTTTAAAAGTGACTTGTTTCTTATCTCCATTTTCCAAATATGCCATCTTCCTGAAAAGCAAATTCCTTAAAAGTTTCATTCTTCCCTTTTCTAGAAAGTTTTAGTTTTAATGGAACTGAGGGATTGTCATAAACTATTTCTGCTTTTGAGATCTCTCCTACCAACTTGTAATTTAATTATGTAATAACCATTTCTAAATTAATTCAGTTACCTAAATGGTCAGTGTTCATTGATATTTTTCCAAAGATCATCATTGTCACCAATTTTCTAGATTCCCACTGAAGGCTTTATTGTGTAGCTAAATAAACCAATACAGTGAGGAAAGTGTGTGAAGGGGTAGAGAGAATCCCTGAAATCCTAGAGGTTACACTTTATGGGGACATGAAAACTTCAGTTTAGCACTTGGTTTGGCCATTTTTGAGAGGACTTTGATATGATGCACCAGTATTTCATAATTGATTAGAGGTAGTGAGGTGGCTCACTGAAGTTCATGAAGCCTTATCAGTTTTCCACTTGTCCATCTAGGATATTTTGAGGCTTTGGAACGAGCATCATTGTCATTTAAATACAGAAGGCAGTGTTGTTGGTTGCTTTTGGCCACAGAGACAAGAGTAAGTAGCCTGCTTTACTTTTGGGAGAAGTGATGATAGTTACCCTTATCATCAGCTGAATTGTCATTATGCATTAAGGAAATGTAGGCACGACTTGAGGTTATGTAGGCAACCAGAAGTTGAAGGCTGTTTTTAAGGGTTACCTAAAACAGCGATAGTCAATTTTTTATTTATCTGATATTGGAGCAAATTGTAAGCTCACATAGCCAAAAATTTTATCAGTGCTGGTCTGTAGTAATGGACCCTTACACAGTTTTCCTTAGAGTTCTACAAAAAATGAATGTGCCTTTTGTGTAACACTGTCCTCATAGAAAAAAGAAATTTTGTTGGCTAGGATTTGGGCTTAATGTACTAGAACTTTTGAAAAATTGGCATATCCTCATGATATAAATGTTAATCCTGGCTTCTTGTAGTTCTTCTGGAAAAAGTAGAAGTTGACTGTAACTTAAAAAGTTCTTCCGTAAACATCCATATATTGGGTTGTTGGAAGACCAAAGCCATTGTCATTTGCTTTAGCATGGGTACCATAGTCCGTCTTGATTATAGGAGAGGGTCTTATCTCAGCACTTGGACTGTACATACCTTGAAGACAGGGATAGTGCCTTAATCACCTTTGCATTCCCCTCAGAGCTCACCAGAGAGTCCCCCAGGTAGCAGGTACCAAGGAGATGTTCATGGAAGTGACTCAGCTTGTAGTGGGAAAGAACGGGGTTAGACACATGATACTCCCAGCTCTGCTAGTACTAGATAGGAAATTTTGAGCAAATCAGTTTTCTTCCCTAGGCTTCAGGATTCACACTTAAATAAGGGGATCTAGTGAGATGAAACTTCTTGTCCTTTTTTGGCCTCCATCATCAAGCTTCTGCTTCAGAGAGTCAGAGGAAGGCTCTAGGAACCTGAATTTTACATAGTAATTGGGGCATTCTTCTGACATCTCCCTTCCCCTCATGCACTTTGAGTAATGCTTCTTCTCCCCACGGAAGATGGCTGCCTTATTCCTAGCAGTACTTTGCAAACATCGAGACTGTACAAGAGTACATGCTCAATTTCAGTGGAGAGAATGAATCACACTCTCATCATAGCAATAGTTGATTCACTTATTCAACAAACATGGTATTAGGTGCTGGGAGGTATAAAGATGAATAAACACCATTCTCTGCTCTTAAGAAGACAGATACATAATCAGACAAATGAAACACAGGGAGATGGGTGTCTCGACAGAATATGAACAGAGTATGGAGCACAGAGCCTGAGTTAGGAAGGGGGAGCCAGGAAATCATTTTTAGTCTCTTGATTCCCATCAGGTTTCCTATAGCAGGGCCTGGATGAAGAAGGACCTCGCGTGAATTCCCAGTCCTTGGGAGCCACCACTCTCCTGCAGTTCCTATAGCCCAGCACAACTGCCACCCACTTCTTTTGCTCTCCAGCCTTTCCTGCTACTGCTGCTGCCTGCAGATCTCTGTCCATAGCCGCCCAGTGTCGATGACAGCAGCAATAACAAATTGCTCCTCCCTCACACCAAGAGGATGGGTTGGGCCAAGTCCAGGATGATTAAATTGCACTTTGAGCCACTGCTGTGTTGACCAGACCTTGGCTCTGCCCTCCCTCCTCCCTTCAAAGCAACAGTAGCAAACACTGGAGATGATTGAGTCAGAGTGGCCGCTTGTCCCTATTTCCTTACACCAGCTGGACTTTAGAACATGAAGCCCTGATCCTGAGGGAGACTATGCCGGCTCACTCAGTAACCTGCCTGGGAGGCTGTGTCATCTCCTACAAATTAAACCTTGTGCTTTCTACTCTGGCAGGCCTTCCCTGCAGTCCTTCCTCTCATTGTCCAGTTTGGCCTCCTGGTCGCTCACTTGTGTTGTGTAAACTTTGGTACTTTTTAGAACTGGCCTCCTCTTCTGGGTCCTGGGAAGCTTGCAGCTGTGGATGTCAAAGCTTGGAGAAGCTCAGTCACTGAGTCTGGCCACGCAAGCCATTCGCTTCAAAGGTTAGATGGAGGTGCAAGGGCAGTGAAGAGCTGCAGGTGTTCTCCAGGTCTGATTTGCATCCAGTTGTTTCCATTCAGCTGCAAAAATGCATGGGGCTCTCGAAACTAGAGCTTCCTGGTGTGAATCAGATGAAACCTGAACTGGGCGGAAGGTGGCAAGTTTTCCAGTGCAAGCCTAGCAGGTGTACTTGAGTGGAAAGTCACGTCAGGCCCATAAACACAGCAAGATGGAAAGGCCGCCAAAAGCAGAGGCAGAAATAGCTAGGGGGTCCCCCATCTCGCCTCACTCAAACCACAGGCTCCTGCCAGACATTCTTCTCCCCTGCTCTGCCTTCCCTTTTTCCCTTTTTTTTTTTTTTTTTTTCTCTTTGTCTTCAAGTTTTGTTTTGCTCCAGTGATTCTTCAGCTAGCCCTGCAGCTGTCTTGCCAATCTCTAAGTTGCTGCTGGGCCTTTTCTTGGAGTGCAGGAGAGATTCAGAGAAGATGGTTTCCATCTAGGGCTTTTCTCTGGGAAGCCGCAGGTGAAACATGCCTCTCTGCTCCACCCCAAGGTACTATATTCCAGGTGTCTGTACAAGGAGGAGAAATTGGCTTCTAACTCTAGTTGTATTCAGAGCATCTTTGGATATACTGAATTTATTGCAGACATTTGTGCCTATTCTGATTCTGAAGTCAGATTTCATCTCTTTCTCATTTGGTCTATATGTAGCTCCCCTTACTCACCGAACTGAGTTCATTCACTATTTAACAATGATGAATTAGGGGGCTGGAGTAGGACTGACACTGTTCTGGAGAACAAAGCTCTATATTTTGCTAGTGCTCAGAGTGTTCAGGTGGTTTTAGGGAAAACACAATAGCAGTGAAACAGGTGCTGCAGTGGCAGTAACTCCAGGGAAGGCTCACTTCAGCTTGGCAGGGCTGATGTGTTTTTTTCCAGCTACAGAGACGGGAGCCCCTACAGTGCTGACAGAGGTTAGGTACTGGAAATATCAAGGACCATCATCTCTCAGGCCTGAAACACCTTGTACATTTCATGTTCAGATGCAGAAGCCTTGAACACCTGGCAGAACACAGCTGTCTGCCTTCCAAAGGAGAGCTGATGGTCTCTCTTGCAGATGTCTATAAATACAAATTCTTATTCGCCTGAAGGCTTTCTGGCATGGATCAGAGTGTATCCTCCACAGCCCAGCGTTCATAGTTGGGAGGATTCAGTGAGGTAATGTGGGAGGTATCTAGCACAGTTCCTGGTGCAGAGGAGGCCTTAATTGTTGACATTTCCCACTCTATTCCACATTCCCTTTTTTCCTTTGTTCTTAATTTCTACCCTCTCCCACAAGGAATGTTACCAGAGTATACGTTTAACTTAACACACACATACTCTCTCTCTCTCTCTCTCTATATATATATATATATATATGAAGATATTATACCTTCTGATGATCACTAAGGCATTTTCTTCCCAAGTTAGAGAGCCTCCCTATTAATTAGTATTTATAATACTGGAACACTAAACATGGTCTTCTACCCATCTTTTACCAATCTTCCCTCTCATTTACTATTCCAGCCTCTGTTTTTGCTCCTTCTAGGGTGAAACAGCTGTTTAATATTTTTCTTCTTTTGAACCAGGCCATCAGAAAGCAGAGGAGGTAGTGGCCAGGTAGAGTTGGTAGGAAATGGTGAGCATCTCAACATGCCTAATAAGATCAGACATTGGTGAAATGCAGTCCCAGGAACCATGAGGTTTAGCTACTTCTCTGGGAGGTGGGAGGTGGGGCTGGTGGGAATATGGAAGGATATTGTGGTGGGAATGGAGTCATAGACTGTGTTTGTTAGGGTAGGGCCAGGACCATGCGGAGGCAAAAATTATATCACTGATCAAGATAAATAATATTTAGTGCAGTATTTTAAAAATTCAGAATTAATGTAAAAAAAAATCTATGTTGAACTAAACATCAAAATATTGGAGTGATATTGGAACCTGAAGCAAAAGGAAAAATCAGGAATACTGACCTGTCTGTTTTAGTCTGCTCAGGTTGCCACAACAAAATACCATAGACTTGGAGGCTTAAACAACATAAATTTATTTCTCACTGCTCTGAAGGCTAAAAGTCCCAGGCCAAGGTACAGCAGGGCTAGGCTCTGGTGATAGCTCTCCTCCTTATTTGCAGATGGCCATCCACATGGTAGAGAGAGAGAACAAACTCTCTGCTGCCTCTTCTTATAGGGGTACTAATCCCACTGGACCAACCCCTACCCTTATGACTTCATCTAATCCTAATTACCTCCCCAAAGTCCCGTCTCCAAAAACTGCCACATTGGAGGTTAGGGTTTTGACATAAGAATTTTGTGGGGACACAAACATTCAGTCCATAGCACTATCTTTATTAAATATTTTGATAACTTCATTCATGGCAAATTTTTGCATTAATTTTAATTTTTAAAAATATTGCATTGAGAATAGTGCCACAATAAACATACATGTGCATGTGTCTTTTTTTTTTGCATATGTCTTTATAGCAGCATAATTTATGTTTATTGCGGCACCATTCACAATAGCAAAGACTTAGAACCAAGCCAAATGTCCAACAATGATAGACTGGATTAAGAAAATGTAGCACATATACACCATAGAATACTATGCAGCTATAAAAAGGATGAGTTCATGTCATTTGTAGGGACATGGATGAAGCTGGAAACCATCATTCTCAGCAAATTATCACAAGGACAAAAAACTAAACACTGTATGTTCTCATTCATAGGTGGGAATTGAACAATGAGAACACATGGACACAGGAAGGGGAACATCACACACTGGGGCCTGTTGTGGGGTTGGGGGAGGGGGGAGAGATAGCTTTACCATATACCTAATGTTAAATGACGAATTAATGGGTGCAGCACACCAACATGGCACATGTATACATATGTAACTAACCTGCATGTTGTGCACATGTACCCTAAAACTTAAAGTATAATTAAAAAAATAAAATATTGCATTGAAATATTATTGATCTTGATTGCTGAAATTTTTGGTGCCCCTCAAATTTTTCACTCCAGGCCAGTGCATTGCCCACCTCACTCCAGTCCTGGTCCTGCCCTGGAGAAACCCAGCTCCTGGATTTGGGGTAGAGCAGTGGGTCAAGGAATCACTCTAAGTCAAAGGGGCAAGTTCTGACCCTCACTGGATTGGTCCAACTGACCAAATTCTTCATTTCCTTTTTCTTCCTTGATTATTGTCAAGTGCATGGTTGTGTTTTCAATGCTCGATTGTTTTCATTGTTCCACAATAGTTTGAATTTTACCCAACATTACAATGATTAGTTAAATATAACATTCAGTAGCCAAGTATGATTTTCTAAATTTCTTATAGGAATGGAGGTAGGCAGGAACTAGAGAACCCATTCAGAACCTTCAGCTTTGTTAGGCTGAATGTTCTTTTGTTGTGACTTCTGTAATCTTGAAGCGTTAGTGGATTTAATCTTTTTTTTTTTTTTTTTTGAGACAGAGTCTCTCTCTGTTGCCCAGGCTGGAGTGCAGTGGTGCGATCTCAGCTCACTGCAAACTCCGCCTCCCGGGTTCATGCCATTCTCCTGCCTCAGCCTCCCGAGTAGCTGGGACTATAGGCCCCGCCACCACGCCTGGCTAATTTCCTGTTAATTTTTTTTTTTTTTTTGTATTTTTAGTAGAAACGGTGTTTCACTGTGTTAGCCAGGATGGTCTGGATCTCCTGACCTCGTGATCTGCCCACTTCGGCCTCCCAAAGTGCTGGGATTACAGGTGTGAGCCACTGCGCCTGGCCGGATTTAATCTATTTTTAAAAGACTATGAATATCTTTCAGCTCTCTGATGATGTGGTTATTTTTTCAAAATTGTTGGAATGAGTTTCCAAAATGATTAAACATTCTTGAACTTTAAATTCTGATGTAATTTTAAGTTTACAGAAAATTTACAGCAACTATTAGAAGGAACTCCTTCATGTATATATACCCTTTACACAGTTTCACAAATTGTTTATATTTTGCTCCATTTGCCATCTCTGTGAGTGTGTGTTTTTGTATAAACATTTATACATAAATACCTAATTTTTTTCTGAACTATTTGTTAGTAAATTGGAGACTCATGTATTGACACAATCTGTTATTTAACCCAGTTGGTATTTACATTTTACCATTTGTCCTAATATCCAGTACTAGTATTTTTTTTTCTAATCTAAGATCCAATTCAAGATTATTGTCTTAGTCTGTTCAGACTGCTAGAAAAAAAATACCATGAACTGAGTAGCTTATAGACAGAAATTTATTTCTAACAGTTCTGGAGGCTGGAGGGTCCAAGATCAAGGTGCTGGAAGATTTGGGATTTGGTGTCTGGTGAGGGCCTGCTTCCTGATTCATAGATAGAACCTTCTAGCTGTGTCCCCGTGTGGTAGAAGGGGCAAGGTCACTTTCTGGGGCCTCTTTTATAAGGGGCACTAATCATATTAATTAGAGATCTTCAAGGAGGTTATGGATGGAGAAGCCAGGCATGACCCACAGCTCATAACCGTTAGGATGAGAAGTCTTTGAAGACCTAGGATAAACTCTGTGCTCATTTACTTTGCCTGGAAGGATAACTATTTGGTAGACGATCTTTTATACCTGAACTATAAATCTCCATGAGGCACACATAGGGAAGAGTGGGCTGTTGTAACTAATCCTTGGGTCTTACTCAATTTCCATACAGAAGCATTCCATAAACTCTAGAATAGGGTCAGGGAATTGAAACAGAAGAGGATGACCTTATGTGATTCTCTGCCTTTTTTCACTTTCTAATGGCCCTAGAGCAGGCAGTTCTTACTCTTTGTAAAATGGCTCTGAGAGCTCTTTTTCTAGACTCTAGTGGAAAATGCCTTGACTCGCAGAAAAGCAGGCCGAGGCTTTCTTCTGGCTGAATAGTTTTGTATTTCCGCACTGTCTACATACTAGATTGTAAAAGCCTTGAGAGCAGTGCCCTGAATTATTCTTATTAGCATCCCCCATTAATCATTGATTGATTTGTTTTCTGGAACAACGCCAAATGCTTTGGGGTATGTGAGATGGGAGATATAGTGAGATGTGACTTGTGTATAAGTATAAAGTTTTTCTGTGTTAGCTTAATCTTATAACCTTGGGTGGTTCCGGAGTTTCCCTTGTACAAGCAAAATCACTACAGCAGTTCCAGACTTCACTTTTCCTAAACATCCATTTTTAAAAAAATCACATTGTTCATATTTAAAGGGCAGATGGCATTTTAAAAGAATGGAGCTTCTACATATTTAAAAGCCCCTTTTAGATAAAAATAAACCTGTGGGCTAACTGATCTTCCATGGGGAGGTATAGGCAAACTTAGGGCAAGGGAGGCCTTCTTGGCAACCCTAAAGTGATGCCATGTAGGTGACTCCTATGCCACCCATGAAGAGGGATTCTGGAAAGGTGGCTTACATTCTTCACACTCCCTTTATGGGTCTCACTCTTGGGCCTGATGAAGGCTGAAGCTTGATATATTGTAATTCTAGCCAAGGAGGTGCTTGGGACTCTTCCCTCTTTATGGTGGGGATAGGCTCTGAAGGAACTTGAGGGGTATGCTCAATAAGGGCATATAAAATCATGCAGTGCTTCCAGCTGAGATGCCTGTGTGCATCAGTTGTGGAAACCAACAGTTGGATTAGGGAAATCCCCTAACCTGAAATGAATATCGGTTTTAGTTATTAATCCCAGAAATATTTCCTGTCTTTGAGATTTGCTGGCAGGCCATTCTTGTGTTAATTTAAAGGGTCAGATTTTCCCGAAAGCGGTTGAGCTCCCTTGGTATTTTGGGTAATCATCTCTCCACACACATATGGTTAATCAGGAGCTGGAGCATAGTGAACTTTATTGACTTTGTCCTGTGCCTAAATTAGGATCTCTTCCTTGGCCAAGTGAATGCTCTTGATGAGTTTGCCTCCTTCTGTGATCATGTTGTAGGGCTTTTGATTAGACATTGCTGTATGTAATCCACTCTCAGGTTGACAAGCATTCCTCTAAGTAAAGATAAGATCTGGCTCGTGGTAGATGATGACTCTTTTCCTGAGATCTCCTGGGGACAGGCTGGTGCTTTTAGAACTGTCTTGTGCCTTGATCTTAATTTATCTGTTGTATTCAATATCATTGGAAGCCAGGAAAAGGCCAAATACCTGACCTCTGTTCCAGGGCTGTGATATGCCACCCACTCCAAGCTTCCTTTGATCCTTTCTTTGCCCAGCCAAGCAGGGAAACTCCTTAGCTTTCCTTGGTCTCCAGAGGTCCATCTGACTGTTGATTTGTGATATTTAGTCTTCCTATTACAGTTTGATTTGATTATATGTTGGGGAAGTAGAAGGCTCTGACAGCCCCTGGAAAGTAACTATTTAGAATGGTGCTCTTCCAAGTGTCCACGTGAAGATTAGTGTTTCTCCCATGACCACCTGGCTGTCATGTGACAAATCTTGAGGGATAGAACCTTGGCTTTATTTGGTCTGGCCTGGTTATAAGAACTTAGAAGGGTAGGCAAAGGACACTATAGACAGCTTAGAATATTCTCGTTAAGTTCACTGCCTCCTCAGATAAAGACAACTCCTTGACTGTCCATTTCAGACTGTTTATTAAAACTAATTCAGATCTGCTGAAATAATGTCTACCTTTGTAGGAGGCAAATGAACATTCATCAGAAAATTTCACATGGTGAAGAGAATTGTTGACTTTCTTGAGAGTGAAAACCAACAAACTTAAAAAAAGAAAAAACTTGGAACAACCCTGTGTATAAAGTGTTGGTACTGGGTTAGGAAGAGATGGGTTTCAGATAATTCCCATATGTGTAACATCAAACATATTATAGGCACATGGCCCTTCTCATTTCACTTCCATTCCCATCTGAAATATTATTGTGTAAGCTGTGGAATAATGAAATTTCACTTTAAAATGTGTTTTACAATTGGAATTTTGAGTGTCATTCTTACCTTTCTTTCTAATTAGAGTGAGGCTCTGAGGATCCCAAAGTCCAGAGTGGGAGGTTGGGAATGAGTGAAACAGTGGAGACCCCATGTTTCTCTTGGGGATGTGGAGCAGTTGGAATTCGCCAAGATTCTATTTAATCTCTTCTTATTTGTACATCCTATTTTGTATTTATTCTATGTCTTGTATTTTATGTTTGGTTGGCTAAGTCAGGTGTTATAAGGGTTAAAATAAAAAGTAGCATTTAGAATGAATTAAATTCCAGTGACTCATTTATAAGGGTTAGGTTCAGAGGACAACCAAAGAAATCACTAGTCTGAAAAAATACCAGTGGCCTTAATTAATTTAGTCATAAAAGCAAATCTTAAAGAGAATACTGTTAGTTGGCCACAGGTGTATTTTTTTTTTTTTTTTTCAGAAACTATTCCTTGGCAACATGGAAAAATGTCAGTATTGGGTTTATACATTTAAAAAACATGAAGTGCCTCTCTTTCCTCCAGCCATCTTTTCCTATTTCTATTCTGCTTTAAGAAGCCTGAGCTGTGGGTGGATCTAAATATGAGATGCACCATTCCTTCAAGTGCTAAAGGCACTTGGCTGACGACAGTTCTTCCTGGTGGTTTCCTGTACTTCATTTTCTGAGATAGCAGAATTTCAAGTAAAATAAATGCTTGATTTCTGTCTCTTGTGGCTCCTAGTGTAGTTTCTTGGCCAAGGAAAAAGTCCTTATTAGCTTTCTGAGCCAAGGAGTTACTATTCTTTATTGGTCAAAACTACTATGGCTAGCCCACTTGGCAAGTTTAGCCATACTTTATGCTGGTGCCTAGTCTGGGCATCTGTAGGTATTTAGGGCTATGTTAAGGCAGACTGCCCAGGAGAAAGAGGGATTAGACATCGGGAACTGATGGTTGGCGCAGGATTGTAAAATGTCTTATAAAAAAAAGAGGGCGGCCGGGCGCGGTGGCTCACGCTTGTAATCCCAGCACTTTGGGAGGCCGAGGCGGGGGGATCACGAGGTCAGGAGATCGAGACCATCCTGGCTAACATGGTGAAACCCCGTCTCTACTAAAAATACAAAAAAAATTAGCCGGGCGTGGTGGCGGGCGCCTGTAGTCCCAGCTACTCCGAGAGGCTGAGGCAGGGGAATGACGTGAACCCGGGAGGCGGAGCTTGCAGTGAGCCGAGATTGCGCCACTGCACTCCAGCCTGGGCAACAGAGCGAGACTCCGTCTCAAAAAAAAAAAAAAAAAAAAAAGAGGGAGTAAGACTGTTGACACTCAGTGAGGGCACTGAGTGAGATGAGAACCCACGCTTAAAATAATTGAGAATTTAGAGTCTTGGTTTGAATCTAAAGACATGGTTGGTTTTAAGGACAGAATTTTTTTTTTTCTAAATTTTTCTTTCTATATTATTAACCCTTGAAAAATGTGACGGTTGTGGTGCTGACTCCCTGTGTAGCCAAAAATCTGGATATAACTTCCGATTTTCCCAAAACTTAACTGCTATAGCCTACTGTTGACTGGAAGCCTTACCAATAACATAAACAGCTGGTTAATACATATTTTGTACGTGTATTATATACTATATTCTTACAATAAGGTAAGCTAGAGAGAAGAAAAAGTTAAGAAAACCTCATGGAAGAGAAAATATATTTACTGTTGATTAAGTGGCAGTGGATTGTCACAAGTCTTCATCCTTATTGTTTTCACATTGTGTGGCTGAAGAGGAGGAGGAAGAGGAGGGGTTGGTTTTGCTGTCTCAGGGGTAACAAAGGCAAAAGAAGATCTACATATAAGTGGACCTGCACAGTTCAAATCTTTGGTGTTCTCGGGTCAAGTGTACTTATATCAACTTCCACTGCAGCCCTACATTCCTGCAAGCTGAAGGCAGGGATAGAGTCACATTCAGATTTTGAACACTGGCAGGAGCAGGGCCCTCCCACCCTTGCCCAGGGATGGCACAGGGAAGAGACATAACCTTGTTGGGGCTATAGCTGTGGAGAAGCAGTGAGGCCCAGATAGGGCTGGGACACTAACATCAAGTTGGTGACCTTTTGAGTGTGTGGTGTGAATTGGCAGATATGGGAGCAGGAAGCAATTTTGGCCCAGGTTAATGGTGACCTTTAGGTTTTGCCATTTGGAATCAGGAACAATGAGATGTTGCAACCGAGGGCATGAGGCAAAGTAGAAAAAGGCACCTGTGGTTGTGGCAGGTGACCTTTAAAAATTGCCAAGAAGAGCTAAGGAACCATTTGGAGACCTTGCCAACAAGAGAGGTAGGACCAGGGTTCTGGGACTCCACAGATCCCCCAACACTCCTGCCCTGGGCTCAGAGCCAATGGCTGTTATTATTGTTACTCAAAACCCCTCCACTGGACTTTCTCCAGCTGGGAGAAGTAGGGGTGGCATAGGTTACCTCTATTTCTTAGGAGAGAGTTGTCGTTGCTTCTTATTCTGGGAATTGCATGTTAGCTGCTACCTGTGTATCCCAAGAATTTAGAATGCTGAGCCAATTAGGGGAAATGTCTTCTACATTGGGAGGTAAACTCCTTTCTCATGATTTTGTTATCCTTATGACAGTTGGAGTTTGAACATTTCTGGTCTCTGGATAAAAGGAATCTTTTTTCTCCTGTCAAGGAAATTTATTTCAAGCCAGGTATTTTATGACATTAAAGATGTAGTCATAGTTTGTAATTTGTTTTCTGTAATATCCTATTCTTTTTATAGATAGCTACATGACATCTGAATTGTGTAATGATTCTATTTCTTAAAACTTTAAATTTTTTGCAGTATGAAAATTGTTCTTGTGCATTGCTCTTTTGGGGGCAGTGGATGCCAATGTCTTTTCAGAGTGCACAGTGGCATGTTGGACTTTTTTCTTTTATCACCACTGCTTCATTTGGTAAGGAACCAAGATCACATGCTGATGTTTGGACTGCCCCACCTGATCCTCCAGTGAGAACTATGAGGCATATTGTGCTTTTATACTGGCAAGCTTGAGAACTGAAGCTGGTTTTTTTCTTCCTTTTTTGTGATGGTCTTTGAAACATAGCTGACATTCTGAGTTAAGCTTTTCTATTAGAGAATAATAAAGGCCCATACTTGTCAAGGTATGAATATCAGATGTTCATTTAAGAAACAGAACAGCAACAACAAAACCACATGACAGGTCAGGCAGCTCAGTCCACTACCACTTCAACAGGCTTTTCTGGGAAGGCCGCAGCCTGGCCCTGTACTTGCAGTTTGCTCTCAGGGAAGGTGCTTATATATTTTCTTCATCTGCTATTGGGAGATATTTTAATGGTCCAACATGGCTCTTGTCCTCATTTAAACTATGTTTAAGGCCAAAGATGAGACCACACCAAGTGGCCTCTGCCCCAAGGATGCATGAAGAAAGAGCTCCTCTTTATGTCAGTAAGTCTTGGCTCAGCATGAGCTGGCTTCATCTTGGGTTCTGCATCCTCAATCCTGTCTTTGTCTCCTCTCAGTGAAGCACAAGTCAGACAAGAGCCTGTCCCAATGAAGCCAGAGGCCTCAAAGCAGCAGAGAAATCTCTCTTCCAGAAGCCACATATGCCTAGACCCCGAGAGTATATGACTATTACCATGAAGAGGGGGTTCCTTCTGCCGCTGAAGAGCAATCTTTTACAATTTCTTCCTTTACCCTCCCTATTTGCTTCTCTGAGCTGTGTCATGTAGCCAGAATTTTATCAAGTTAAAAGCAAGGTATTTATTGTGTGCCCATGCTAGGAGCTGGTTTTTCAAGCCAGATAGTAGGAGATTATTTTAAATGCAAATGTATCTCGAGGACCACAGAAGGGAAATAAGTACTGTCTTGGAGAATCTGGATTGGGTGATGGCTACCACTATGGATCATATAATAGAAGTTTAAGACTATTCTTTCTTTAAGGTTGTTTTGCGATTTTTGTGAAACTCACTGAGAGATCCGGAGACAACCTGAATAGTGGGTCACGGGTTCAAAGTGTTTGTATTTTTCTCCCATATTCTCCCAGTTCTCGGGGTCCTGGCAATCTGGGTCATCTTAAGCCATTGAACCAGTGCTGATGGAAAGGCAGGAAAAGTAGCAGCTGCTTCTCTTATTCTCAGACTCAAGGGCCTCAGCTAAGAGGCCTCACGGCCAGGTCCCTGCCAAGGACATTGGGTTTCTTGAGTGACTTGATCACACACTGATGTTTCAAGGCTGGGTGCTCCCCAGCTGGAGCCCTGAAAATGCTTGTGTGACATCCTTGGAGAAGGAAACAAACTTGAAAGAAACTCCCACAAAGTAAATCACCAGGACTGGATGGTTTTCATCCAAGAGTTGGGGAGGAAATGAAGTGTGAAATAGCACAGATACTGATGAAGACATTAGTTCTCCATTAAAACCACAACTGTGTCAGAGCAGAGGAAGTTTGCTAACATGATGACCTTATTTCTAGAGGGGAGAGATTAGTGGCCTCTCAGATGCCTCTGGAAAATCTGGGCCACTTGGAAAGGATAATATAAAATATGAACAATGACACAATAGCTTTTATTTCCTGAAAGCAGGTAAGAGGGATATTGTGACAATTCGTGCACAGCAGCATTCCAGTAGAAGCCTTAGAAATAATATGATAATAAATATGTAATGCATATGCTGCTATTCCCTACTCCCGTGTCCATGAAAGACATCACCACTCAATCTGGTACTCTTCCCTTTGAGCTTGGATTGGGCCTCATGCTTCTGAATTTCAAGTTCTCAAGTGCCACATTCAAATGGCTAGAGTTGACATGCATGTTGAAACTCATTTGCTCTCCCTTCCTAAGAGGATATATTTTATCCTGGTCCACACTGACTCATAATTAAATTGTAAATAATGACAAGAAGGAGGTCTTTCACAGGTAGTTTAGGAGCATGAAAAGAAACATGTTGCGTTTTTTCTAAGGACCAAGTTAGCAGAACATTTATCTCTAAGTAGTAATATTTATCTTGTGCAAACTGAATTCAAATGTGTAATCACAGCTCAAACCATGGTAGGGTCCTTCTGGAGGGAAGAAAAGTCACTTTCTCTGAGGAAACAAGCAGCATGTTTCACAAGATCATTTTGAGAAATGAGAATCAATAGCAAGATCTTTCACTAGGTGTTTCTTCGTGAAGTTGAAAAACAGTTGCAAACATTGAGTCCTGCCACAACAGTGACTCTGTGGGGTAAAGGCAAAGTGAGGTATGCTTTGAGAGAAGAATTGCACTGAGGCCCAGAGGGGAAAAGAGCCAGGCAGGTTGGACCCTAGAGAAACTGAGCAACTTTATGTAAAACCTGAGGCTTCTTTGGGACTAGCTTTTGTTTTAGGAGGGAGCAGAAGGCCAGCTCTGCTGCTGGTCTCAGAATCCCATAGGACCAGTCCCTGGAACATTTTGCCATTGGATTGAGCAAAGCCTTCTTTTGCTGAAAATAATTAGAGCAATTTGGCTATACTAATTATCCTGCAGCCTAGTGGCCTCTGTATAAGAGGATATGTGATAGAGCCAATCTCTTGGTGTGGACTTTAAACTGACGTTTTAAAGATGTTATCTGCCTGCCCCCATTATAAAATCAGTTATTTTGCTTGATCAGTGAAAAGTTGCTACATATGTCTCTTAACAGAATCAGAATATAGGAAAAGGCACTTAGCATGATAGAGACCCTGACTGTATTGTGACTCTTCACTGAGTCACCACTGAGGAGATGGTCAGATGCGATGCTTCAGAAACCAAAAGAACAAATGGGGTCCGTTGGTCAGCACACTTGGCTGCTAGTTCCCCACCACCACAAGATAACTCATGACCTTGCTCACATCTTGCAGAATCACAGCTCATGGAACAAGATGCTGGGTAGGTCATTTTGTCTAGATCTTTGTCTCATAGGAGCAAGCAGTTAATGTCTCCATTTTAAAAATGAGGCAATAGTTGCTTAGCAAGAGTAAATGAAGTACTGGTGCTGGGGGAGGCATGGACCAGTTTGAGGAGAGAACCCAGGCTCTCAGCAAGCAGGTCTTCTCACTTCACCACTTTGCTTCACCGAGTCTCACTTTCCTCATCTCTAATGGGCACTGCAGGTATGGATTAAGCATGGTATTTAGAGCACATTGAAAAATCTCTGCAGGGTAAATGATGATTAAATGTAGTGCTGATAAGTTACATTTTTGTATGGCACTTTATAATTTACAAAGTGCTTTCCTCTGCATTATTTTATTTTGCTGGTGCCTCATTGAGTTGGGTAAGCAGTAGGATTCCTTCTCCACTTTTCACAGATGTGTCAACTGAGGCACCACAGGGTTAAATGGCTCCTCAAGATCATATCTCTAGGTAGAGTCAGAATCAGGATTCACACTCCTGCTTTCTGATTCCAAACCAGGACTAACACTCCTACCTTCTGATTCTGAATCCAGAGTTCCTTTCACCATAAAATGACAAATAATGCAGTTGACTATATTTATTATTCACTTTAAAGACAGCAGAGTCTTCAGTGTCACAGTGTGGTAAAAATAGATGTTTAGCTGGGAGGACAAGGAGGTTCTTGGTAGCAAACAAACTGAGCTCACCAAAATGTTCTTCTCATGGGCAGGCTCCATTGCCATGGCCTTTAGGAAAGCCTTGGCAGGCCTACCGGGGGCAGCCTCACTGACTCACTGTGTCCAGCTTTCCCTGTGGAGCTGTCTCTCAACCCCAGTGCCAGATGCAGACATTGCCTTAGAGGACATGAGGTGGAGGGATTTCTTCTGAGATACAGGGACCACTGCCTAAGAGCACATCCCCAGTGAGGGTATTGGACTGCAAGTCCCACAACAGCAGACTTGCTGTGCAGACTTTTAGCACACATAAGGAGAAAGAACCTGGTGAGCTTGGGGTTCCTGTGACACTAATGTTTTCCTGGGAGATAGGGGAAAAGAGAACCAGAGTAAAAGCAGCAAGGCCAAAGGAAAAGCCACGTTTTCATTCACTCAAAAATAATTTATAATTCATCTACTTTCCCCAAGTAAGTAGGTGAATGTGGATTATAATTTATCCAACTTATATATATGTGTATGTGTAGTTAAAATAAAGATCAATGGAAAACAGGGAATCATACAGAGAAAGCAAGATGGTCTCAGGTGGCCATTTTAATACTCATTACTGCATAGAGAAACATGACCCCTTCATTTTCATAATAAAGATAAAAATATATTTTTATTAAGATGCACCATTAGTATTCTGTGTCATATTCTTTTGAATCTTTCTTTCATTGTAAATATCTGGCTGAGGGAAAATGCATTTCGTTACAGCAGAATAGAGCTTGGAAAGATGGATGTTCATTACACTTGAAGAAAACCTATCAAACCAGTGTAGTCCTTAAAGCCTTTTAAAGTCGTAGATTCCTTTGAGAATCTCATAAATCCCATGCTTCCTAGCCCCAGAAAAGCACACAAGCTTTTGCAACTTTAACTTATCATTTTAGGTGATTTGTAAACCTCCAAAGCCTGTCCATTGACTTTAGGTTAATAACCTCTTCATTTAAATAATTAGAAGTCAATATTTTATATAATAAATTTTTTCTTTATAAAAAGATTCATCTCAAACTATGACTGTAGTTAAAATGTACAAGTATAGCAAGTGTCATATCAAATATTCTGATATCTATGAAATTTCCTAGCCTATAGCATTTATGTTTTAAACTTGTACTCATTGCACATTCACTTATAGTTCTACTCTAGTCTTATTTTTTTAAAGATCCTATATATTGTATACTTTATTGTAATTTGCATTTGATAACACTTGTGTAGTACTTGGTATAAAAAGGAAAATCTGCCTTCACTCATAAATCAATGTTGATTATATGTAGAATATGTATATAAAGTAATACTTTAATATATACAACAGCTCATACACCATCAATAAGATCTCATCCTCCAGACTTGTAAATTCTTGGAAAAAATTACTTCCACATGTTCCTAAAAGTACTTAAAGATTTTTGACTGGTTGGTGGTCCATTGACTCTGAATATCTGACCTGTCAAAATGCCATCTTTAAACTCCAGTGATGCATACAGGCTTGGAATTAGCCAGGGTTGAATTTATTACAGAACAAAGAGAGGTGATGATTAACACACCCATCTGAACAGTAGGGGGGGAAAATAATCCTTGAATGGATTAGATGCCATGATCCTAAAACCACATTCTCTGAGTGCTGGGTTCTTGCCCAGGAATGGGAAAGGCCAAACATTGATACCTTTTAAATGACAGGGTGTCTCCATGGAACTCTGGTTAGGGACAGTGGAGTAGAGAGTTTGGGGTCAATTGAGAAAAAGCCTTTCTTTCTCCTGTGACCTATCAGATTGAGGACCTAGACCTGCTCTGTGTGCAGTAACCTTCAAAACTTACAGCCCACCTGATAAGTGTTATACAATTATCAGTCTGCCTGTCTGGGTGGAGATTAATGTGAATATGTAAATAAATGGACTTAATTTTTAACCACTAACCAGAATTAACTTACAATTTTGGGGAGACTCTAGTATGCTGCTTTAAAGACTGGAATAAATGCTGCCAAGAAGATGAAGTGAATTCTTATACACTGTCCCACTTAATTGTGAAATAGACAGGCTCTCTCAATACACTGGCAATATCTGGTAGGTTCTGAACACTCCCAGGCTATGTTTTCAGGGAAATTTATCTTTGTAAGAATAGTCCATGAATAGAGTACTAAACCCATTTTCTGACTGACTTTCATATTCTCCTCTCTTTCCCTGCTACGTATTGCAAGCTGTATAAAAAGTATGGATTTTTAAACAGCATTGTGTAATAGCATTGATGGAGATTGACTCTGAGAAGAGGCCTCCAACAGAAAGACACCATCCTAAGAAGGAAACAGGTCATCAGAGGAAAGTCATTTTGACCCCCATTCCCTGGGAGGAGGAGTGCTCGAATCGCAAGCCCAGGTGCTCAGGAAATCTCCTGTCACTCTGAGATGGGCTGGAACATGGTGCCATGTCCAAGCTTCTAAATACAGTTCAGGCTGGGTCATCATGACAGATGCTGAACTGGCACCACTGTGGGAATTGAAGTGGGAACTCTGACAGTGCTTAAATGCCATGGCCCCTGGGCTCAAAGTCTTCCTAGGCAGGGACGGGGAGAGGCAGGGCAGAGTCTTGTGGGGAGGAGGGTAGGAGCAACTTTGGCAAGGAAATCCTGCTGTCTCGGCGACACTGCCACTCTTTCAGAAGGCAACAGACACTCAACAACACACCAGCTATTTTGGAAGCTGTCAGTTTCTGAATTGCTGACACGCTTGAAGGACACTGTCTCTTCAAGGGTCATTCTGACCCTTCAAGGTAGGTAGGCCTGGGGAAAAACAGAGGCTTGCTGAAGCCAAGATGTTGACCATGGAATGAGTGGAATTAAGTGACATGGTGAGGATGACTCAAGGAGTTGGGAATGGAGTTAAGAATAACATGTTCACTTTGCGATTCCCAAATCAGCCTTCTACACAGAAGACAGTGTAAGGCAATTCCTTACCCCACTCCACCCTCCTTTTCTTGGCCATCATAAGAACTCCACCCTGGGGTTAGCATCCTTTGATGACTCATTCCCTTTTGGGAAGAGCTTTAGAGGAAAAAGAAAGACAGGAGAGACTTGGGAGGAAGGCTTTTCCTGGAGGGTCTGGGAACTTGGGACCTGAGGGTGGGATTCTAAGTTTTGCAAGCATCTTAATCTGGGTTTGTTGAGTTGTAAATATAAAGACACTCAATGATTTCACTCTCAATGATTGCCTTGTGCCCCCAAAGTGAACTTCTTTCTGCCATCAAAGCATTTGATTTTAGGGTTTCTGAAGGTGGTGTGGGATGGTGGATGAGGTGAAGTTTCAAAATGGGAGAGATTTAGGTTCATTTGTTCTCTCTAATACTTCTGGATGGGTGGCACTGGGCATGTTCCCTTGTGTAAGTCTCAAAATAGGGTTAAAATGCCTACCTTTCAGGCCTCCTGCTCATGCTCCCTGGGAGCCTCACCTAGGTACTAGATTTTTTTTCTGCCTCCTCAGTGTGTTTTCCTTATCCTGAGCCAGGTGAGTGTTTCTGACAAGGCTGTCCATCTGGAGTCAGGGCTTCCTGCAGCTTCCAAGCTCTGCCCTGTCCTTTCCACCTCTCATGGAACAATGCCTTTAAGCAGTTTTTTCAGCCTCAGTTGCTATCTCTGCTTCTCTGCTCAAGGTGAACGTTTGCTCCCTGGCCCATTTTCCTTACTGAAAACCCAGCATACCTCTTTTCTTAGTGATCTACCCTTTTCTCTCTTCTTTTAGACCTTATCACTTTCCTTCTCAGATATTGTGCCAGCCATTATGGACCAAGAGAGCATCACTCAAGCAGACCCACACAAAAGCAGGCTTCCTTACATGGCATTTTCATTGTTTCTTCTGCTTTCCCCTCTTTCTTCCTTTCCACCATTTCTCCTAACACCATTCAGTTTTGATAGTTTTGCCCTAGGCCCTGAAATATTTTCTTCATCATGTGATCTTTTCCCACTCTGTATTTTACATTTTCTTTGGTGAGGTTTGCATTTATTCATTTGAAAGTCTTCTTTCTGCCTCTCTGATAGGGACAGGGAAGTGACTGGGAAAAGACTTAACACGTGTGGTCATTTTCTGTTCCAAATGATGGAAAGAATTTATATTAAGTATATTCCTATTGTGCGCCAGGGGCTTCACTGAGACACATGGTATCCACTATCTCCATTTTAGATGAAGAAATTGGCTCAGAAAAGTTAAGTAGCTTTCCCAGTCATAATCTGGGTCCATGGAAGTCTAAAGGAGGTTTGCAATCTTTTGCCTTACTTCTCAGCGACTCTGGAAACCCCACTTCACTGCAGACAACAGAGACACTGGATGTGTAGGGGACCTGGTGAGCACAGCAGTCATTCTGTTCCTGAAGGAGGAGGATATCTCTGTCTCACTACCTCTCCCTTAGCATTACCAGCTCTAGCATTTGTAGAACTTGATCCTTTCCCCATTTTATCCTCATGATTATAAGTACCTTCTCTTCTTAGGTTAATGTGGAGGAGAGTTAGTATCTGAGTATTTTCTAGGTGTTTGACTGAGTGCTTCTCACAGAAGTGAGGGAACTCTTTGAACTCAGTTGAAACCCCTGAAAGATTTCGGGTCAGACCTTGCCAATCAGTTTGACACAGCTCATAGTCATACAAGGAAAAGCTGGTAGTATTCCAGTAGTTCAGGTTATGATGTCAGGAGGTGACCCTGGGACTTAATAGGGATTTCACTGGGGACATGTCATGCAATTAAGACACCTCATTACTAGGGATATATTTGTCTCCTGGAAGAAGATGAGAAGAATAGCATTCAAGATTCTTCATCTGGCTCCAGCCTACCCTCCCAGATCTTCTCTGGCTATATCTCTTCTCTTACTTTGCTAAACCTACAGCATCTCATTCATTAATTCATTCAACAAAAACATTTTATTGAGTGCATAATAGGCGCCAGACACACTGTTTCAGGTGCTGAGGATACAAGAGGAATAACACAGATGTGGTCAGGATGACATAGATTGCTGCTTTCTAAATACGTTTGGTAGATTTTATTGCCATGCCTCTGCCAGAAAATTCCCTTTTCCTAGAAGACCCCTCTCTTTCTTCCCCATTTCTGCCTTTGCATCTCACAGACATATCTTCATTAGGCCCAGAAAAAATCCCTGGACTTGGAGAGATTTCTCTTACCTCTAAACTCCCATAGGATTTTGTTGCTATTTCTCTTAGATAATAGTATCTGAAAATCAGCATTCAGGTGTCTGGATCTTTTTTGTTGATAAAGTATTAATGCAAATACACATACACAGGCACTTTGTTAATAGTTCATAGAAGTTTCACAAAGTAGATACAAATGATATCCTCATTTTACAGATGATAAAACAAAGGCTTAAGAAGTTAAGTGACTTGCTTAAGGTTAGATGGTTGGAAAGAGGAGAGATGAGCTCAAGAACTCAGTCTTTTGGATCCTAAGCCCCAGCATGCTGTGTGCTATGGTGGATTTTGACTATTCTACTTTTATTAGACTTATTTATGGACCTATCCTCTCTCCCTAAATGATTGTATAAGCTCCTGAGGACATGGATCATCTCTTATTCAATTTTGTGCCCCTAATAACACCTAGTACATTCCCAGGTCCAGCCTAGAAAATGAGTATTATTTGCTGAACAAATGAATGATTGATTGAATGGATGAGTTTTGATTACTGGAGAGGTTGTTACATTGTTGTCAGCCATGTTATATTTAGTAAACAGGATGGTTTTCTATGTTTGCATGGTGAGTTGGGTAGATTTTAAACTTGGAATAGTTGGTGGTCTCCTGGGATCATTTGAAGGGCATTCCTGGCTGTGCTCAAATGTTTACCATACTTACATCTTTGAAACTGCCACATCCAGAGGCACTCTCTCCAGAAGTCATAGTTAAATTACCCTTGATGTTTAGAAACTGGCTTCTTAGTTCTTCCCTTTTAGTGCATCATCATGAATTTGTTTCTTTATTGGTGCTCAGTGGGAACATTCTAACAAGGTATAAAGCAAATGCTTGTAGGGCCTTTGGAGAAAGGCCCACTTTTCACATCACAGAAATTAAAAGGCCACAATGGCAGATATATAATGGTGCTATGACAGTGGCTGATGTCGGAGGTGGTTGTGGGAGGTTGGAAGTAGTGATTGCAAACAGCAAATAAACATTGACTTGGGGATGAGATAATGTATCACTTCACCCAGGAAAAATGCCAAGAGCCTCAGGATGGGGCCTGCGTTGATAGCTGCTCACCTGAAATTCATAAATCTTGAAGACCACCCAGTTTATCAGAATGAACTTTTGAAGGACCTTTGGTGCAAGAGGTACTTAGGTTGAACATTTCCATGTGGCTCGTGGCCAATTTTTGATTATTCCACTTTTGCACTGTCTGTGTGTTCATCAGGAATATTTTCTAACCCAAAAGTTGGTCTCATAAATATTAATTTTGTGGGAAGAATACAATAAAATATTTGAAATTTGAAGTTAGGACTGTTTTAGAAAATTCGGGACCCATATTTGTCCTTTATTTATTTATTTATTTATGTATGTTTTGTTTTTCTGATACGCTTGGTCACTGACGTAGAATCTTATATGTTAATTTCACACTTTACTGTTTATGAAGTGCTTTCATATACATTATTATCAGCTGAATTCTCTTCAAGCATAGATATCCACTTAGGACCATCAAAAACTCTTGGGTCCTGCACTCTGACTTGAGTTAAGCCTAAATAAACCAAATTCTGCACAAGTAGGGCCCACTTCAGTTGCCTTCTGTCTTTCAATGCTTCCATTAAAAATTTCTCAAAGCCCAAACATCTTCCAAGTACCTTGTAATGTTTTGATTAATGGTCTAGGCTAAAGCAAAAGGGTGATTTGACATTGACAGTGATCTTCAGTGTCTGTCACATTTGGATCTTCTACCTAGGTTGGATTGGGGATAGGAAGTGAAATACAGCAAAAGAGGCCTTTTATACTTGTACTTACTTACTAAATAATGTTAAGTTGATGAAGAGAGCTAAAATATTCCTGAATATAACTGCCCTTGTACTGACAGGGGAAAATTCCCATCAGATCTTCGTTTGAATTTTCCCTTCTCAAAAAACCAACAGTTTTAATATCCATAGCACTACCTTCTGATTGAGCAGCCTGAGCATTAACTCTGCGTTTCTGAGTTCAGAGTAGGATGTGCACAGCTCTGCAGTTCTAGTTATGAAAAATGGGCAACAGAGTATAGTGAAAAGAGCAACTCTAGTGTCAGACTAATTTAATTCCCACTCTAACACCTCCCATTTATATAATGTGAGACAAGTCTTTTATTCATGTCATGCCTCAAGTTTCTTATATATAAAATGGCAGCAATGATGCCTACTTTAAAGGTTTCTGTGAAAATTGTATGAGATAATAACGTATATAAAGTGCCTAATACAGTACTTGCTACTTCTCTTCCTTTTTTTCATTTCCAGCTTCAAAGCATGCTGGATCACTAGAGGTTGAAACTTTTGCATATTGTTCTAGGCTAAAGCAAAGTTTTTTATAATTTCATCTTTTACTTGAAATTTCAACTTTAAACAATTTTAAATCTAGGGGATACCTGTGCAGGTTTGTTGCATGGGAATATTGTGTGATGCTGAGGTTTAGGTTATGAATCCCATCACCCAGGTAGTGAGCACAGTACCCTATAGGTACTTTCTCAACCCTATGCCTCCCTCTTCCACCATCTAGCAGTCTTCAGTGTCTGTTGTTCCTGTATTTATGTCCATGTGTGCTAAATGTTTAGCTCTCACTTATAAAAGAAGATGAGATATTTGGTTTTCTGTTCCTGTTTTTTTTTTTTTTTTTTTTTTTTTTTTGAGACTAGATCTCATTCTGTTGCCCAGGCTGGAGTACAGTGATGCCATCGCAGCTCACTGCAGCCTCGACCTTCCCAGGCTCAGGTGATCCTCCCATCTCAGTCTTCCAAGTAGCTAGGACTACAGGCACGTGCCATCATGCCTGGCTAATTTTTGGATTTTTAGTAGGGATAGGGCTTTGCCATGTTGCCCAGGCTGGTCTCAAACTCCTGGGCTCAAGCGATCTGCCTGCGTCAGCTTTCCAAAGTGCTAAGATTACAGGCATGAGCCACTAGGCCTGGCCTGCTCCTGTGTTAATTCACTTAGGATTATGGCCTCTAGCTGCATCCATGTTGCTGCAAAGGACATGATTTCATTCTTTTTTTATGGTTGCATAGTATGCCACGGTATATATGTACCACATTTTCTTTATCCAATCTACTATTGATAGGCACCTGGGTTGATGCCATGTCTTTGCTATTTTGAATAGTACAGCAATGAACATACAAATGCATGTGTCTTTTTGGTTAAATGCCTAATATACAGACTCTATAGGGAACGTAAACAAATCAATAAATAAAAAACAGCCCCATTAAAAATGGACAAAGGACACGAACAGACACTTCTCAATAGAAGACATACAAGCGGACAAGAAACATAGGAAAAAACCCTGAGCATCACTAATTAACAGATAAATGCAAATGAAAATCACAGTGAGGTACTATCTCACACCAGTCAGAATGGCTATTATTAAAAAGAGGAAAAAACAACAAATGCTAGCAAGGCTGTGGAGAAAAGGGAATACTTATACACTGGTGGTGGGAATGCAAATTAATCCAGCCACTGTGGAGAGCAATCTGAAGCTTTTTCAAATAACTTAAAACAGAGGTTGAAGCTTTAATGGCATTGAGCCTTTGTCTGCTCAGCAAGAAACAGATATAAAAATTACTACTACAACTTCTTTGCAAAGACTCTCTCAAAGGCTTTGATCTCAGGATGACTTTGGGTCCTTGCTGTGGTTCTATGTATCGCTGAGAGAGGTTCTGCTTGTTAAGTGGAGAGTGCTGTAGGCAGCTGGTGAGACATGATGTGCCCTTAGTCTCCTTAATTGGCTTATTGGCATGGGAATTGCAGGCTTCAGGTTACTCCCTTTTCCCAAATAGAACTTGGAGGGCATGGAGAGCTCAGAGACACCATTCCATTACTAAAGCCAATTAACAGGCTCATTTGAGTGTTTGCTATCATCATAATTTTAGTTTAATCCAACCCAGGTTATAGTTCATTCCCTTGAAGCTCTGGACTGAGTATCAAATTTGGGCTCAGTTCGTACTCAGGTCAGTGCCAAATGCTCTGCTTCTGCCATATTTAGAGTTACTCTATGAAAAATTTCGTCACCAGCATTCTCTAAGCTACTCGATAAAGTCTGATAGCCCACAACCAATTTCCACTGCAGAGGTCCTCTGGAAATAGGAACTTACTTGCTCCTGGTACAGAGAGGGCTGCCTGGGTTTTAAGATTCTGGTATGTGCCCTTCTGTGAATGGGAGCCCTGAGATAGTCATGAGAGTTTTGGTTTTAGAGACTTTGGGATTTATGAACTAGATCAAGAAGTGGCTGTCCTACCAATATCAGATAGGAAACACCACTCAATGTGGTTGTGTACCAGTATTTGGCAGAAAAGAAAGTAAGATGAATTGTCTATCATCCGGGTGGGGTTTTTCTCCTTTAATTGTTTCAAACTATTTTCTTCCTTGTGGAAAATATGACAGCTGAGCTCCAGTCTTATAGAAGTTACACTGTGCATCTAATCTCAGAGCATTCTACATCTCTTATCTGACTCTACAGTCAGCTTACACATTTCACATAGAAACCAGGCTATCTTGCATCATTCATACAGGAGATGGGGCAAAGTATTAAACTGAGCTTATGGAATTCATAGTCTGGATAGAAGACAGAACTATCACTACCTGCATGTAAAAGAAAACTTTAGCATGTAGATGATAAAGTCTAAACTCCATATCCTGACACCCAAGATCTTCGGCCATAAATTTTTGTTTGTTCCCTGATGTCCCAAGAGTTTAGAATAGTGACTGGCACATAGTAAATGTTCAATATGTAGTCATTTAGTTGAGTTGAACCTGACCTTCCACCCTCATCATTTATCTTGCTTCTCCTCTCCCTTTACATAATCTAAACTCTGACATACCAGTTTGTTTGTAATTTTCTAAAACTCCAAATCCTTAATCACTGTTATTCCCACTACCTGAAATTCTTTCTCTATCATTTTGTTGTTTATTGGTTTCAAACTTCTATTTCAAGACCATATTCAAATGTTACCTCATAAAATCTTCTCAATCCTCTTATCATTGACTTGCTTCCACTTCAAAGCTCCTCAACACTTTTCCCCACCTCTGCGGGCGTATCTGTCACAGTCAGCCTTCCTTAACAGTTTCTATATCCTTTCTACCAAGTTGTGAGCTCCTTCAGAGCAAGAACCTGTTTTATTTGTCTTGGTCCATTAATATGTAACCTAATCAAGGCAAAGCAGAAATATTTGGTGATATAAAAATTGAATTAAATGTAGTCTTCTGTGCTGGAAATCCTTAGGCAGTAGAATGGATGTAACCTGGACTCTGGCATCAATAATGTATAAAATGGAGATAATAATAATAACAACTCTTAGGCTTGCCTGTACTAAGTGATGTTATGCATGTACAGTCTTGGCAGAGTGCCTGACAAATAGTAAGAGCTCAATAGTGTTGACCATTAACTCCAAGACTTGGTGGTCTCTAAGCTGTACTACTAATCCACCCATTAGACATTCAGGTTAAAAGGGACTTTATACACTTCTAATTAAATGTGCATGTGCTGTGCCATAAAGATTAAGGAAATTGGGGACCAGAATAGTCATGTGACTTGGCCAAGATCAAACATATTTAAGCCACCTTAGTTGTGAGGATGGTTAAAATAGTTAAGGGGTGTTACAGAGTTGCCAGCTGTTTTGGCTGGGTTCAACCTAGTATGCTTTTGGGGAGATCTGACCGTTGGATCAGGATGGAGAAGACCTACATTTTAGTACATGTTAATTTTCAATTTCTCTTGTTTCAATGTCTTTGTCCACAAAATAGACATACAAATACAAGCTATGTCTATCTTATCAATGGGAAGACAATATTAGGTAATGTGTAAAGTATAAATTAAAAGTTCTTTTATTATTGTTGTAGAGTGAGAATTGAACTTACTCTAAGCTAAACTCAACTTTCTGTGGGAACTTAGTGTTACAGTATTCATTTTATCAAAGTGAAATAGGTTAGAGATAGAAAGTAAAATGATGGTTAAAATCTCTTTTTAAAGGATTTTTTTGGGGGGATGAGAATAAATATGTTGCTTTGGCCCTGTGAGTCACAAAATGTTCTCTAGTGACTTGTAACTGGCTCAGTGCAGGTTACTTAAGTTTTCTCCTTTAGCTGCCTTGGTTACGTGTAACATTTTATGTTCCTGATTTACTTAAACTTATTCTGTTGAAATACTATTCTGACAGTATCTGATAGCCAAGAAATCCTGCATCATTCATATGAGTTCCTAATGGCTATTTTTTGAGGACAGGAAGTCACAAATTGCCAAGAATAAATGAACTTGAAAACACAGAGGTGTTTTTTGATCTTTAAGGGGCTGACTAATTATATTTCTAAATGGATGATCTGATTTGATTAAAATAACCAGCTGTGTGTTTCTTTCATGACTTAGATAACTTTATTATACATCCTAATTAATAGCTAAAAATTTAGATCTGGTTAGCCAAAATATTTTTTATAACTATGATTTAGAAATGTATTTTACAAAAGATTAAATTTTATTTTTACCTAGACTGTTAATCTTGACTCTGAGATTACTATTTTAAGAGTTTTGTAGGGTTGCTTACCCCACAGGTGGCCCTAACCCTTCTAGAAGCTTTTTAAAAAGAGCCTGTATAAAAGTAACAGTAACTTTATTTCAAGATTATAAAATTTAAGAAACAATTGAGAATAGAAGATTGGATATGCATTCATGTTATTGAACATGTGGGCTGTTGCTTACATTCTTTATATAAAAGTCACTGGATCCTGTTTTGTGAGAGAGTGAAAATCTAGAATTTCAGGGTATTTCCAGTTAAATAAATGTCTTTGAAAATCCTCTTCATGGACAAATACTGCCTATGCCCCCACAGACTTGCCCATTTCCTTTCTAGTAACCATGGGTTCCCCAGGAGTGTTCTAGCCCTCTTGGATCTCTTTCTCTTCTGGACTTCTAAGAGATATCTGAGACAGTATGTAATGGTGTGGAAAACTGTGTGGCAGTTATTTGTGTTGCTGTCTGATTATTTTTGAGTGCTCCTAGTCTCTACTGTACTGTACTTGAAGAGAGGTCCCATTGTGTACTTTGTTATTTCCCAGAATCTAGCACAGTGCTGGGCACATAGTAAGCACTCAATAAACACATAATTAATCAACACTAACTGGGAAATTTCAGAAGGTCTTGGATTCTGTTTCTAATTATCTGCATGGTACTTCATCTAAGGCCATATGCTGATAGGTGCTTATTGATTGATTTGATTGAAACTATAAGCCCTTATAGAATACCCACTCAATTATTTAACTCCTATGGTAATGTGAATCTGAGCCCCCAGTCTTTTTCCTTATTTAACTTGTCTTGTTCAAAGAGTTTTAAATTTGATGTTTCTAATTGAGGTTACCTGGGTTAGCACTTGCACTGGGGAGGATTCTTACATTCAGGTCATTAGAGGTGGAATCCTTAAGCTCTTTCTTTCCCATTGCACATTGAGGACCTAGGCCCCGCTGTGGTTAAATGGCTTGTCTAAGGTTATTCATTAATTCATTTGATGTTATATTTTGAGTCCCTGTTTTGTTCCAGATGACATACTGAGTTAGGGGTAGAGTCTCTTATTTCATAATTCTCTAGCCGTAGTCCCAATTCCAATCTCAACCTCAATTTAGCTACCATTAATACTTATCTCTTAGTGTAGTGATACCTTTCCTTCCCTTTCCCACTTCCTAAACATACATTGGAGAAATCATATGTCCAAAATTTCTGCTGGGTCTTACTTAAGGTGTCTGTTTCCAATTTTTTGTAATTGTGGCACTTTATGGTGGATTTCATAACTTTTCGCTTCCAAAGGCAGGACAATAATATATTTTGAAAATCTTTTTTTGAGGAGTTTTTTGAAAAATTTACAGTATTCATGATAAGTTAGGAGCTCTTAAAATATCTCAGAAACAAAATAGGATTTGGGAATCCATGTCTCAGGGGACATGAATTAGTGTGTTTGCCTGAGTTTGTGATGATATAATGGCTCTGCTACTGAAAGGCATATGGAATCAAGCTAGGATATAGATTTGTCACTCAGCAACAGCTGTCATCTTAGATAAGTAGTTCTACTTTTCAGTGCTTGGAGAAGACCAAAAATAGCTGCTGCTTAGTCCTAGGTATAAAATTATGTGCTTAGACATGTAAAACCTAGTTATAAAACTTTATAGATTTTTTGTGAGTGGGGGGAAGAGGGGGAGGGAGAATGAATATAGTGACTACAGTAGTGATTATGGGTAAACTGAAGTTTTTGGTCAGAAACTTCCCCTTTATTTAGAAGTTTGGTTTGGTTCTTTAACAACCTGAATATCTTCACAAGTGACAGGTGAGGAATTGGGGAGATGGAGAGAAATGACACTTTTTCCCCTGTGGGCACTTTATTCCCTGTGGCTTTGACACAGCTGTTAGATATTCTTGCCAGAGATGCTGTCTGGTGTTGCAAGAGAAAAAAGTCAGTGACAAAAGGAAAGAAAAGTAAAGGAACAATGGGATGTATCTTTCACAGGGCTGCAAACCTGCTGCAGGTAAGTGAGGTTGGCAGCAATGTGATTGGGCATTCTGTCCCATTCTTTTTCCATCTTACTAGTGCCAAGGATTGATGCTCAAGAAGCTCTGATCCTTGACACCATTGAAAAGTCACTTGTCAGAGTACAACACTTGTTTCCAGCCTTTACTCATGTATATATTTAACCCCAAGGAAAGCAATCAGAATTCTAGATGTTAAGGGTGGGTTAGAGAAATGGATTCTTAGGCTTGACTTGCAGCATCATTTGACTTAAGAAAATTATACTAGATAATCTGAATTTGAAAAATTTTAGGACATACAATTCTTGGCATTAAGTTCCTAAAGGTAAATATTTAAAATTCCAGAAAATCTTCCCTGGTAAATCTGGCTCTAGCCTTCTCCATCAGTCAGCTTCCCCTGCCCCCCAGCCCCACTTGTCTTCACGAGTGCAGAAGACACAGGAAAGGACCATCTGGCCCAGCATGCCAACTTTTTATTTGGTTGCTCTCAATCCCACCTTCCTGTTTGGATCACCCCTCCCGTCTGCCTATACTTCAGAAACCAATCAAGGTGTCTCCTGAACTCATTTATTTCCTTTGTTTCAACTGCCTTTTTGGGTAACTTTTTCCATATGCTTACATCCTTGACTCACAACAGAGGTTTTTTCCCATTCAACATGGCCTGATTAGACTCTTAGGAAAAACCATTTACTCAAATATATGACAAAGTACTTCTAAAGATCCCAAGCAGCTTTTCATTACTTTTGATGGCCATGGCTTATGTAAGTAGAGGAAAAATTTCTGTGTTTAAAAATAACTGACAGGCAGTGATGCTGAGTGGTATGGAATTGAAGAACATATTGTTAGCACTGAATCTTTATTCGCACAAATGAAATAGTCTAATCTAGGTTTGGATCTATAATTTATAATTATTTTAGTTTAATTTGGCATTTATTTTGTTGCCCCAGTTTGGCCTCATTCCCTTCAACATGGTGACATTAGTACTATTTATATTGCCTGTTGTGGACCAATTTTCTTCAGCTGTTGCTAAAACTTACTAAAATGCCAGATGTCACATTGGAAACACGAAACCTGAAAGAAGGTCATAAATCACAAAAACAAACCATAAAAAATAATAAAATACCCTGAGTGCTGTGCTCTGGAGCTTCCCAGCTTTAAGTCTCCTTTTGTTTACCCCTCTCCCCACTTCATTGCATTTCCCACCCCCATCTTTTAGGGCCAGGGGTGAGCGGAGCTCAGCAGTTTCTCACCTAAGGCTTGATTGTTTATTTTGCAGATTCTGAGCAGAGCACTGGTTCAGATTCTGAGGTCCTCACTGAGCGGACTTCCTGCTCCTTCAGCACTCACACTGACCTGGCCTCTGGTGCTGCAGGCCCTGTGCCTGCTGCCATGTCTTCCATGGAGGAGATTCAGGTGGAGCTGCAATGTGCTGACCTCTGGAAGCGGTTCCATGATATTGGAACTGAAATGATCATCACCAAAGCAGGCAGGTAAGGACAAATTCCTTTGAGTGGCCAGATTCAAAGAATTTGCAGAAGTAGGAGCCATTACATTCTTCCATTCTTATTTATTTGTGATGGCATCAATAAAACCAAAGCAGCTTGCACTCACTTTCCGCATTTGGACATCTTGGTAAAGTGGTTCTGTTGTGTTTGTTGTGATTGTATTATTTTCCTCCAAGGGCCAATCAAATGTAAATCATGTAAATCACAAACATTTTCCACCTACAAATGTATTTCAGCTAATATTGGAAGTCCATGGGATCTTAACAGCCAAAATATATATTTCCAAAGCAAGTGTTTACTTCACCATTAAATACTTTCAAGAAGTTTGCTTCCCAAATAAAAACTTGCATCTTCTAAAGTATTTAAAGCAACAATGCTTTTGTAATAATTTTTTAAAAAGAATTGGCTTGATGCATTTTCTGAGCCTTTGATGTCCATTGTGTTTTATCATTGACTTGAAATTATTACACAACTTTATTGGTGACCTATGGAATTTCTTGCAAAACTGTTTTTCTAGGATTACAAAGTTTTAAAAACACAGCTTCTCTTGATATAGTCACTTTTAGTTAAGCTACTCCTTTATTAGTATGTTTCAGCTTTCCATAGTTAAGTATCTATTTTGTGCTGGACACTCAAAATACATCTTCGAAACTTACAGGAATCCTATGAGGTTGAACATAATCATCCCATATATGGATTAGGATGCAGAGGATGAAAGACATTAATTAGCTTGGCTGAGGCACATGGGTACTAAGAGGCAGCTCCAGAATTCTGCATAAATCTGTGTGGCTCTAAAACAGTGGTCTCAACTCTGAACTGTTAAGAAATTGCTGTAGTTCTTGCCCCTTGGATTCAAAATGAAACGATTTAGATAAAATTAAATTTGGGCTGGGCACAGTGTCTCACACCTGTGATCCCAGCACTTTGGGAGGCCGAGATGGGTGTTTAACCTAAGGTCAGGCAGGAGAATCGCTTGAAGCTGGGAGGCAGAGGTTGCAGTGAGCCGAGATCATGCCATTGCACTCCACCCTGGGTGAGAGAGCAAGACTCTGTCTCAAAAATAAATAAATAAATAAATAAATAAATTTGGACTAAACTTTTCAGCATGTAGGAATAGTTCACTGAAATTAAGCAAAACAATTATGCTACTTTTGTGTTTTCAAAGCCAGTGTACATAATCTCACATGTCATGGGGAACAAAAATGACATCTTACTGATTGTGAGCTGTTTTCATGAACATAGCCATTTAAAGTAAAATAATATTTTGATTGGGTCCAGTTTATCTACGTGTATATAAGGAAACCTTCCAAAACAATAAGATATGACAAAAACGTGAAATTAGAATAGAGCTGAAATTTTGTTTATTTTCTTTCTTTTCTGGAGCTCTCTTCCTTCTCTCAGTAGTGAATAAAACCATTAAAGGCTTCCTAGGGGGAGAAGCTGGGCTGGATAACTGTGTTCAATATCATCTCTTTTTCGTTGATTGGGTCGCAGGGTACTTCTGTTCCACATTTTGGGGTGTAAAGGCTTGGAAGAAAACAAAGTAACTCAAGGAAATTTTTTTAAAGTTTGTGGTAGAAGAGTTGTTTTAGAGAGAGAAGAAATATTACTTTTTTTTGTCTATAAGATTTTCCGGTATTCTTTTTGGGTTTTTACTTTATTACTCTTGGGTCTGTTTATTCCAGTCATGTTTGTTCCTGATATCACTCCCTTATTCCCTGTGCTTTAGTGAATTGAGTTCATTTGAGCATCTCCTTGACAACCCTCTTGTGACTCATTTTGTAATTCTTCTGCAGTATTTTCATTTCCATATCTCTGATTTCACAAATTCACCTTAATATCTGGATACTCTACATATTCCCCAAGACAGACACATAGTTTGTTCTTTAGTAATAATTGAAATCCTTTGTTTAGGTTTAGAAACTACATTAATTGGTTCTGTATTCAGTTGTCTCAACTGTTGTTACCACATCTAATTCTTCTCAGGTAATTCTGAAACAACTCAGAATCATACAAATAAGGCTTTCTCTTCTGTGAATTTTCTTCGTTCCTTCTCATTCTCCTGGTTAATTTCTTGCTTCTCACTCATTTTTCTTGCTATGCAGTATTGTCAGTATTCTTTTCCGTTTTAATTCCGATCTCCATCTTCTTAGTTATGTTAGTTATATATGGCTTTCTCTCCTTTTTCTCATTTAGATGATCTTAGTCACCATCTACCTCCTCCCACACTCCAAACTGTGATCCTATTGATTCAGAGCTGCTGAAGTCTATAGAGCCCTCAGTCTTTGAGTGTACCAACCCAACCTGCATGATCAGCACCATGGACAGAGGTGCTGGCGAGGATTAATGGGTTTAGAAGACAAAAGAACTGGCCTACATTTAGCCATAAAATTAAAACCAAACATCTCTTTTTGTAAAATATGAAAGGTTAACTTTTTCCTTAGAATGTTGTGACTTCACTTGATATTCTATGCTAAAATGTGACAAAAAGAAAAAAAAGGCTTGCAAAGTTTTTAAGAAGAGAATTCAAAGGTAGTCACAGAATTTTAAAGCAAGGGGGCACTGTAGAGATTATCTAGTTGATTTCCTTTGTTTTATAGGTGATGGGGTTAAATGATTTATCCAAAGTCACATAGTTCATTCATTTTAGAAGTTGGGTACTGGAAAGGGATGGGTAGCTTCTCCATTAAAGGTCATATAACTGTTCCAGACAAAACAGATATTGAATTAAAAACATCTAACACCTTTTTTTGTAAAGGTATGAAGAAAAGAAATCTCTCTCTTTCATGTAATACAGCCTCTCTAGGTGACTGGGGGAAACCATATTTTCTTAACTCAGGTAGTAAGTGAGAGGACTTTTGCCCCATCTCTGGCAAGATGCCCTCCAAACATTTACATATACAGGGAAGCTATAAATCAGTGTTATTAAGAAGGGAATTACTTATCTGTATTTAAGTGTATAGATCAATGTTCCCAAAATTTTTGGAATTAATTAATGCAAATTAAAGTGCCTTACCTATAGTGAATGTTAGATTTAGTCAATGTGAGTATCCCATCATCAAATTTCATTAGCCCACCATAAGACAAAAGTATGAGGCTTTTAAATAAAAATTGTGAAGTAGGGGGATAAATTTTTAAATGATATACCGCTAGAAGCTTCCGAAGAGTAATAAGGTGAGAAAGATGAAATAGTTATGCATTAATTTTGTAAATAAGAATTAGCCACCATCTCTATTAAAGGACTGTGATCCTTCTTGTGCTTTCTCTCAGATATGATTATCATGTCACTGACCTACTGCCAGGGGATATTAGCCTTTTGGGTTGCTTTTCCTGGATGAGTAGTGAGTGTGTAACTAGAACAGAGAGCCTCTCCTGTGACGAACCAGTACATATTTGCAAGATGGCTGTCTGAGGTCAGGGTATGGTCTATGGCCATGAAATGGAGCAAAGCCAATTAGGCCATATGTGGATCAAGCCTGTGACCTTGACCTCATTAGCACCGTGCTCTGCCCAGCTCAACTAACTAGCCCCAGATGGTTAAGCTTAATGCAGCATTTTGCATACAAGTAGCCTAGAGCACATTCAGTGCAATCCAAATTTTTGAACTGAGGACTTTTTATGTCCGGCTTGATAGAAAAGAGCTTGAGCTTGATGTTTTTCTTCTTTCTTATGGTTAAAGAAGAATGGTGAACTTTATTCTAGACTTATTGAAACTCAATATCTCTTTTGGGCTGCTCTGTCTCCTCCTCTCTTCAATTATGAGAGAAGTCGTAAAGTGCTATATCCTGACCTCACTTGCTTTGGCAAGTTTAACAAGCCATTGTGGTAGAAACAAGGTATTGCCCAGAGGCCACGAGAATTCATTTGGTATTTGCTTCCAATTCCACAGGGTCCTTCCTCTGACACACACGTTGACAGCCTGAGAACTTGCAGAAAATTTTCTACAGTTTTATGCACTAAAAAATCTTGATGGCTCTTTGTTTGGAGACTGGTAGCACCTTCCTTTTTTCTTTTATACTTGAGAGACTATTTTTAGAGTGGTTATTTTCAAATAAACTCAGTTGAAAATATTTTATGATAACTTGCAATAAACTGAAAAGCTCTTTGGATTATAAGAGTGTAAGTTGCTATACTAACCTTTAAACAGATTATAGCTAATAGGAAATGTATGCATGGCTACACACATGCACACACATGCCTATGTATACATATATATCACAACAAAGATTAACTAAAAATACAAAGCAGGGTTGAACACTTGGAGAGTATGAATCATCAGATAGGTCAATTTAAGTTAAGAAGAGATACTAGTTCAGTAGTGTAAGTCTCCAGTATATTTCATAGTGATAATTTCCAAAGTGAAAAAAATTAGTCAACTTTGAGAGTTAGAGGACATTAGAATTTGATGTGCTTAGAGTACCTAATAAGAATACATTGTTTAGGCCGGGCGCATTGGCTCACATCTGTAATCTCACTACTTTGGGAGGCCGAGGCGGGCAGATCACGAGGTCAGGAGTTCGAGACCAGCATGGCCAATATGGTGAAACCCCATCTCTACTGAACACACACACAGACACACACACACAGAAATTAGCTGGGCGTGGTGGCTCATACCTGTAGTCCCAGCTACTTGGGAGGCTAAGGCAGAAGAATCCCTTGAACTCGGGAGGCGGAGGTTGCAGTGAGCCAAGATTGTGCTACTGCACTCCAGCCTGGGTGACAGAGCGAGACTTCGTCTCAAAACAAACAAACAAAAACACATTGTTTAAGCTTTTACCCCTGCTACTTCTCCCACTCTGATTTCTGAGCTTTCTGTTTTATTCATCTTTATAGGAGGATGTTTCCTGCCATGAGAGTGAAAATCACTGGCCTAGATCCACATCAGCAGTACTACATAGCAATGGACATTGTGCCTGTGGACAATAAAAGATACAGGTAACAATAACTCTGGGATGCGGAAATGTGGATATCACCAGCATTCCAAGACAATTCTTCAAACTCCTTAGAGGATATATTTTAGCAATGTATGCTGTACAGGGAACAAGGAATGCAGACTATGCCAATGGCCTGTGGCAGAGCACCAGGTGGAAAAAGCGTTAAGTTTGACCTGGGATTCCCCACTATGTCTCTGGATAAAATGGGATTGTATAGTGTCTCCCAAGGTAGCAAAAATCAAGTGGATCTTAAGTCTAAAATTAATTTAATTAACATTGGAAGTGATTAACATATTGAATAATTTGGTTTGTGAAATGCTAAATAAATTGGGGCGATTTATTTTGGAAAGAGGAAGGAGAGGTGGAACAATAAATCATATTAAAATGTATATTTGATGGATCACCCCATAGATGATGGAGAGGAAGAACAGGAGAACTGGGTAAAATTTCAAGAAGAATATCTACTTAGGGAGAATTATTATTCATTGATATGGGTTGTGAGATTGTTAAGTAATTTTCCCTCAAACTGATTCAAAGCCAACATAGTCTCCATGTCTCTTGGATGGCTTATACATTGCTCTTGCCAGAAAAAAAAAGTTGTGGCTTATTTGTTTTCTTGAGGTCTCACTCAAATCAGTAAATCATTACTCATTTTTGAAATATCTAAAGTGTAACAACTTGGCCTTAAACCCGTGAATAGGGAGGCAAGAGTTGATGAAAAAGGCCAGGACTAGTATAGCAAGTGGGGAGAGAGCTGGCTGAGAGAGACACGGTCTGGATTTCAGGACTTAGGAGAAAAGATGCTTCCAGCTTGTTTCAGGGGATCTTGGGATTGTGATTTGGACTGGGTGCCTCTACTTGTCAGGGTCCAGGTCACATGTGGTCCTTTAGAACTGAGAAGCAGGGAAGTACCAGATCCATGGAGATGTTTCTTCTGAACCATGAGAAAATTGTCAAAGTTGGGAAAACTGACTTCCTTTGCTACCAAACAATGTCTTTTTTCCAGTGACTTTGTGGGAAAATAGTGTAGAAGATGATGTTCAAAACAGGTTCATCAGACAATGTGAACTGGGAGTATTTGGTGGTGCTTCTGAAATGGTTGCAGAGAGGCAAAGGCCCATCATAGAAATGTCTCAAAGTCCAGATTCTTAGCAAGGAAATGGTTAACCAGTGAGAGGCTTGGGAAGGCTCTGCACATGGCTGCATTTTATAGGACAATATGGAAGATGTTTTTAATAAGGAACAAAATCCTGAACAAATGGCCAAGGGATTATATGGTTTGCATTTGAAAGGTGAAAGGTTGCAGTAAAATGCCTTTTCTATAGCTAGACATGTGAGTTCAGGATGCCTGTGTGCACACAGGGGTGCACGGCATGGAGAGACGGAAGAAAGGAAGACGGCCGTGAGAATGTTTTCCTTGCGAGGGCTGTAGACTTGATCATTAACCACAACACCTCTCTGCCCTCCCCACTCCATCCTTTTGTCCATTTCTATCTCTATTTCATTTCCCTGGTTATCTGCCCTTCTCTTTTCCTCCTTTGATTCTCTGTTTCTTTCCCATTACTTCTCCATTCATGTAATCTCTTTGTTTTTCTCTCCTTTCCCCTGTCTCAACTTGTTTCCTGGGCCTCTGTCCCTTCTCTGCCTCTGTCTCTGAATTTTCCTCTCTTCCTCTTTATCTCAGATATGTGTATCACAGCTCCAAGTGGATGGTGGCTGGCAATGCTGATTCGCCTGTGCCCCCAAGAGTTTATATACACCCTGATTCTCTAGCTTCTGGAGACACCTGGATGAGACAGGTGGTCAGTTTTGACAAACTCAAGCTTACCAACAATGAATTGGATGATCAAGGACATGTGAGTCAAAGAATCCTATCTCCCCTTTCTTTCTCTCTTCCTCTGTTTGCTTTAGAGCTGGCTAGCCCCAGTCTTTTTCAGATAGGTAAAATAAGGAATCTCTATGCCACTTTAAGTAATTTTAAGTAAGTAAGCATAAAAGTGTTTTTTTCCAGTTAAATTCCATTTATTACAAATCTAACATTTAGCAAACATCTGTTGTATATTAAGTTGTGTTTACCAGACAAAGTCCTTTTGCTCCAGAGGCTTACAGTCTAGTCGAGGAGGCAAGATAGCAAAACAAGACAAATCAACCAGTGGTTAAAAAAAAATCACAACAATCAGTAGAATAACCCATGAGGCCATAAAACAAGAGAAACAAGTGAATGACAGTTTCAGCTAATTTGTCAAGAAATTTTTTATACGGAAGACTAAATCTTAAGGCTTTCCAGGTATATTTGGAGCATGTGATGTTATTAATTTATCTTTGGCAGTGAAACACATACTGAATTTTCACTGAATGGCGGGACCCATACTGGGTGCTATGGGAAGATTGAATAAGCTAAAACCATTGCTTCCATCTTCAAGGAAATAACAATTTTCTGAAAGAGTGAAAACCCATATCTACCATTTACTCTCACATAACAAAATAATGTTCACATATTCAATAATGAATGCAAATAATAGGATGTAGAATTTAAAGACAGCATGACTACATGCTGAAAATTTGAAGCTGGAGGGAACAACTTGTCACATGGCAGAGGTTCTGAGACCTTTTAGTGACATGTTGTCTATTGGTACTAAAGAAGTCATTCAGCATTATCCAATTGAAGCAAATGTATTACTTTTACCATCCATGATAAGGATGTCCTGCTATTTGGTTTCATGTAATGCTATTTAATCACTTAGTTCTTCCTGGGCAAGTATACTGATTTCTAGTTTTCTGTACATCTCACCTCCAATCTGTGCTTTTCTTATAGTGCTTCTACTTAGTGATTTATTTTTGCATGAGAGCAAAATGTAGGTTCCTTAAAGCCAAGCCTGGTACAATTCCCCTTTTTATTTCAGATCATTCTGCACTCTATGCACAAATACCAGCCTCGAGTTCACGTGATTCGCAAAGACTTCAGCAGCGACCTTTCACCCACTAAGCCTGTTCCTGTTGGGGATGGGGTGAAAACGTTCAACTTTCCTGAGACTGTGTTCACCACAGTTACGGCCTATCAGAACCAGCAGGTAAGAGGTGGCCCTTGAGAGTCTTCTGCTACATCTCTTTTTAAAACAGTCTCTTCTTGCTTTGGGCAAGAAATGCTTAGTCCTGCATGGCACTGAAGGATTAGTATGAGAGACAAGAGTTTTTCAGTACACACAGGGCATTGGTGATAACAATATGGTAGTGCCTAGTAACAGCTTATACAGTCTAGGTTTAGATCAGAGACAAGATCTTGACTGAGAGGACCAAACCTATTAAATTATTTTTATGTCTCTCTGTACTTGCACCTGTGTTCATGATCTCTACTACATCCTGGCAAATGATCCTCATCATTTGAAATTCCTTTGCAAGTATTGAGGTTTGAGTCATGCCTTCTCTCTTATATACAGTTTTCTGTGTATCCTTCCACCAGGCTACATCAAAGTCATCAAGCTATTGTGGGCCTATTTAAGACCCACTACTTTCACTTACACTTTCAGATTTAATTTACTTCTTTGTGACCACTGGCCACATCCTAAGATCTGTAAGTTTATATCTGTAATAATTCATTCATTCCATAAATATTTATTGAGAACATACTATGTTCCAGATTTAGCAGAGAAATAGAGCTGATTAAGATGAATTTTTTGTTCAAGAAAAGAAGAATTTTTGTTGAATGAAAGACATATAAAAAATAATGATAGTAAAATGAAATAATTCAATGACAGAGATGTAGGCAGAATGTTTCTTGGTTTGTGGAATAAGGTAAGTTTTCCTGGAAGAGTTGACACTTTTCTGATGTTGACACACACACACACGAACTAGCCAGAAGAATGCAGGAGAAATACATATAGGAGAGGGGGAAGGAGAAGTCAAGCCTGGAATTACTGTGGGTATTCTAAACGTGTTTTTTTGTGTTTTTGTTTCTGTATTTTTTTTGGAGGAAGGTGGCTAGGTGGACTTACAAGTGGTCTCACTTTACCCAACTCCCTAAAAGTTGCATAAAAATGCAATTTTTGTTAATTGGATGGTGTTTGTTTGTCAAAATATGTAATTACAAAGATTCTGCAGTGAACCTTTCCAAAACAAAGAAATGTTTTGTTTGTTTATCTTGCTTGAAACTGTGCTCACTTTTATTTGGGGCCTATGGAAGCAAAGTGAATGTACACCATTATACTCAATACCTTTTGTATTGGATGCTCTGCTTCATGCTCTAACAATGAAAGCAGTATCTAGAAAAGCATTCATTTACTAATTCTATATCAAGTGCTTATTATGCGCAAGGCAGCTGAAGGTGAATTATGTAAGTATTGACTCATATAAAAAGGGTATTTCTATCTTTCATGGTCCTTCTGCATAAGATTCCTTAGGTATTATTTACTTTCAGGGGAATTTGACATACAACAAACCTTAGTCCACTAAATGTTAAGTATTATACAGCGTTAGACTTCTCAGCAGCTGTGAAGTGTTTTCAACTTCAGATTTTCCTTGTGAATGCCACATTTGATCTAAAATAGAAGAAGAGCTTTAGTTTGGTTTGGGTGCTATTTAAGAAGCTATTAAACCATCTCAAATTCCTTAGATAGTAAAATTGCAGAAGCCATGGAGGATCCATACAGAAAACTGTAATAATTAAGATTTTTCAAGCTCTGATACAAGATATAGCATCAATATAGACATGGACTTTGGAGCAACCAGAACTTTGGGATTAGTTCTGGCTCAGAAGAAGGGGAATAAGAGTCTGAGTTCTTTGGATAACTGATTAGACTTTTCTAAGAATACTCCAGCCACAATTTAAAATAGTTTCTGATGAAGGCAGCGATGTGACAATAAATATTTCAACATCAGAATTTACTTTGTAGAACACTGAAGAACAAACATTCTACTGCCTCATTGAGATCAGTTATAGAGACTAGGAGAGCCATTATTGTAACCCAAGTTGAAACTAGAAAGCTACAACTCACTTTGACAATGAAAGAGGACCAAGCGTGGGTTTCCGACAGCCTCTTCACATCCTTTACCTTCTTTCATAGACAGTGTTCTAGCACATGAGTACATTCTACTCATAGAAATATTTTGTTTACATCTGGGCTGAAGTGGGAGCAGGATACCATGGTTAAGATCATGAAATTTGGCAGCAGATAAACTTGGTTTGATTTCTGATCTTTTCACTGACATTGCATGGCATTAATTTCTTTCAACTTGTGTTTCCGGTCTTGAAAATGCACCTACCTCGTAGTGCTATGAGGACTAAATAAGGGAACATGTATAAATTCACTGACACAAACCTGACATCTAATTAATAGTAGTCAGCCTAGGTTGCTCCGTGGCTGGGTCTGAACAGGCATGAAAAGCGGGGCATAGAAGCAATTTTAAAGAATAAATTGCTTATTAAGGAAAAAGTGCATTGTTGGAAATTGGAGGAGCTGCAATGGCTCTCAAAGGAATTATAATCCATAGGTAACTACTTTGATCTCTCTGTCGTCATGTCATATTGGTGAATTCATGATGTGCTGACATGCAAAATAGATGAGTCATACTCAATTCTGCCCATTTTGGGATCAAGATGACAGCTTTTGCCTGTTTAACAAGCCTCTAATACCTGGATAAATCAGCAAGCATGCTTATTTAACATTCCCTTTGGCTGCGCAGATATGATTTAATATAATACAGTACCTTCTAGTAATACAAAATAACCTTGGGTCTTTCCCCCAGGAATCCTGAAGTTTGCATCCTGTAGGTCAGAGCTGTTACCTAACTATACTTTTCGGACTTGTTATGAAGATGCCAGGTAGCATAAATTGTTCTCTTTTGTGAGCTATTTTCACCTATTACTGTGTTTTTATTCTTCATAACATTCTAGAATGAGAACAATCAATACGGCAAAATTATTTACTTCATTTATTTCTTTTTAAAGAAATGGTTAGGAGACCTGTGAAATAGTAAACAGAAAAAAATTTAGTGGTAGGTCCTTAGTGTTCTCAGGAACTTGTTTGGGGAAACACTGAAGAAAAGACAATAGAGGGAATGTAATGGAAATGGAACATTACCCAGACTTTCTAAGGAAAAGCAGTGTCCTGGTCCACAGACAGCAATGGGCTAGACATTTGGAGACCTGGGTTTTAGTCTTAAATTTTCTACTAGCTACACATGCTGCTCTGAGCAAATTGTGTTTTTTTACAATAATTGTGCTTCAGTGCTTCAGTTTCTTCTCTTAGAAAATGAGGAATTGGCCTGTGCTTTACAAGGTCCCTGAAAGCTCTGGAATTCTAATTTATCCCTCTTTTTTTTTTCTGCATGATTTTAAATGAGGATTGGGAGCAATTGTTCTCAAACCAAGGCAATCAACACAATTTTCAACTACTGAAAATTATTAGAATGTTCATGTCTAAAAATTGTTTTTATTCACCAGATAATCTATACCAATACATTTTTAGTAAGTCTATACTTGAGAGGTATGAACATGGTGTTTTGTAAATAAAATATTCCCCAATATACTGTTTATTTGTGACTCTTTTCAATTCTCCTGTTGTTTTTATTTTTTGTTTGTTTGTTTTTTGGGACAGGGTCTTGCCCTGTCACTCAGGCTGGAGTGCAGTGGTGTGAACATGGCTCACTGCAGCCCTGGCCTCCTGGGATCAAGCCATCCTCCTGTGCCAGCTTTCTGTGTAGCTGGGACTACAGGCGGGTATCACCATGCCCACCTAATTGTTTTGATTTTTTTTTTAGAGATGGGGTCTCATTTTGTTGCCCAGGCTAGTCTTGAACTCCTGGGCTCAAGCGATTCTCCCACCTCAGCCTCCCAAAGTGTTGGGATTATGAGTGGCATTGTTAAACCCCCTGTTCCTGCTAACTTCCATCTTGTCACCCAGGTTGAACACCTGGTTGTCACAACATCCAGTCTGCCACTAATGTCTTTTGCTTCTACTGACAGAATATTTTCTTCTTTCGAATCTGATTGATTTTGCCCTTGTTCTGTTCCTGCCTTCCCCCTACCTTGGGTTCTTATGATAGCTTCCAGTTAGGTCACCTGGACTACAAGCTTAATATCTCACGGGCCATCCTATACATCATTGTAAAGCACAGTGATAATTGCACCATATCTATGCCAAAAATTGTCAATGACTCCTCAGTGCCTAGGGAGTCAAGTCCTGGACCCCGAGTCTTTTCAATAATGTCCTCCGTGGCTAATCACCAACAACATTTCTAGGCTCAATTTCTGTTGTTCCTCCTCACACATCTGCAAGAGTGGCGCAATCTGGTCAGATTTTTACTGTTGCCTGAACTTTGTAGCATCCCTGCCTTTGTATGTCCCTTTTTCTTTTCCAGGAATGCCCTTCCCTTTCATTTTTATTTGTCTTGATTCCTTCTACTCTTCAAAAATTCGGTGAAAATACCATTCCCTACCACTTCCTTTCCTTTTTTCAGCTGCAAATGAGCTCTCCCCAGTTAGAACTGTTAGGGGACTGCACCTCTCTCGTGACCTCATCACATTGTAACTTTGGCGTGCATGTCCAATCTTTCTCTTGCTATTTTGAGCTTTTTAAGAACAAAAGTTCTACCTTTTACAGATAAACAGTATGATGTAGAAAACACGAAGTTGGGAGTTAGAAGACTTGAGTTCTAGACCCAATTCTGCAATTGACGGACTGTACTACTTTTGACAAATCACTTTACCTTAGAATTCTCATTTACAAATTGATGATTTGGTCTGAATCAGTACTAGTCTATGGAGAAGTTTTTTATGGTCCACTGAAAAATGAGAAAAATAAAGAAATGTGGGGACTTTTATGAATGTAGACGTTTAATTTAATAGACTTTATTTTATTTTGTCTTTCCTAGTTTTTTGATATAAAAACGTCACTTATTTTATGAAATTATGAGACAGGAGAAAGTAGATAGATGTCAACTGTCTCCATTTGGTAGAATGAAAAATTCAGATGTAACGTTGATTCCTCAAATAATGGGAGGGGGATTAGAATTGGCCTAAAAAATTCTGAAGCACATTTCCGTAAATCTAAGATATTTGCGTCTGACCTATATTGCATAGCACTGAATATATATGGTTGGCAAATGACTGAAATGAAACTGAATGAATGATTAGCCAACACGACTCTACCACTGGTTTCTTTATATATCTGTGGTTCTGTTTCTTTGGATGTAAGTAGTAGTAAAGAGAGCTTTTCTATTTTCATGGAATATGTTATGCTTTTCTTTCCCCATTTTCCATTCCTTCTTTCCATCCTTGCTTACTGACCAATAGACTCTTACGGCTGCTAGCATACTGAAGTTATTATTACTATTATTTGCTTTCTATGTGCCAACTTGGCAGGCCTATCACAGAGAGAAAGGTGCAACATGCCCAGAATCTCTTCATGGAGAATAAAGTGGGAGATGTGGGAATAAAGGTGACTCAACACTTCATGCTTTTTCTTAGAAGAATCTGACGCCAACACATCCTCACAGAATTAGCAAGAAATTTCCATTGCAAAGTCTTTGTCTTCTCTAAGGGAAAAAGAATGCTGAACGTTGATTTTAGTTTTCAGACAGGAAACTAGATTTCAAAAAGACATGGCCTTGTTTTCCCAGGTAACACAGTCTTATTCTTGATGAGAATTGGCTACATGAACCAGATAGGAAGTCGGAAACCACAGCCAGGTTTGTGTGAGCAAATCCAATAGGATTTCTGAGCCACTCATTATGGTCTAAACTAGAGAGCCATTTTGCTGACTCAAATCAGTGTGGAATCTTTTTCATATGGGCTAAGGTTTTTTATTTTGTTTTGTTTTCCCCCCTATGGAAAACCTTTCAAGCAATATAGTATGAAATACAAATAACCAAGAGTGTTAATAAGAGAAGGCCCTTACAGCCTTCGTACTGTAAAACCATACTCAGGATATTCAAGTTTCATTTCCTTTTCAGGTTGTGCTATTTATGTCTGCCTGGTGCACTGTGAAGTATACCTCATTTATTAACTGCCTCCATGTTACTAGGCAAGAAGTCCATGACAATGATTAACATTAATGGTGGCAAGTCGGCAACCACCCCCTTGTGTGCCTCATTGTGTAGTTCTATAATTCAAACTACACAACTTAGTATAAGGTTATGGAAATAAAATCGGTAAAGTAAAATGCTTTTACAACCTCTGTATTTTCCCTGTCTTCTCATTATCACTGGACAAAGTTTGGACATGTAGACTAGTAGACTTGTTTTAGTCACACAGGAGGTTACCAATAGACCTTGTTCTGTTAGTATAGGATTTTTGTCTCTAATGCCTCTAGTGAAAGCAAATAGAATCAAGAGCATTGTTTGGTCTAGATTCTCTAAAGCTTATCATGGTTTTGGGACTCTTGATCCCTGGCTCTCACACCATCATTTATCCATTCACTTGCTCATTGAATAAATATTCATTGAGCATGTCACACTAGGTTCTGCTTAATTAAATGGTATAAAAAATAGACATGGTTCCTACCTGTGGTCCAGGGGGAGTTACATTTAGTAAACATGTAAATACAAAAATACATGTGTAATTACCAATTGTGTTAAGAGGAAAGATGGAATTTAAAAGGGTGCAGTTAAGAAGAGTAGCAGAAGTATCCTATTTTGGAGAGATGATCAGAGAAGATCTCTCTCAGGAGATAACATTTTGACTGAGGTTTAGGACGAGGAGTCAGCTGTGTGCAAAGTAGAGAAATGAGCATTTCGAATCTGGTTGTAGAGCAAATGTGAGTGGCCTGAACACAGAAAGAGCTTGGCACATTCCAGCACTGGGAGCATCTCAGTCTGGCTGAGTTGCTCAGTCTGCCCTGAGCCTGTGGATCAAGGCAAGGGAGTGTGAATGGGTTGGAGAGGCAGGCCAGAGTAAGGGCCTGCTGGTTCTGCAAGGCTAGACAAGGAATTTGGATTAAATTCTGAGTGGTAGTGGCCACTAAAGAGAATGACTTGGTCCAGTTACATGTCAACGAAGACCAAATGGGGTGCTCGACAGAGAAGAGATTATACAGGGACGAGAATGGAAGAAAGTTCAGTTCTAAGGCTACATAGAATAGTTCAGTCAAGAGATGATGATGACATGGGCTAAGGTTTCTGGAATATGTGTCATTCTTTCCCACTTTGATATTCATGCTTACATAGGGCCTTTCTTTTAAAAAATTTAAATTAAATTTTATTTTAAGTTCCACGATACATATGCAGGATGTGCAGGTTTGTTTCATGGGTAAACGTGTGCCATGGTAGTTTGCTGCACATATCAACCCATCGCCTAGGTATTAAGCCCCCACATGCATTAGCTATTTATCCTGATGCTCTTCCTCTGCTGCTCCCTGACAGGCCTCAGTGTGTATTGTTCCCTTCCCTGTGTCTATGTGTCATCATTCAGCTCCCACTTATAAGAGAGAACATGTGGTGTTTGGTTTTCTGTTCCTGCGTTCGTTTGCTTAGGATATTGGCTTCCAGCTCCATCTATGTTCCTTCCAAGGACATGATCTCATTCCTTTTTATGGCTGTGTAGTATTCCATGATGTATATGTATCACATTTTCTTTATCCAGTCTATTATTGATGGGCATTTTGGTTGATTCCACATCTTTGTTTTTGTTAATAGTGCTACAATGAACATACACATGCATATATCTTTATAATAGAATGATTTCTATTTATTTGGGTATATATCCAGTAATAAGATTGCTAGGTTAAATGCTATTTCTGGTTCTAGGTCTTTGAGGAATTGCTGCACTGTCTTCCACAATGATTGAACTAATTTGCATTCTCACCGACAGTGAAAAGAATTCCTATTTCTCCACAGCCTTGCCAGCATCTGTTTTTTCTCGATTTTTATTTATTTATTTTTATTTTTTATTTCTTTATTTTTTTTGGAGACAGAGTCTTGCTCTGTCACCCAGGCTGGAGTGCAGTGGTGCAATCGTAGCTCACCGTAGCCCCCACTTCCTGGGTTCAAGCGATTTTCTCGCCTCAGCCTCCCAAGTAGCTGGGACTACAAGTGCACGCCACCATGCCTAGGTAATTTTTTGTATTTTTAAGTAGAGATGGGGTTTCAACATGTTTCCCAGGCTTGTCTCGAACTCCTGAGCTCAGGCAATCCACCTGCCTCGGCCTCCCAAAGTATGAGTATTACAGGCATGAGCCACCACGCTTGGTCTCTTGACTTTTTAATAATCGCCATTTCTGACTGGCGTGAGATGGTATCTCATTGTGGTTTTGATTTGCATTTCTCTAATGATCAGTGATGTTGAGCTTTTTTTTCGTGTGTTTCTTGGCCACATAAATGTCTTCTTTTGTGAAATGTCTGTTCATATCCTGTGTTACATAGTGCCTTTCTTAAGAAATGCTTCCTTTGTCCTTTTTCCTTGTCTTGTGTTTTCATTAAAATCCTACACATCGTGCAAGGCCTGGCTCACATGCTGTCTCTAACATGAAACCCCAGAGCCCTTCAACATGGAGTAATTCGTACTTCGTCTAAGCTCTCAGGGTACTTTGCCTTTATTGTAAGCTTTATGACCTTCTTTTTTATATTGTAATTGTTAGTGCACATTTGCTTCTTTCTTAAGGATTATAAGCTCCTTGAGGAAAAATGGATGACACATATCTGTACACTGGCTGTACATGGTTCTGTCACCTGTGTTGCTTATCACACTGCTTTGCACACAGAAGGTACTTGATGATAAATGATAAGTGGCACAACCACGCTCTTCATAAAGGCTCTCTAATTCTCACATTAAAAGCTTTAAAACAAGTGTACGGATATTGTTTTTTTCTAACACTTGAGGCATTTGCTATTAAATTTCCATGCATACCCATTGGCCTGGGATCCAATGAGCTGTGGGAAACATATTTTCAACCATTTCTCCCAGGCCCATGAAGTAGAGTGCTGTTATATTTACAGGGGTCTGTGGAGACCCCCAAAACATGGCATCACAGTCATGTGTCAGAAATCCCTATCATAAATGAGTTGGACAGGATAAACCAACTTGAAAGAGAAAATAAAATATTATAACCCCAACTTGAAAAGAAAATATGGTGCATGGTTTATTGCTGTAGATTATGGAGGAAGAAAGAACTGATTTTAAGTCAAACACAGAAAAGCAGTGACACTCTTTTAAACTCAATACAATATTCAGATGGCAGACACTCGACTTTAGAAAGCCAAACTTTTAGACTCCTGCTATGGTCTATAAAATACATGTAAAATTGCTTTTGCTACATTATTAGTGCTGAATAATTAGTGTGCAATTTTAAAGGCAAGGAATATTTAGGAAGAAAATAACCTTGAAGCCTTGAAGACTCTTTCAAGTCAGAGTCTGTTTGTCAGAATCTCACATTGCTTTGAAAGACATTTAAAGACTGTGGTCTTGGGAAATTCCACTCTGATAAAATGAGGTGAAAGAGAACTAGGAAAGATTTGCAATGTAGGAAACAACTTTAGCTGTCTTAGTGATAAGTTCTACAATTATCAAAAATATGGGTCTTAAATAATGAGATTCCCTTATTTCTAGAATCACCTTGCATTGGGAGTGCCTTCCTTCCTTCCTGAACTCCCTAGCACCTATGCCTAAGTCTCCATTGCTTGCATGTAGTGAGTCATTAACAATTGGTTCAGACACAAAGGTACCAAGGCTGAAAGTGGAAACACTAGGGTGCATGCGAAATATGTTGTTCAGGCTTGTTCTAGTCTACAGACATGAAGGCAATATATACAACCATGACAGGGTTTGCCAGAACTAAGATAGGATGCAATGGATGGGGACTTATGCATTGAGTGGGGGTTGAAACACGTGGCCCCTGAAGACCAAGCTGGTGACACAATTGGATGTGCTAGCTTGGTCAGCCTTATGAAACTGGCTCTTTATTTCTGATTTGCTTGTGAGTCTTGGAGACTGGATAACATGTACTGCATCCTGCCCCATTCAGTCTCACATTGCAGATTTTCCTTTGGGTAAGACCCTGGCAAAACTCTGCTTTTTCTGTCTTTCACATGAACATTTCAAGTCATTAAATGAATAATTTCTAGTAGTAGGAAAGGCATGCCTTCAGTGAAATGGCAAATGCAGTCAATTTTTTGGGTCTTTCAGGCTAAGGCAGATTGTCTGGTGGTCTGATTCAACCTAACTGAATTGACTGAGTCCATTATTAATTATTAACTCACTTGCACATCATTTGTTTACTCATTCATTCAACAAGCATTTTTTAAGTGCCTCCTGTGTGTCATGTACGATGGACGTGACCATTGACCAATTTTCCATTTCAATATCTGTCTAGGCAAGTGATTTATCACCACTCTGGGGCAAAGAAGGTGAATAGGAGAGAGTTTATAGAGTCTCATACTGGGCAAATTTTAGTTTTTATAGAGAAGTGAGTCGGGTGGGTCAGACATCTGTGTGCCAGGCCAAGTTCTATATCCAGCTTCAAATTAAATCTCAAGCTGAAAGGAAATTAAATAAAAGCAACAGCTGTTATTAAAAAAGTGATTTTTGTAATTTTCTAGGAGTACTAAAAAAGAAATTAGTTAATATAAAAGCAATTCATAATTATTTGTTTGTTTCCAGATTACCAGATTAAAAATTGACCGAAACCCTTTTGCTAAAGGATTCAGAGATTCTGGGAGAAACAGGTAAGAATCATTGGGGAAGAGGCACTTCTTTTCTATGTGACATTACTTCCCTCACATCCTGCTGATAGTTGATGGCTCCTGCCTTTTAGAAAACACCTGTATGCTCCACCACTGTGTACACTTCGGCAAAGAGAAATGGATAGCTAACGTAAGAATGAAATTCTTTGTTGCATAGTCTAAATCACCAGATCAAATCCCTCATGCTGTTTTCTTCCCCACATCATATTTAGTAATTGAGTCACTTAAAACAAATTTTATGTTAATTTATTATCATTAAAAGATTGCCATTTTTTCTCTGATAAGTATCTACAGGTGGCTTCAGCACCTGCAGTGATATCTCATATATTTCGCATTCCCAGGAAGCAAGGAGTTGTAGACAAATAACATTTTTTTCAGAAAATTACTACCTTAAGAACTAAAACAGTGTTAAAAAAAAGATAACTGTTTTTCCCCTGGGAAATAGTTCCAAAATATATCAGATGCTTCCTGCTTTAGAAAAGAGAGTTTATAGAATACCCCTTTCTTGATGACTTAGCCTCAGTCATTATGACTAGGTTATTATATAGTGAATCTCTTATTGCTGAAGTTTATAGGACTATTTGCTCCTGCTATAAATGTCCTAAGAGACTGTGTCATTTCTCTGGTTGATACTTCTTTCTTTTCTCTAAATTCTTTCTCACTCCTCCTATATAAAATTAAAAGCTGTTACCTGTGGAAAGTTAGGAGAGAATCAAAATAGGTAGGGAAACCAGCTATATCTAAGATTATTCAATCAAAAAATTTCGTCTTATATAGACAGTATTGAATCCACAAATGTGACACATCTGTCTCATAAAGTGCATAGGCTTTGCAATGACTGTTTATTTTAATAGATTTTTTAAAATAATTTGAGGGCATTTATTTACATTCAAATGACAGATTACCAGGGGTTATCTTTGGTATTCTGTCTGTAAGAGTTTTCTAATAAACCAAAAACTTTAATTTCAAAACATTTCGTGAAATGTGCAGTGCATTATATTAGAATCAAGATTTATGCTAAAAATCGGTTATGGCAATCATTTTCTTTACAAAATGACTTATGAATCACTTCTCTGCTAAACTTATGTATATTTAAAATATATTTAGATTTGAAGAAAATTGTATTCACCTCAGAATTTTTAAAAATTATATATACTGAGAAAAGTAAAAATCACTTAAAATTCCAGCTTGTAGACGACAAAATTGAGCAATATATTTTTGGTCAAGCAACTACTAGTTAGTGGTAGAGCGTAGTAGAACTCAGGCATGTGGACTACATGTCAAATGCTTTCCTTTTGATCATTCTTTGTTTATAACAAGACAAAGGCCCTCATTTTCAAAATTTAGCCAGTGAGGAATGAATACCTATTACTTTCATTTCAGATGGCTCATCCTCTTCCATCCCATTAGCTTATTTCACATGTCCAGGTCAGCAGAATGTGCTTGCACATTTCCTATTGCCTTTTTTTCCAAGGTTCTGTACTATGGGCTAATGGAAGACCTTGTCAGTGATAAGGAGATCAAAAATGAAGCTGGCCTTTTGTAAAGAAGCCTCTAGACCTGTCTTGGTGGTGATTCTTTGGGGCAGGACTTTCATGACAGGCTATTTCTGGAGGTAGGCCATGGCATGCAAGGGCTTATAAGACCTTCAGCTTGGAGTACACGGATAGATTTTTCAGGGGTTTTAGATATTGTAGGTAAAATTGTGTTTGGATGAATAGATGCACATTTTTCCTGGAGAGGGGTCTATATCTTTCTGCAGATTTTCAAAAAAGTCTTAAAGTTAAGAATTTCTGCTCTAGATACAACTCTCTCTCTCTCAAGGGTTCCAACCTACTGGTGTTAGTTATTAAACTATTTCTTTCTTTTTCCTTCCTTCTGTATCTCCAATAGCATTCAGTATTTGCTTATTTTATTCTTCAGCACTTGAAATATTTTATATTCTTTGCTTTTTTCTCCCATTTGAGTCCTTGTTTTTCTGAGTTTTTATTCATTTTTCTAAAGTTGAATTTGATTTCTAAATAAGTGCTTTCCTATGAGCAGGCACCCTATCCTTGGAAATTGCCATCTGAATGTACTTTAACCATTTGTTGTCTGCACTGCAAAGGCATCAAGAAATATGTATGTCAATTATTGATAAATGCAAAGAAGAAAAATAAATCAGATTAAGAGGTAGAGTGAGAGTGGAAGACACTTTTACAGCATGAATAGGGATGGTGTCCTGATAAGATGCCATGAATGTTGCAAAAGAAGCTGCCAGCTATGCACTCCGGGCAGTAGAAACAGCAAGTGCAAAGACAGACGCGTGCCAGGCATGTCTGTGCAACATCAAGGAGGCCCTGTGGCTACAAGGCATGACCCCTGCCCAGGAACATGACTGAGCATCATGAGAATGAAGGTGCTGAGGCATGATTTAGAACAGAAAAGTAGGCTAGATAAGCTAGTGTTGACCAGCATTAGATCTATGTTGTAGGAATTAGAGCCACTCTTTAACTTTGAGAATTAGACTGTTGCATCTTGAAGGATTTGCTGTTGGTTAGGAATTGTGATGACATCTCAGTTCAAGTGCTGAGGCCCTCGTTCCTCTACTGGCTTGAAGGCTGGTGACTGTCTTACTGCTCAGGGCAGACAGTTATGTGTGTGTCCTTCCTAATGGGCTCGGTTCTCTCTAATGGCTCTGGGAAAGCAGAACTATAGATCTTCATTAATCCATTTCACAGCGTTATTTATTTATTCTTTTCTGATACCATGGGAATTCTTCATTATATTCCGTCAAAATCTGAGGGCTACTTTAAGTACTATCAGAAATTTTATCAGTTAACTTACTGTGTTCCAGACCTTTAATTATGTTTTCTCTAATCTTCAAAACAACTCGTATTTTAGAAATGAAGCAACTGAGGCTCAGAGAGGTTGGGCAGTTTTCCTACTGTCACATAGTAAAGCTGGAGCAGGTATTAAAATTGACTCTGCCTGACTTCAAAGCCTGAATGGTTTGTGCTATATCATGCTAACTGTTTACACTTGACTTATTTTGTCTTCAGCAGATATTGAGAACAGAATTCTAACTCTAAAAGGCAGAATCCTACCTCTTAATCTGTGTAAAAACACTATTCAAGTCACCTAGAACCTTTGCTTTTCCAAGTAAAACAAACTGTATATTCTCAGTTTGTCTTCGTCGTCTACTCCCCATGACTTCATTGTCAACTTTCTATCCCCGTGTCAGTAAGTGTTTTCCTAGTAGAGAACAGGAAGCCAGCCTGACCTTCCCTAGCAGGTGAAACTATGATATAATGACATTGAAGTCATGTGTCTCATGATGGGACAAGGATGAATTACTAAAGATAGAAGCCATTTTTGTCCTTCAGCATTCTAGAAAACTAGATTAAAATAAATTGCTACGGCAAGTAAGAGGGCCCTTGTATTTTTCTTTTTAAATATCTCAAAATTACCTGATAATCGCACTTTAATTCTCACTGGCTACCCACAGGATCTGATAAGGGCAACAATTATTAATGCCACTTTGCAGGTGGGAAATATTGATAGATGAGGATATAGAGAATTATTTGCAAATCTTCTGAGAACTGGTGGTTCTGTGTCAGAATCAGGACCCAGTTCACCATCTTCCATCCAGCACCTCATCTATTGCCCTTCTGTGGTAAAAATAAATAAATAAATAAATAAATAAATCTTATAAATCTAAGATCTTCCCCATGCATTTTAGACATCAAGTGACTACTCATGCAGAGGAGCATGGCTTGATGAGTTGCATATAAATTTACCCAAAACATATGGATTACATTTCGTTTAAACACACATGGGCTTAAAAATTAGGGGGGAAAGTGCTTGTCCAATGTTTTTTGGTTTTGCAGAACACAAAACATTTGTGGAAGACTTTGGAGTTACAGAGTTTGCCAAACCTCAAACCAAAACATGTTCAGGTTTGTCGATCTCAATCCATCCTAGTACAATCCAGAGGCTCAAGAAGGGGGGAGTGAGAGGAAAGATGGGGAGGACACAGCTACCCATGACACTCTCCTCAAATGCCTATGAGAGTCTCTCTCAGCCCATAAGCCTCTCACACTCAGAACCATCTGAGTGTGGCCCCCTGCCTGACAGCTCTGTCCTCTGAAATATAGAAAAGAGTGCTTGAGGGACCTGTGGCTGAGCATACTAGCTTCCCATTTTTCATATGTTGATGTAAAAAGACATCTGGCTGGGTGCGGTGGCTCATGCCTGTAATCCCAGCACTTTGGGAGGCCAAGGCGGGTGGATCACCTGAGGTCAGGAGTTTCAGACCAGCCTGGCCAACATGGTGAAACCCCATCTCTAGTAAAAATACAAAAATTAGCCAGACATGGTGGCGCGTGCCTGTAATCCCAGCTACTAGGGGTGCTGAGGCAGGAGGATCGCTTGAACCTGGGAGGTGGAGGTTGCAGTGAGCCGAAATCATGCCACTGCACTTCAGCCTGGGCAACAGAGTGAGTCTCCGTCTCAAAGAAGAAGAAGAAAACAAACAAACAAACAAACAAACAAACAACAACAACAACAAAACAGATATCCATGGAGAAGTCCTCCTGGCTTCTAGCCCCATCCCTTTCTCATTCCTCTCAGTGGGAACCAGAATGACTGACCTGATTGGTGAGTCTGGAGGAAGGAACCCCCCAGATTCTTGCCTGCTTGCCTGCAGAACATACATTCCCAGCTGTCTTTCCATTATGTGGAAAGTCTAGCAGAGGAGGCCTACATTTCTGGGGCATCAGCTTATTTCAGGGGAGTTCAACCTAGCTCATTCAGCCTTCTCACTTATGCCACAACACCCAAACACCTTTATCTATAGTAAAAATGGTATTCTGGTCTCCATGGCATTAGGCTCCTGTGCCTTCCACAGAATAGATTCTGAGCTTGGGTGAAACAAGAGGTGATATTCATTGGACTGTGTAAGACCCCAAGGGGAGCCCCAGTGAATCCACATTTCAGCCCTGTGGTGCCACCATCATTAGAGCCTATTGTAGTTCTCCCTGCTTCTTTAAGAAGTGTCATGTGAGAAGCATAGGAAGGTCTCCACCCTTCAGACTTGACTTATGGAACTGCTACTTTCCATTACCAAGTAATTAAGCCCCTGATGAGAAGTCTTCACTGGGAGCATGCATGTATGTGTGTGTGTGTGTGTGTGAATGTTGAGTGTGCGTATGTGTAAGTAAACCTGTATATGTGTGAGTGTGTGTCTATGTGTGTATGTATAAATATTGTAAGTATTCATATATGTGTGAATGTGTGTGTGTGTGCAAGTATATCTATATATGTGTGAGTGTGTGTGTGTGTGTGTGAGAGAGAGAGAGAGAGGAGTAGGTGTATGTGTGTGTTCATGTTGTGGTGAAGAATAGCAGATGGCCATTTCATCTGGAGTGAAATCACTGACAGATTTTGCTTCCAGGCATTGTCTCTGCAGTGGGAGGGAAATTGTTTTTTTTTTTTTTTTTTTTCTAAGTTGTTTCTACTTCCAGATTTCTTAGAAATGGTGTGGCCCAAATCTGGTTTTGGGTGTGTGTGTGGGATGGGGGCAGCATTCACCTATTATCAGGCATATAGCTCTCAGGCACAATATCCAGGGTTGCCTCTGGGAGATTTCTCTTACTGGGGGAGACAGTAACACTTGCCTGTTTTCAGGGAAAAATAGCTTTTCTCAGCTTGAGATTTTTTTTTTCTTGTCTTGTACTCTGTGTTCCTGGGCTCTACCCTCTACTAGAATATAAGCTCCTGGAAGACTGGGACTGTACCTATTCCAGGTTTCTTTTCTTGTATTTTTTTTTTCCATGGTGCCAGGAATACAGAATAAAACAATAATTTTTCATTTAGCTACAAAACAGTAAAAAGGTATCGATGAATGGCACAGAAATTAAAAATCAGGAGCTCTAGAGAGAGAAAGCCCTATCCCAGCCAGGGGGAAATCAGGTAGATCAGCAGTGAGGAGCTACTTTTGAACACCACATAAGGAGGGAAGAAGGAGCAAATCTCTAAATAGGCTTAGTTTAAAGATTAATGGCAATTGTGATTAAAGTCAGAGACTGATCACTGCTGTAAGACATTGAGTTAGCCTAACTGTAGGTTAGACACACACACCCTTGAGGCCCTCTGATCTGGCTCTGGGTAGCTGGGGCATGTCTCTGTGTTCTGGCTCCCTGGAGAAAGATACCTAGCAATTTTCAGTGCCTGTGAGCTTCAGGAAAGAAGTGGTTCCCAGAGACTGAGCTAAAGCAGAATGAGGTTTGGTTGAGAAAGGCCACCCAGTAGTGAACCAAGAGGTAAAATTATGTCTTTGAGTATGGCCACCCCAATGGGGAACCTGCACCAAGGAGAAGACAAAGATCCTGAAGCTAAAGACAAAGATCCTGGAGCAAGAGTCTTTGCACTGGGTCTAATTGTCGAGAAGCACCTATGGGAGGTGCATGTGCACACATACCTGGAGAGTCCACTGTGCTCAGCTAGAGGGAGCATGACAACTGCCAAGACCCTGCACATGAAAGAGATAACCAAAGAAGTGGAAAGAAAGAGACTGCATCTTTCATCCCACATCTGATGTGAAAACTTTGTCCTTGATAGGGTGGCTGCCAAGATTTTACAGAAAGCACAAGTCAGCTTGGGAAATTTTATATAATAATTCTCAGGGACTTCCTCCAAAGCAAACACATACATAAAAAAGAGATGATTAAGGTTGTGGTCTGTCTGGGTAGTGAAGGGTTCTATGAACTTGTCTTAAAAGTGCTATGGAGTGAAAGACTCTGGGATTTTCCTCTGAGCCTTCATCCTGTCTGTGACCTTGGGCTTTACCCTTACTCCTGCCTCCATTGCATCTAGTACAGCTGCAGGCGGGACTGTCCCATCTGACACAGTTTCCTCCAGATATTTCCAGCTGGCATGACACCCCAAAGCCACTGCTGTTGGTCCCATGATAGGGCCCAAGTGGAATGGCTCTTCTGTAGCCCAAGGAATTGGTACAACTTTTTAGGAGGGTATGTCTTTCTCTTTGAAATCCACCATTGGAGGCCTGAGCCAGACACTCAAATTCTATAACTTAGAACCTGTCAGAAAGGAGCCATTGTAAGGCTCTGTATCACAAGGAAGTTGTTTTATATGGGTAAGTAGTTTTAATGAATTGCCCCTCACTGAAGAAACAATAGGGCTTGCAGGATGAGGTGCAAGAAGAAATCTGAGTCTGAGCTCATTCTTGGAGTGTTTGCAGCCAGCAGTGCTGTTTGCTGGGAATGTGGTTGGTGGCAGTCCTTCTTGGTGCCTAGTGTCGTTTTACATAACGTGTCAGAGGATGCTGATCTAAAACTGGTGCCACTCACTGCATTATGGGAATGGATATATTTGATCACTGAAAAAGAATGTTTAATGAGGTTGATACTTAACCTGAGAGAAATAATTTCTCTCTAATGGTGGCGGAGAAAATATTTGGGAGTAAAGAACTTTCCCATGATCCCCTCTTCAGCAACTGCTGTCCCATGGTCATGTTTATAAAGAACCACCTCTCTTGGGCACAAATAGGTGTCCCCTGTTGGAGGGCCAGCCCCTCCTCACAACACCCAATGGAAGGTGGAATGTAAGGTGAGGAATCAAAGTGCCTAATAGTAACAGAAGGAAAAGAAGGGACAAGGAAAAGTAGGCTAGGAATTAATCCCAGGCCAGTTTGTTTTTGCTGAAATCTGAAACAACTTGTCATTGGGGGTGGGAGGAGAAAGGGTATACAGAGGATCTCAGTTAAAATTTGCTAATAGAGCTCTCTATTATAACCAAGTAACTCAAATCTTATCTATACCTTTATCTATTAAGTTAAACATAGAAAATTACTGTATTTATAGGTCAAAAATGGCAAAATGCTAGCAATTTCATACAGTTTAACCTCATATATTTATTTTTATCCATTCAAATCATAAGTATACAAGCAATAGTAACAATTATTTCATAGAGTATCTGTGGTCCAAGTTGTCCATTTTTATCTCCAAGTTGATGACATCAATACACTATTTCCCATTTTACTGATGGTAAGACTGAACACTATGAGGTATTAGCTTTCAGAATTTGTAAATCCAGCTAATGACAGCATACAGTGAATGATTTCACTCTTTTCTGCTAGGCATAGCTTGCTAGTCAACAGAAATTGTATCTTTGTTCACCTCTGGCTCCATGTCACTCCTGAAGGCTCATGTAGTGAGCTTAGAGCCAGTGAACTGACCACTTGTCTTTAATTCAACCAGCATGACATCTCAAGTGTCTACCTCACTTTCAATTTCTATATTTTCATTTGGTTTCCCTAAAGCCATTGGGTATATTTGTCCAGCCAATCTCTTTCTACTCTTTCCTGGCACTCTTACCAGCCCCCACAAATTTTGCAAACCCTTTTGTTATCCCTGGCATGGGTGGATTCTGCCATTTAGCAGATCTATGGAAGTAATCAGTGCTGGACACTCCATCAGGCACTACTGCATCTACAATTCAAGGTAGCTGGCCCTGTGCTGGATTCTGGCAGATGATCCAGCTGGACTCCTGCTTTTCATGCAGGCCATAGCTGTTTATCATATTCCTTGGCTTGTGGTCTTTTAGCCAGTACTTAACATTTTTTCTGCCTTATTTGTTCTCCCTCCCTTGTCATGAGCCTTTTCCACAATTGTCCTCTTGGCTGTGTGGCCTTGCCAGAGAAAATTGGCGATCATTTTGTTATCTGTGGCTTTTGCCCAGGGATGGTGTCATCGAACAGAGAGACGTCTTTTTAATGGCTAACATATTTGAGTCTGAAATATCTGCAAGATAATGAGGCCTACAGGAACTTGAGGGACATGTTTTTGTTTCTTTGAGAAGACAACGAAAAATGGAATTAGGTACCATACAGCTCCCTCCACATTTAATCCAGAGCCAGAGGGCTGACAGAACTTTGGATTTCAGCGAAGTAAGAATATATTCTTCTATTATAGGTTACAGTCTGAGGAGAATGATTGTAATTCTTTTGCTTGAGTTAGACCAATGCTCCTCAAACTTTCATTATGTTTTATCTCTTGTTTTGATACATTTTGTCTTTAATCAGTCTGCATTTATTAGGTTAGGAGGAAGTATTATGATTTTCTCCATTTTACAGATAGGCAGACTTAGAAATGAAGAGGTTATATAACTTGGCAAAGGTTGCACTAATAGTCAGCAGGGTTGCAGTTTGAGGCCAGGTAATCTAGCCCCAGAGCCTGTGCTCTTAACCATTATGCTATTTTGTCCCTCATGTGATTTTAGCATTACCGAATTAAAGTTAGACAATGTCAGTTAAATGCAAAGAAACTTAATATTTTAGTTAGCCAGCTTGGTGTGATCATGGGTTATTACTACACTTATTGAGTCAGTGAAAACTCTTTATGGACTGCCATTACTACTGATTCATACTCCAAGGGAGGACAGGGTTCTCAAGTTGGGAATCACTTGGTAAGGAACAATTTTAACTCAACCCCAGGTATCTGTCCATTGGACACTTGTTCTCTCAAGCCATTGCAAGGCACATTAATGACAGCTACTTCATCACGTAGATATACTTATGGTACTATTTAACACCAAGTTTTGAATGATGGTTAGGTTTTTAGTCAATTTGCACACCTCTGCTGGGAGGTCTTTTAGAATATCCCTGGACAATAACATTCCTGAGTAATCTGGATATTTTGATCTGAGTAATTCTATTTCAGATCCAGTGAAGGAGAAAGAAGTATGAAAGGTTTGGCCTTACCTAAACCAAGCAAGAAAATCTATGAATGTTGAGACGTGATAATTATATCTGAAGGAACAGTACATTCTAGTTATATGTCCTTTCAAATACTAGAAGGGAAAAGAAAGGGGATCAGAGGCATAGCGCCACCTATGGGATAAAATCTAAGCACCTATCATGTAATAAATGCTCATGGTGTCTACTGCCCTTCTCCCATTCTGTACCCTAGGCTCCAGTCACCCTGAACTATGTCCCCAAAACATGCCTTCTCTTGCGTACCTCCAAGTCTTTGCACATACTGTTAAGTCTACTAGAAAAACTTTTACTGACTCTTTTCTGGATGGAAAACTGCTGATTACTCTTTAATAGTAAGCTTAAATAACTGGCCTTTTGTGGAATCTTCCTTGAGCTTTTCAGGTGTATTAAGTGATTCTTGCCCAATATTCCATGGCATCTTGGCATACATATCTTCAGTGTAACATCTACTGCATAGTTCAGAAACTAGTCATTTATATCTTGTTCCTTTTTTAAAAACCAAGACAGTCATAAAGGGTAGAGACCCTGTGTCTTTTCTGTCTTTATATTTCCTGAACTTAGCATTATAAGTATTTTTTTCTGGTTGGATAATTCTCTTATTACTTCAAGACCTCTGTCTCAGTAGGCTTCCCTTAGTCCTTTTCCATCTTCTACTGAGAAGACCAATGGCCTTATCAACCTATAGCATATGTTGCCTTTGTTACCAGTGTCACCAGCAAATAGTATGAGGAAGAGTAAAAATTAAGGAAGTCAGAACTAAAGAGAAAATAAACAAAGGAAACATTAAAAAGCAACTCCCTATCTCAAGACAAAAGAAAAGCAGAAATATGTATTGGAGTGCTACCAAGTAGGGTTATGAAAGTTATTATAATTATTGTTGTACTTATCAAATATTTGTTGATCTTTGAAGGAATAATACTACCATCTTTTTTGGATTGGAAATGTTGCAAGGATGTTTTTTTCTGTAGCCTGACTATTTTTCCAAATAAATTGATTTCAAGGCATCATCAATTTGCAAAAGAGTTCCTTGGCTTGTTTTCTCTTCTTCCTCTTTCCCCTTCTCTTCAGCACATTCTGTTGGTTCGGCTAGTGAGCAGCCTGAAAAGCCTAAAGAGAAGAGGCCTGGAAACCAGAGAGGTGATTACAGCCAAAGCACTGAACAAAGGTGGTTTGGATACAGCCTATGTTGTCACTGGAGCTAACAGGGAAAAAATGAGCAAGAGGGGGACACTTGCCAATTTGACCGTCTCTGATTGGAAATCTCAGAGATGACATCAGGTCTCTGGTGTTCAGCAGACCTGAGAGGCTCACCATGTGGAACACGTTAATGGCATACCATTACCTAAGACTGCTTTTTCACTCGTTAGACAATGAATTCACTTTTAAAAACTTGGAGATAAAATTTTATAAAACTAGGGTAAAATGATGACAAATGAGTAAACAATGTGTAGCACAGGGTAAATTTTGACTAGACATCCAACTAGCTGAAGATGTTAATAGGTGGTTGGCAAGAACTCTCATAAGAAAATTTGGGAGGTGAAATGACTCGCCCCTGCGAGGGAACTCAGACTCTGCTGAAGCTCAAAAGTTCTATGGCTGGAATGGAAAAAAAACAAGGAAAATGCAAACCTCTCTGAGCCTGAAGTTAATAAAGGCACAATCACAATCAGCTATAGAAACAATTCCCAAATCTCTAATACTGGAGGATCTCTTCTGTTTTCAGATACTTTATTTTACACCAAGTTGTGTTCCTAAGTTTTAGGCTTAGAAAAATGAATGCTTGTTAAAGTGTAAGAATGACTCAGCAATAAAGCATTCATTCTTCTACTTATTAATTCAATGCATATCATTTGAGATCTTACCCTGTAACCAGCACTGTGCTAGAAAACTGGGCATAGAAGAACATGGGACCTAAGCCCTTGAGATGCGAACATACTAGTGGTGGAGAGAGGTGAATTGTTTAATCTTGCCGTGGCACCACACCAAATATTGATATATAGAACTAGTACGTTCTAATAATTAGATCTATCCAATGAAGCGTAATAGAGTTGAGGACAAATAAAACAGGTAGAATATGGTAAATAACTAGGATTAATTTTTCTAAAAAGCAATACACACTGAATACATAAATAAAATCAATAATATAAATCTATGAGACCAATATTATTCTCTGTAGGATAACACGTATTATAGGATCATTTCTATTATAGAATAATTTATATATATGCTATGTAGGATATATTTACAAGACATAGATCCACTGTGGATTAATAAGACATGATTAGGCATGTATGGTCTTAGCCATTTTTTTTTGGGAGCCATAACCCTCCCCACACAATTCCACTACCAAACTGATCCTTGCTGTAACAGACCCCTGGATGGATTACATATGTGTCCATAGGTGGCATGTTGTACTTTATGTTCTTTAGCTAAGGAAGGTCTCCCTGCTGAGGATGTGGCAGGTGGACTCCTTGTGGGAAATGCCTGTCACTCTCACTATTTACTTATTGGTAATGAAACCAGAGGGTGAAAGTTATATCAGATCAATCAAAAAACTGAAAATTTTCCTGGGGATATATATACCAACAGAGGTGGATAACCATTCAAGATGGTATCATAAGAGGTATGGTAGATGACATCCAAGATTCTTCCTGGATTTAAAATCTGTGATTTTACAACTCAGTTCTTTCAGTTGGATTTTAGATTTGAATTCATGAGTAAATGGTCACTATTCTATATAGAGTTAACCACTTAAATAATATAAAACTATTAACACTTTTGTCACAGTCTTCTTGCCTATTATGAAAATGAAACTGCTATGGTTTGAATACGTCCCCCAAAGTTTATGTGTTCCAAACTTAATCTGCAATACAACAGTGTTAAGAGCTGGGACCTTTAAGAGGTGATTAGGCTCTGAGAGCTGTGCCCCATGAATGGCTAATTAACACAGGAGTGTGTTCCTGATGAAAGAATGAGTTTGGTGCCTTTCTCTCTTGCTCTTGCCCTCTCTTGACCTTCCATCTTTTGCCATGTATGACTCAGCACAAAGGCCCCTACCAAGTGCCAGCACCTTGCTCTTGGACTTCTCAGCCACCAAAACTGTGAGCCAAATAAACTTTATTGTTTATAAATTACCTAGCGTATGGTAGGTTATAGCAGCACAAAATGAACTAGGATAGAAAATGAAGTTCGTTTTCTATTTATTCAACAAATAAAATATTGTCAGTGTATCAGTATATTATTGCAATTTCATAGTCTTCCAGCAGTTTATTATGAACTGAGAAGGGACTGTTCTTTGTCCTTGAGCTAATATTTTGTCCTCATGATCAGTACATGTTCCTGGGAAGAATGAACTAGGAGGTGGAACAATAAAGACTCTGCCATTTTCAGTGAGCCTCCTGTGCCATTAAAGGGAATCCTAAGATATTCTGGTGGGTGGCCAACATTCCAAAACAAAGCAGTAAGACCTAAGCCTGGCCTATCTATTTCTTCTATCCATCCAGGCTCAGTGTGGCTTTATTTGCCTATCCCCTTATTATTCTGAACTCCCTAATTGCCTGGGCTCTTTCTCTCCACAAATAGTTTCATGTACTGTATTCAACATTAATGTAGAGTGACTATGTGGAGATGTCTCCTATTCCTACTTCTAACAGATTAACAGCTAATAAACACCATGCAACACTCTCTTCTCTGAACCTCTTCTTAAAATACAGAGTTTGGTTTGCCAACATTGGTGTATTTAAAGCCTCCAAGATTCCAGGGAAGACTTTAGAAAGTTAACTGTGCAAGTGAGGCCTGTTCAGAGAGGAAATTTTCCAACACAAAGAGTCAATCAGCATATCAGCAGCTCATCTGAGAAGAACCTCAGGGTATCCTATAGTTGTTGATAAGTAAAGGATATTTGTTCTCACCTAAAATAAAATTTCTTTATTCTTGCTGTGTAAGGCTGAAGAGAACTCTGGAAATACATTACCAAGAAAGAAACACAGGCAGCAGAAGTTTCATCTCAAAAGGGGAAGCTAATCCATTTCAGGAAGGGATGCCATATCACCCACCTTCCAGTGACCTTGCAATGGAAAGATTTATGCCATCTGCTCTTTCCTATTCTCCTCCCACCTTTCTCACAGGTCCCACACTTTTCCTCCCTCTATTTAGTTAAGTGAAACAGTTTTTTTTTTAAAGAAAGATCAATAATTAGAAGCTGTGTTCAAAGTTTCAAACAAAGCTGCAGCTGATATTTTGTTTTGAGGGTATGGATATCAGCAAGAATATGTCTGTGATAACCTCAATAATTATGTGAAAATGATGTTTATCAGCACTTGCTTATGTGTTAGAGACATAGTTAATTGAAGGGTAAAAAGACAATATGCACATAGTCCAATTTATGGAATTTCCAATACAAATGAACCAGGAACCTTAAAGGAATGTACTTGTAAAATGTTGGATACTTCCTGAACTCTGACAGTTTGTGATGGCCAAAGGCCAGACTGATTATTAGGTTACTAAAATGCAGATGAATATTTGGAGAAATGTATTAGTCTTTTTGCCTGAGCCATAATTTCTGAGACCAAGCCCTTTCTTTATCTTCAGGTAGGTGTTTCTAATTGCAGCAGAAACCCAAGTCTATTTCATTGCTTACCTCTCCTTTTATTTCTGTTGCCCTACCCATCTCTGTTGATTTAAGAAGCCTTTAAAACCACAGAAGTTTGACAGTTCCATTCATTCTGTACATACCCAAGGTGAGGAGTTGACTCTCGGTCAGGCTGTGTCAGTGCAGTGTGGTAATGATGACGACATTGTTCTGTGCTAGAGAAGCAGTCAGTGTTACTTTCTGCACAGCTGTACTCATGATATTAGCGGCCTTGATCTTTAACACTTACCATGCTTTTTTTCCTGCAGACCAAGCCTCCTTTAAAGGAGGGTCAGAATAAAATTCCATCATTGTTGTAGATTTGCTTGCAAATGATCTGAATTGGGTTGTTATTCCCCCTGCAGTCCAGCATCATTGTACCTTGAATTTTTTCACCCTAATTTACCCTGATGGTGGTAGCTCTTAGTACCTATGCTTTTATTACCTGTTTGACAGTCCACCTCTGGATCTCTGAAAAGTCAATGCATTTCTTGAAATTATTTATGACTTCCTTTGCTGGCTTTTCTCTCATCAGAACTGGACTTGAAGCCATCATGGAGACGTATGCATTCTGGAGACCTCCTGTGCGCACACTCACCTTCGAAGACTTCACCACCATGCAGAAGCAGCAAGGTAAAGCCCTGGAGCAAGGCGTCTGCTTAGTGATAGGGCCAGGGACAGAGTGGGAGCTCAACTGAATATAGCACATCTGGCCTCAGGCCAAGATGTGGGTTATACCAATTCTCCTGGAATGAAGAGAACTCAGGAGCTCTGTAAATAACCAAAGCATCACCACTTGGGTAAACAAGCTGGGTCCAAAGGCAGCATTTCATCTGGCATTCAAAATGCTCTCTCCCTTCCTAAGAGTGCAGCTATATATTTATAATGATGATGATATTATTATTAATATTGCTAAGCATTCACATATGCCTTGGTATTTGAAGAGATTTTCTTAATAACTTCATTTATTCCTCATGGTAGCCTTCTCAGTTTTCTTAGAATAAGAAAAGTTTTGTGATGAGCAAAATCTTAGCTCTGGACAATGGGAATAAATTGTATCAGGTCTCAAGGTGAGGAATGGGCTGCTGCAAGCCTATCTGAACCTTGCAACTTGTGTTCTTTCCTTTTTTGCTTATATAAAACAACACCCCTCTCAGTTGGTGAACTAAATAGACTTTCCCCCCTACTGCTTTGAACTTTGTGCTTTTTATCCAATTTATAATTTTTCTTTCCTCACAGCTCAGGTTGGGAAACCTGTGGCCAGATGGGTCGTGACTTATTTCAGATTTTCTCAGTCTAGTCTGTAGCTTTCCCAGGCATAGCACCCATATATTATATTTAACATTCCCTTTTCAGGGGAGCTTCTAACATTTTGCACGCTGAATTAGGTTTGTAACCTAAATTGCTGAAATCTGTCAGGTTTTAAGATGAGTGTAGTGATTAAAAGCATAGACTCTGGAGTTAGTCTAGGTCTAGGCTAGGCTCTTATCACTGATCCTTTCTAGCTTTGTGACCTTGGTCAAGTCCCTCAACTTTTCTGACACCCAGTTTTATCATCTGCATTATATGGAAAAGTAGAATCAAATAGAGTTCTTGAATTAAATGAGATACTGTATTTAAAATCATGGTAAGCATTTAATACAACTAGTTATTATTGTCTTCGTCATCCTCATTATCTTCACTTTCAAGGCCCTTATGTCCCTGTATGTAGACACTTAAGCAAAGATGTGTCAGGACCAAGGAATATTGCCTTTCTGATGATTAATTATTTAAAATATGATTATTCATTTTCACAGGGATCTGGTGAAGTAAGTGATCCAGAATTTCCATCTCTGTTATATATTCCTCCCTACAAAGCTGTGATTAGAAGCAGAGTCTATAGTTATTCAAGGTGTCACCACAGCTTTGAGGCCCTCATGGATGGCCATTAAGAGACAGGGGCTTAAAGGGACTCAGGAAAATCTAGGCCCTCATCTTTGATGGTCATGAATTCTCTAAATTGAGGCAATTTACTTCTATTCCTGCATGCCAGTTTTCTCACCTACAAAAGAGGGATAATTTTTTGGTGTGAGGAAATTTATATAAACATGCTGTGTAGACAAAAATGTGTCATTGATTTGATTTAGTTCTGTGGTGGCTTCTTTGCTTGTCTGGCCTTGCTTTACTCATTGCCTTTCCAAGCTCTAGGTAAGCAGGAGTTTGTATCATGGAGGCTGGTCGGAGAAGGTTGGCAGGGATATTGCCAGTTCCAGAGGGCAGGCATTAATGGCAACAATTGTGTTCAATGCTGTATCCCTAAGATCTACTACAGGGCCTGGCACCCAGTACGTACCCAATGAATAGTGAATGGGATCACTTGCTGGCACTGTGGCTCAGGTGGGCAGAGCCACTCTCAAACTTCATCTTGGAGCACAACCACCTAATATGTATGTAGACATGGACATGGAGTGATCATTGAGGGTGGCCATTGGGCAGGCACAGACACAGAAAGCTTGCATGGGTTACTTAGATGTGCAGCATAGTAGGTTTCATGGTACTTATAACTAAAATTTTACCAGTATGAAGGGTTATTATCGACATTTTGAAAACAATGGTTTCAGATAAACTGAACTTTCAAAACACTTCAGTGACCCTCACTTTTATCGGAAGAGAAGAAAGAACTTGAATTATTGGATACATATGGTGATGGGATGGGGTTAGAGAAAAAGCCAGGACTCTATTAAATAGTTTAATTGGAATATATTTTTGAAATATCCACTGAAGTTGATCCAGATTCTCATTATTAAAAAATATGTGGCTTGGTTTCTTGACGTTAACAAAGGATGTAAAACCAACAACACCCATCCCCTCTTCCCTTAAGAACTAAGAGTTTCAGTGACTCTGGACAGTATCACTCATAAAATGAAGAGAAGAGACACAGCCATGCATGCTGAACTGCTTTGCATCTTAGAAGGAATAGAGAGGAATGAGCTTCTAGTGGAAACTGCAGTGGTAGGTTATTTTTTACAGCAATTCCCTTTTAATGAGGTGAGTATTGGCAGTGTTTGCACCAAACCTAAGATTGGTGCCAAATATTGACTGACTTATCCAATTGTCCATATTACCTCATTGTTTCAGCATATGAATATCTGTCATGTCACATAGCAGTCCTAGACAGTCTTGTGCTGCTACTGGTGAGGGTGGATCTGTCTTTCTGCATAGATGAGGTTAAGAATGCTTTTTCCATCCTGCTTTGCTGCCATCTTTTATTTCTCTTGTCATTAAGACTCATCTGCTGATAAAACTTTGAAGAAAGCACTTCGGTAAATTTTCCACAGTTTTTCAAAAATTCAAATCTTTTTATTTTTAAAATCACATTGAATAGAGTATTTTAAATAGTTGTTTTAGGGAGAAGAATGCATGAGATTCATTATCTTCTGCCTTTGACACAAAAAAGAAACTGAGGCATGACACAGTCTAGTACAGGGGTGTCCAGTGTTTTGGCTTCCTTACACCACATTGGAAGAAGAAAAATCGTCTTGGGCCACACATGAAATATACTAAAACTAATGATAGCTGAGGAGCTAAAAAAAACTATAAAAAAATCTCATAATGTTTTAAGAAAGTTTACAAATTTGTGTTGAGCTGCATTCAAAGCTATTCTTGGCTGCATGTAGCCCTTGGGCCATGGGTTGGACAAGTCTGCCTTAGTATCATATCTGTAGTCAAGTGGTGGCCGAGCTAAGTTCAGAGTACCAAGGCAGATCTCTTATTTGACAGGACAGTTTCCTTTCCACCAGATAACATTACTTTTCTTGTTCTTTCTTACTACAGCTTTAATTTTCCACAAAGATTTTAGTTTGCTCTTCCTATTGATGGTTTTTATTGTTCAACAACTTGAGCATTAACTCTCAATAGGTCAATATGTTTTTTATAAGTCCAGTATATGGTCTTCAAATGTCTTCAGTTAGACTCAAGGATGTTTATGTGTTTGGGGAGTCTAGAGAGGCTGGAGGTTCTGGAGATGAAGATTCTATCTCAGGAATGGCTTTTGCCTGAACACTGCTAGTGACAAGGAGGAAATGAACTAACCAGGCAAGTTATGCTTGGAGAAAGTGACTGAGGCAATGTAAACATAGAAGGAAAAGGAAATAAGAGTCCAGGTCAGTTATAGCTAAATGCAATGCAATCCTGTTGTTGTTCTGATGGATATCCTTGAATAAAATCTGTGCTTCAACTTCCTCATGTATATAATGGAGCTATTTGAGTGGCCAAAACCGAGAGCTTTATCAGCAGTGACTTCAAGCTATTTGATAACTGTTGTTCTAAAAGGAATCATTCTGGACCAATGACACCAGAACTGCCAACTTTCCATCTGTGGACATGAGGGGACCTGCCATTTACAAAAGCTCTCCATTCCCCAAGAGAGTTGGCAGACATCACTACAGAGCTCAGTACCACTGGGTGTTTCAGTGTTTGTCAGGCAGTTAAAGAGTTAGGATTATGAGGGTCTCTATTGATGACTGAATTTTCATCAGTTTGACTTGTATTAGTTGAGGTTGGTTAGTGAGAGGGATCAGCTACTGATCAAGTCATACAAGTAAGATACTGAGAAAGAAGAACAATTCAGTGGACATGAGCCACTGAACTATGACGTCACTGTAATGATCAAAACATAGCTGATTTATACAGATTTCATTTATCACTGAGGTGAGGAATAATGCCCATACATATGGCTTATCACATAGAATTTTTTTTAAAGCACTCCCTTTTTAGCTATAGAAGAGCAATATCCTAATTCTGCACTATAATCGTGAAGAGCTACTGATAGGGGGTAGGGAGCATCTCAATTCAATCCATTAAAACAAACAGTAATTGATTACATATTTTGTTTTGTCCCCAAAGTTCCTTATGCTCAGCATGTCCAAAACCGACTCATCATCTACTTCACAGCCTGGTGCCCTCTCCATGGGGAAGGAGAACACTCGATATCCCGGAAGTTTCCCTCCCTGCCCTACCCCCATGCCCAACCATTACTAAGTTCTTAAATCTGTCCACATCTCTAACCTTCCTTGTTACCATGCCACTCTTCACTGACGTCACCTCTCACTGCATGACCATAATGTCCTCCATAGTTCCCACATTTTCTTCCAAGCCATTCCTCATGTAGAAATGAGAATCATTTTTTTCAAAACACACATCTTTGCACCTCAAACTTCTATCTCCAGTCTGCTTAAAGCTGCTCAATGGCCACAGTTTACTTTCACCTATGAAAGACAGACCTTGCATGTTCTGGCTTTTGCTGCCTCACCTCTAAAATAGGGATAATTACAATGAGAATTAATGAATGTAAAGTGCTTAGGAAAGAGCCTAGGATTTACTGAGTGTTCAAAAATGTTCTCTATGATCATCCTTATTATTGCTATTATTACTACTCTAGCTTCAGCCTAGATCACCTCCCCTCGTTCTCTCTGTTGTTTCAGCATCACTCATCTTACTTCCCTTTCTCAAACATGGTGTGCTCGTTCCTGCCACGTTGTTCTCTTTCTCTGGAAGGCTCCTTGCTACCCACTTGCCTTCTTAGTGCTATCTGTCTTTGAGATCACAGATTAAATATGACTTCTTTGGGGAAATTCCCTGCCATCCAGAGTAGGCCAAGTCTCCTTAAGGTGAGCTCTTGTTTATTTGTGTCATTCTTTCATTAATGTCTCTTATCCACATTTTTCTCACTATTTTTTTTACTGCATGATTAAATCCTTGGGTCCAAACACTCCCTGTTGGTTGAGCGTATATTTAGTACTCAAATAGTGATTGAATAAGTGAATAAACTCTGCTAGGTTCTGTATCATAGGGACTAACATCAATGTGTTTGGCAAAAATTAACCAGAGACAACTTTAGGATAAAATTTGAAGGGCATGATGATTAGAAAAGAAAAAAGAAGAAAATAAGTTTTGTAAAGGATAGTGAAGAAAGTACTCAAAATTCTTTTCTTTTCCTTCCTTCCTTCCTTCCTTCTTTCCTTCCTTCCTTCTTTCCTTCCCTCCCTCCCTCCCTCCCTCTCTTCTTTCTTTTCTTTTTTCTTTCTTTTCTTTTCTTTTCTTATTCTTTTCTTTCTTTCTTTTTGACAGAGTTTTGCCCTGTCACCCAGGCCGGAGTTCAGTGGTACCATCTCGGCTCACTGCAACCTCTACCTCCTGGGTTCAAGCAATTCTTCTGCCTCAGCCTCCTGAGTAGCTGGGACTACAGGTGCACACCACCATGCCTGGCTAATTTCTGTACTTTTTGTAGAGACAGGGTTTCACCATGATGGCCATGCTGGTCTCAAACTCCTGACCTGAAGTGATTTGCCCACTTTGGCCTCCCAAAGTGCTGGGATTACAGGCATGAGTTACCACACCTGGCCCCCAAAATTCTTAAGTGAAAATAATAAGATAGTAAGTTGGGAACAATTATTTATGGTCTCAGGAATCCATATGTCAGTGCATATAATATGAGGAGTGAGTAAAATGACCTTGAAGCTTTAAGAAGTAAGAGTCACTTGTTCACTCATGCAGTCAATTAACATTAGCGTTTCTCATGCTGTCGTGGGTAATGTTAAGTCTTCTTGGGACAGAAATAATGACAAGAATAGTAAATTAAAGTGATATACTTTGAAAGAAATAAACCCAGTAGGAGAAAAAACATGAGTATTACTGTTAGGGAAGACTACAAACTTCACTGAATTCTAGGCATCCTAATGTTATTCCCACAAGATCACACCATTGTTTTTCCTGCTTTTATTTATATATTCTTCCTTTTATGTCTTATCTAACTGCATTTCACAAACCTATCAGAGAATGTCCACTTTGATGTCTTTGGACACTCCTCTTTTATCTTCTTACCATTTGTGGTGTTATAATTGGTTTTTGAAATTACCTTTTTGTTTAGATTTGTGCATTTCTTTCTACTGAACTTTTAGAAAACTTAAAAAAAATAGCAGCTGTTGTTTTTCTATTCTGTACATTATCTTCCTTATTTGTCATGGACACTAATATGAAAAAATCATCTTGAAAAGTTGCCAGCATTTTTACTTCATAGTTTAACCTGTTCTTATTGATCAGAATGAGGCCAGCAACCATTTAAGAGATTATGTATTTTTCTAAAGTGAAGTCACTATCTTATTAGATTTTTTTTATAGAGCTAGATGTCTATTTACATAGCTGAAATCCCTTGTTCCTACTCATAGGTAATTTATCATGTCTTAGGAAGGAATCATCCACAGCTTCCATTTGACATAGTGGTTCATAGTCTGGTCCTACCATTCTCATTTTTATTTCTCTCTCTTCCAGCTTTACCTTAAAATTCCTACCCCTTCAGATTCATAGTGGAATTACCTATAGAATTAGGGAAGTATATCAATTAGGATTCTTACTGTTGTAAATAAAATAAAACCCAAATGGCAAAGCAAAAAAGAAACTCATTGGGTCATGAAACTGAAATGACTCAAATATCCAGTTTTAGGCAAAGCTTAATGTAGGCACCCACAAAAGATCATCAACTCCATTTTTCAACTTTGCTCTCTATCATCCTGACTTTATTCTCAGTTTCCCCGTGGTATGAACATGCTTACCAGAACCCCTGGCCCTACATATTTTGAGGTTTAAATCTGATGGGAAAAGGCATGTACCTTTCTCCTAAGATTTCTACCGAAATCTCATTGAGTCTAATTGTCTTTAATCAAGTCATCTCAATTTTAATTACTGTAGTAGGGGGGAATATGATGCTTTGATTGTCCAGGCCTGAGTCACATGCCTTCCTTGAAGGTAGGGCTGAAGCAGTGAGAGTGGGAGAAAGTGTGTAGTAGTGGGAAAACTAGATACTGTTGCCAGAAAGAAGCAGATGAATTCTAAATGAAGATAACAGATGCATGCTGCAGCAAGGAAGGCAGCAAAACAAGTAGGGGAGAAAACAATTAAGTTAATGGAAAGTGAAGAAATGCTGCAGTCCACCTAAGGAATGTGGTAGGTATAAAATAGGACCATCTAAGAAGCAGAGACACTCAGAGCACAGAGTACCAATCTGCAAAATGAGAATTGGATGAATATATTCAAAGCAATTTTAAAGAGAAGGAGTTTAGGTCTGTGCATACCTTTAACTTTTATGGAGAATGATTCACTAGGAGTCTTTCTAAGATTGAAACCATGCAATTCCTATTAGCACTCTAATGTTCATGTTTGCATTATGAGGATGGTACTCATCTCGACTAAGTAATTCTTTTGTTGAGATGAACAGTGCCGTGCTCATTAGACTTTACAATCTCTGGGTTTATTCTCTGGGATCAGTCTATAGGGTGCTGATATTTTACCTCTTACCTGTTTGAAAGCCTCAAAGAAGACTTCTCAAGGCTACACAGTCAATCAGCACTCCTCAGAGACAGATGCCATTGAATTATACAAGAGAAGAGTCTGGCTCATGGAACAAAGTAATTACATGGAAATTTATTCTTTACTAGCCTAGATGGGGTTTTGCCTTACTGTTTTTCAATTTTAGGGGAGGAGGAAGAAAAGCACAGCAAAATAAATCGAAAAAGAAGCTGTATGTGAAAGCCCTCATATTACAATCTGGAAATGATCAATTTAGAGATGCAAAAGTCAGCAGGTTTAGTATTCAGGATTTTCATGGTCACGTTTAACTTGTCTTTATGGTAAAAACAAGTATATTCTAGGTTATTGTCCTCGTACGGAATTACTGCTAAATGTATCCTTTTTGGTTATTTTGGCCATTAGCCTTGGATATTGGAGCAAGTTAATGTCATATATGAATTTTCATGTGTGCCGCCTCATATTGGCCCATAGATGAAATAGGATGAAAGGAGCTGGGGCTGTAGGAGATTGATCCTACAGATCCTATAGTACCTACAGATCCTACAGATGCTACAGAACTCTTGAAAGTTTTAAGCTACTTAGGGCATTATATTTTAATCACTTCTCAGAAGTGAATTAAGACCTCTAAGGATAGTGGGAAAAACACCAGTCTAGCTACTTGTGTTCTGTCAATCCCACTTTGCTTCATTTGAGGAAAGATGGAGACACGGGCAGCCATTCTTGTCCTGAACTGGAAGTGAGGGAGGAGGGACAGATAATTCAGAGAGGAACCAGAGTTAGGTTAGCCTTTGGGAATATGGTACAGGTAGGGCCATAGCTGCTACCTGGCCTAGTGCTCCATCATTCACAGTGATTGAGGTTCCTCTAGCGTGTAACAACAAACATGTAGTTGTTGTGACATAATGCTCACCAGGGTGGGGAGAGGCCAAGATGCTTAGCTCCACAGACAGAGGCCAACACCGCAGAGCCATTCTCATTAGAACCCAAGTTCCTTTCTCCTTCCTTCACTCTTCTCTTATAGAAGAGAATAGTTAATGCTTATGTGCTGGGATAGGTGCAGTGGCTCACGCCTGTAATCCCAACACTTTGAGGCTGAGATAGGAGGATTTCTTGAGCCCCGGAGTTTAAGACCAGCCTGAGAAACATAGTGAGACCCCATCTCTACTAAAAATTATTTTTTTAAAAAATTAATGCCTATGTGCCAAATACTGTTATGAGCACTTTGTAATATATACTATTATATCTTATCTATTTCTCAAAACATCTCTACAAAATAGATATTGGCAATTCCTTAAAATGTAAAAGGCTTGGAGATGCTAACTTGCTAAGGTTCTGTCCCTAATCAGTAAGACAGCTGGGATTGGAACTGGGTTTGTTTGACCCTATACAACACACTCATCCATTAAATAAAATTTCTGTTAAGATGCTCAGACACTTGGGACCTGGCAGGTACAGAGGGGAGGAGGGCACAGGGAAGAGAGGCATGCTTTGCTTTAAGAGGCAGCGCTGACCCTCCTGTATCAGTATGGCCTGGCCTGGACTGGCCTCCCACCCTGCCCTAGCTTTTCTGTGATGAAAATCTCTAGTCAGCCAAGTGTTGAAAATGAACAAGGAGGATGGGCTCCCTCTTTGTGCTCATTTTGCACTTGGCCGGAAGTTCCAATCTTGTTTAACAGTTGACAAGCTGTTAGATCATAGGAGGAGAAAGACTTGTCAGTATCTCGGTTTGCTTCTCTGCAAAATGAATACCATAGTCTTCTCTTTCTATGGGAACTTTGAAAAATAGCTGTTATCTGTATTGAGTACTTTATGTGCACAAGAGCATTTCTTCAAAGTGCATGGAAGCAAGGTGACCTTCTCTTGGACAGCCTTGCCCCTGCCTCCTTCAAACAGTAGTTCATATGGAGGCTTCGCCCACTCAAGCTCAGCAGGCCACCAAGTCTCATTTCCAGTGAATTTCATTTAAAAGCCCAAGAAAGCTGACTACAAACTTTTTAACATGTGCCTCTCATCTGGTCAGCAGAAATCCCTGTAACTTGTTAATAGTTCCACCCCCCACCTTTTTTTTTTTTTTTGTCTTTTTGTAGTGAAACCAATTGAGGCCTTAAATCAGTACCATTCGTTCCATCTTGGGCCATCAGAGAAAACCATTTAGAGTTGTAGGAAGTCATCTGCTCCATCTTGCACTTCCTGCTGCAGGGCTAGGACCAGTGCCTGATAGAAAACACCTATAACAGGACAGTATGGCATGCTGAACAGGTGGTCTCCTCAGGGACCACATAAACACAAGATCAGGGAGAGCAAGGATGAACTTTCAAAGAGAAGTGACCAGATACCTATCCCATAAAACACAAATCTCTTTACAGCTGGAGTCAGGTTTCTCCATTTGTGCCATAGCATTTATTTCAGAGAAGCTCATGGCATTTAGAGTGGAAAATAAGGAAAATGTGTAGGATGCCTCAAAGAGGAGCCACACACTTGAAATGAATCCTTGAGATTTCTGCAAGGCACAGAAGGCCTGGCCATTCAGCTATATAGAAACAAGACAGATGAGATGTTCTTCCTCCTCCTTCTGGAGTCTTCTCCTGCCAGAGATCCTTTATTATATTAAAATAATTCCATGGAAAGTACTTGTTGTTGGCAATTCACACTTTATATTACTTGAAACTTCAGTTACAGATAAACTGAGAAGGAGAGAAACTGAGGCCCACTGGTTCAAGCCCCTGATTTCACAGCTAATGAGAATGAAGAGGTGGCCTGCATTGCTAGTGGTCATGAGCTGGACAGAGGTTAATAGGCCTAGAATCAGGCTCAGGGCTCTTTCCAACATGGCCAGCTGCTGTCTTCCTTCTCCCAGCAGTATTTACAATGTTGGCCTTCTCTCAAATTGTGGAATAAAAATCATTTTACTTTTCTTAAAGGATTTTAAGTTGAGTATTAGAAAGGAGGAAGGAGAAGTTTCTGAAATGTCTCTAAAATCAGCAGCTATTTATATCTAAATGCAATTCTTCCTTGAAAGTTCACTGGGGAGAATTCTTTTGAAATTCTTTTGTTATTAGTTAGGCTTTGTCAAAATTTACCTCTGAAGAAATTATTATAATAACAAGGGCCAAATTTGTACTTCTATAGCCAGCACTACTACCTATGTCCATGGATGTAAGCTGAACGCTTTTTTTTTCCTGTTAAAAATTAACTTTGGGTTCCTCTTTGAGGGCATCTGTCTCTTAATTGACACATCTGGGACCCCTGTGTCCTTAGCACACTGTGGGTGGTTTCTTTGTATTCCAGTGTCTCTGGAATCCTGCTTTTTTTTTTTTTTTTTGAGAGAGAGTTTCGCTCTTGTTGCCCAAGCCAGAGTGCAATGGCGCTATCTTGGCTCACTACAACCTCCGCCTCCTGGGCTCAAGAGATTCTCCTGCCTCAGCCTCCCAAGTAGCTGGTATTACAGGCGCCCGCCACCACACCCGGCTAATTTTTGTATTTTTAGTAGAGACAGGGTTTCACCATGTAGACCAGGCTGGTTTTGAACTCCTGACCTCAAGTGATCCACCTGCCTTGGCCTCCCAAATTGCTAGGATTACAGGCATGAGCCAGCGTGCCCAACCCCTGCTAGTTTTTATAACATTTTCTTCACTAAGAAAAACCTTATTCCTGCTCTTTTATACCTAAAATGCCCTTTACCCTTTTATAATGCTCAGCTTCTAAGAGTCCCAACATGAGTGGGTAGGTGATCTAAAGGATATTACATTCCTTGGGGGAATCACAGCTCTTGACAATGCTGGGAAATTCCTAACCTTGTTGTGAAGGAGGAAGTTACATCATGGAAGATTCCCTATGGAAGACAAAGCAGCTGCTCTTTCCAGAATTCAAATAAAGGGCCCCATAGCCCTAGCACACACCCATGTCTTTAACTTCCATTGGATGAGACAGGAGGCAGATGCTGCACTGCTGCTTCCTGACTTTGGGAAAGAGGAGGCTCGTAAAGGTCATTTTTGGCCTTCTTAAACTATCTGAGAACACACTGAAGTAGGTTGGATTGAACTGGTCCTGTCTGTTGGTGCATCATCTACCTGTCTAGCACTAACATTCGCACATCATAAGATCAACTTGCTCAAATACAGATTTAGGGACTTTTGGAAATGAAAGGAATCTGGAGTTCCTCTAACCCAAAGCGTGGTCTCTGGACCATCACCTGAGAACTTGTTGGAAATGCAAATTCTTAGGCCCCACCCCAGACCTACAGAATCAGAGACTCTAGGGATGGAGTCAGCAATCTACGCTTTAACAAGCCATCTAGCTGATTCTCATACACACTCAAGTTTAGGAAGGACTATTCTGAGTACTTAGAAATGAGGAATTTGGGTTGTGTGGTTGGTTCTTAAGCCACACTGCACATCTAGGGGAGCTTTTAAAACAATACTGATGTGGAGGTTCCATGCCCAGAAACTCTCCTTTAGTTCATCCAAGGTAGGATCCTGGAACATCAGCAGTTTTAAAAGCTGCCAGGTCCTCTATGCCTGAGAACTGCTGATCTAAGTTGATTCCTCATCTCTAGATGAAGAAACTGTAACCTGCAGAGGCTAAGTGATGTGCCTAGGGTTACCTGGGCAGTTAGTGTGGCAGAGTTCTGAGCAGACCCAGATCTCCTGACTCTCAGGTCAGTTTAAGGCCTTTTTGGCTTCTTGTTCTGATAAATATTAAAACTCTGAAGACTCCATTTACAGTCTTTATTCCAGTCTCTGAGAATGGGCACAATCCTATAAAAGGAGATCAGCAGAGCCTCTGGTTCATAATGATTTTGTTTTGGGTTAGCCTTGCTTTATTCTAATCTAGCTCTTACAATTGTGTTCCCAATGTCTTCCATGTGATGCAACTTCAATCTCATACCCCAGGCTCCACTGCTCTGCACCCCTAGGCCTCAATTTTGACTTGGCATTCTCTTCCATTACCCCATCTCCTCCGAGATTAGGGTCCTGCTTTGGTGTCCTGCATGTTTGGCTGGAAGACTAAAAATGGCAAAGTAGGCAACAGCCCTTGAATAAAATACATATTTAAAGCATTTTCATTAAGAATGGGAAAAACTGAGCTAGTGGATTTTAATGCTGACATCAGAGTTCTTATTAGAAAGTGAATTTGATGGTGAGAAATGGCAACGTGAATCTTGGAAGGTTTATTGTTATTTTTATACAAAGGACTTACTAAGGCTCTTACAGAGAAAACAAACAAAATAATTTGGTGTTGTTTTTGATTCTTCTGGAGTGTGTGTGTGTGTGTGTGTGTGTGTGTGTGTGTGACTGTATGACTGTATGTGTCCACAGGTGGAATCACTTAGCATAGGTCTGCTGAGTTAAGAGGAAAAATGATTTTGTAAAAATCAGCCCTATCTTGGACATTTGAAGGCACCTCTTGTATGGCTTGCATGTGACTTAGGCAGACTCATCTTAAAAGACTCTGTCTCAATAGTATTCACCTTTTATTTTTCAGGAGGCAGCACAGGCACATCCCCAACCACCTCCAGCACTGGGACGCCATCCCCTTCGGCTTCTTCTCATCTTTTATCTCCATCCTGTTCTCCTCCAACTTTTCATCTGGCCCCCAACACTTTCAATGTGGGCTGCCGAGAAAGCCAGCTGTGTAATCTAAACCTTTCTGATTATCCACCATGTGCCCGAAGCAACATGGCTGCCTTGCAGAGCTACCCAGGGCTGAGTGACAGTGGCTACAACAGGCTTCAGAGTGGCACCACTTCAGCCACTCAGCCCTCTGAAACCTTCATGCCTCAGAGGACTCCATCCCTGATCTCAGGAATACCAACTCCTCCCTCGTTGCCTGGCAACAGCAAGATGGAAGCCTACGGTGGCCAGTTGGGGTCCTTTCCCACTTCCCAGTTTCAGTATGTCATGCAGGCAGGCAATGCTGCCTCCAGCTCCTCATCACCACACATGTTCGGGGGCAGCCACATGCAGCAGAGCTCCTACAATGCCTTCTCCCTTCACAACCCTTACAACCTGTATGGATACAATTTCCCCACTTCCCCTAGGCTAGCTGCAAGCCCAGAAAAACTGAGCACCTCTCAAAGCACTTTACTCTGTTCTTCTCCTTCCAATGGGGCCTTTGGAGAGAGGCAGTACCTGCCGTCAGGGATGGAGCACAGCATGCACATGATTAGCCCTTCACCCAATAACCAACAGGCAACCAACACTTGTGATGGCCGGCAGTATGGGGCAGTTCCAGGCTCCTCCTCCCAGATGTCCGTGCACATGGTTTAAAGGCCAGTCCAAACACCACGGAGCTTTTGGCAATCAAGGCCCCAGAGTCTCCGTGGTCAGATCCTCCTCTTCGGGAGTCCAGTGCCTTTGGAAAACAGGAACTGTGTATTTTTTTTTTTTTTTCTGGAGGAAAACATATACCCAAGAACAAGAGACACCTTTAAGCCAGTGAAGGATACTTGCGCTAGAATCATCCACAACTCAGTGGCCGTTCTTCTGCCTTCCCAGACCTTAGTTTTATAAAGCATTGTCTGTTCCAGAGTGGCCTTTGAAGAGACTGAATAATCACTTCGTCATAATGTTAAGGGAGATGCTAGTGTGTGGCAGCCGTGAAAAGTTACACATACACACCCACATACAGACAGACCTACCTATACATACATGCACACACACATATATATTCATACACAATTCATACATATGCAATCATACATGCACACTGACTCTGAACTGGGTGAACTCTGTGGAGGGAGGCCCAGAATGGGTGCTTTCACCAAGAATTTGTCTATGTACAACTCTAGATGGAGTGGGCCAGCAATAGCTGCCAGTCTTTCTCCCCTGCAGCTTCCTCTGCTTCTGGAATGAACCATGTATCCTGGAGACCCTCCCCATGGATAAGAGTGGAAATACATCAGTACAACTGGACTTGGCTTCTGGAAAAAGATTGCTTTTGAACTTTGGCTCTCTTCACTTGTATGCTATCATTGATATTCCCAGTGGTGCCCATGGAAAGAGGGAGAAATGAGCAGCTGAACAGGAGAAAGACAAACAGAAAGAATAGAGAAGAGGAGTGAGGTGGAGAGCAAGACTGACAGAGAAAGTGTGAGCAATGATGAGAGTTTTAATTCACCAAGGAGATAGGTTTTTGGTTTGTCCCCCCAAACCCCGCCCACCCCACTGTAGGCTATAGAAAGAATCATGGCATTACTGAGGAGTAAACCTCTCTGGCACACTGAGCATGGTCAGGGTATTGGTCAGAGGGACAGAGCAAGGAATGCATCCTGAGCCCACAGCTTTGACCACTGCGATCCAGAAGAGAGGTGCACTGTGTGGGAAGTGCTGATTCCACAGCATGCAGCCTGGTAGGGGAAGGAAAATAAAAGGGTGTGAAGAAGGAATAGTTTTATAATCTCTGAAGATGATACCAAGAGCAGAGGCAACAAATAGAGGCCTGGCCTCCAGGTGCCGGATCCAGACACCTGACCTAGAATGCCTGCCCGCTACCCTTGTGGCAGGAAATATCCCCTCATGTCCCAGGGAATTGCAGATGGGTCTTCTATACCTTTCTACCTGCCCTTAGATCTCCATTTTTATCAAACAGTACATTGCATTTTGAAGTTTTGGGTTTTTTCCTTCATCTTTCCCTTTCCCTTCGAGTCTTTTAATGGTAAGAAAGCAAGTGAAGCTTGGTGCAAGCTAAAATTTTTAAATGGTGTGGAAATGCAAATAATACCAAGTAAAATAATACAGATATTATTAAGATTTCTGGTTTTGAGGTGTTGTAGATAAACGTATTTATGTGCCTAGTGGGGAATCCAATATTATGAATATGAAAAAGGGGGCAATAAAAGGGTATGTAAAATATGTATGAAGAAAAGGTGTACAAAAATTTGCCCTTATGCACGGAACTCTGTTTCTAAGTGCCAAGCACAGAAAGCCGCTAAATAAAATCTTTGCAATTGTTTTCTGCATGTTTGTTCATACAGAAAAATCAAATAACAGCCTTGTGCATTTTCATCGTGCATTACAGTGAGTATAAAAGTTATATATATATATATTACTGTATGTGATTTTTATATAGACCCCATGAAGTGAATATTAGCATCCTTTTATAAGTAGTGACTGCATTCCAGAGAGATTGAATGAAATTTGTAGCATTATCCAGCCTGTCACAGAGGGACTGAGGACTTGAAACCAGATCTTCTGACTCTAATGGGATTTTTGCCTTCATATTAGCTGCAGAAACCTGTGTGAGGCTAATAGTAATTGTCATTGTTACTGTGTGCCACCTGATACTATACCATGTGTTTTACATGATTATCTTATCCTCCCACAATTCTATGAGATAGGTAATATTTGAATCATCATTTTATAGATCCAGTAACGAGCTTATAAAATGTTAAATATTTGACCAAGTGGTGGAGCTGGCAATCTGACCTTAGGGTCTGTGCAATCAGCACTGTCATTCAGCAGTACCACGAGGCGCTTGGACAATCAGGAAAGAAGATGTATCTTAAGGGATAGAGGTGAGAGTGCTTCTGAGGCTGGATTTTGCTTGGTATATTGAACAATAAGTATACACTATCCTCCTTGAATGCATCACTGCAGCATGGGGAGAGTGGTTTTGAGTTGTCATGCACCAACTGACAACTTAGACTAATAAAGAGGCTAGGACTATGCCATTTACAAGAACTTTCATATATTATCTCACTGGAGCCTCACAATAACCATGAAAGGTGGACAGGCCAGGAAGTATTGTTTTGCAAATGGAGAAGTAAAAGATAAACTTTGTGACCTGCCCATTCTTAAGTGGCTGGGAAGCAGCAGAGCCAGGACTTGAAACCTCTTGCTCTTGCCGCTACTCCAGACTGTTTCCTGGTGGACAGTTACATTGGTTGCTCACTGACCCATTTCATCAGGGTTTGATTTGGTGGGCTCAGGTTGCCAACCACCACAGCCATTCACTGGAAATGGAGGTTGGTTTGGGAGAGCAAAAACCTTATTCATTGCTCTGGTTTTATAAATAACTGCAGAGGGTGGCATGCTAGTTAATTCCATTAGCCATCAGATCATTGCCAAAATAACTGGACAATGACTGACTACCTCCACGGATTGCAGGCTGTCTGGGATTGACATGCCTCAAAACTTAGAAAACCACTCCTATTTGGAAACCTTACATCACCCCTTGGTTTCATAATGGTATAACAGAAACAACTACATGTGAAGCTTACGGTTATTATTATTATTTTTTAATTTAGCAGCATACCAAACATTGTTCACTGATCTAACACCCTTTGAGGTTTGGGGTAATAGATAATCATAGTATGCCAATCAGAAAACTGGACATAGAAATCTCCATATTTTCACCCAATAGTAAGAATAATAATTTCAATAATCATTTAGAATATTAAGTACAGAACATTTTTGTAATTTGGGTTAATTAGAACAATCCAAGTTAGTTACATCTGAATTATGGCATATGTTTCCATGTGTACCTGAAGAAGTAATAAAAATGTTTTTTAAAAGACAAACTGGATAAAGATTTGTGAAGAATATGCTCTACGCAATTCTCTTTCATGAAATAGTGAGCATTTATTGTAATTGGCATAATGATTACACAAAGGGGTGTTTACTAGAAGGATTATTCTTCTATAGTCTAAGGTGCTCCACAATTGCTCATTTTTCTGGGGGAAAGGCTATCTTATTCATCTTTGCATCCTCAATAGCTAGGACAGTTCCTGATCTATTATAGAATCTCCGTACATACTTATTGTTTAATTTGTTGACCAAAGCCTTTTTTTAAGGATGATAAGAAATGGTTGCATGGCTAAATAATATTATTTACTCCAAGTTAAAGCTACCTAAGTTAACGAAGGTTTATTGTTCTTCATATAGTATTCTGTAATAGATTAGTGTAAATTTAAATAGTAGCTAGCAAGCATCCGTTATACATAATGAACAGTAAAAATCACACCATGGTTTCTTTCTTGAAAGGGCTCGCTTTTTAGGCAGCCATTCACAATGAGGTGCATGATATAAAAGGCTCTGGAAACTCAAAGAAGATGTTTAGGGTAAGGAGAGGTTAATTGTTTTCATTGGTGAGGAAGAACTTCTACTGAGATTTGAAGGCTGCTCAGAATTTTTATAGAAATAAGAAATGGTGGGTTAAGAACAAAATAAGATTTTAAAAGACACTACAATGAATAAACATTGGAGGAAAAATGATAGCGTTTCAATTCAGGGAGCAACTTAATAAAGATAGAGATATTCATAACTTTCTTACAGCTTATAGATTAATATCTTTTTCTATGGAATATTTTTTCATTAGTGGGAGTTTTGAGAGCTGAGATCCAAGAGCAGAGTTGTTTGGTTGACGCGATTCACTGCTTAGTACTTTGAGGATTTCAGAGAAGCTCTGTTGCACCAGTTTGCATTCAGTAAGCTAAAGGAGAGTTGTTTTCCCAAGGAAACCCAGCCACAAAGATGCATTTCACAAAAGCTTTTTTGCCTATGATCATCAACTGGAGATTTGTTCCCCACACTTATGTCAAGGTTCATCAAGTTCAATTCGATACATATTATATAATGCTCTTTGTTGAGCACTGCTGTAGGCACTGAGAACGTAGCAATGAACAACCAGACATGTTCTTGCCTTTAAGGAGCTCATGGTCTAGTGGGAGACTGACAATGAATACACTAGCAAGTAAATGAATAATTTCAGATTGCAATGATGACTTTGAGGAAATTAAAAATAATAGAATGATAGAGAATGACTGGGCAATGAGAATGAAGGCTTATTTAGATGTGATTTTCTAAGAGGGCTGCTCTCAGAGGGTGGTGTTTGAACTAGTACAAATATAGCCATTTTCTTAGAATTGGCTTACTCTAACTCGTGCTGAGAGCAGCCATGTGTCACTGAAAGATGTGCTCAGCTGTTATTGTATCAGCGTAGGCCAGGCATTTTTGTCTTTACAATAGCTTTGTATAGCATTGATACTAATTTTTTGAAGTCTTCTTGGGACTGGAGTAATTTAGAGACTCTTCAAAATATGAATCTATCTTCTACACAGCCCGAGTAAAACCATATTTTCATGACATTCTTAGAGGATGAGAGGCACCTTTCTATCTAACTTTGTAAAAGGTTAAAACTAATGATCAACCAACCAATTGATATCAATCAGATTAATGATGAACAGTAATTAATAAGTAAATATATTAAATATGGCTTGGTAGTCTATAATGATCTGAGACATTCTGTTCCAGAAGGGGATTTTACTCTGGTTGAAGAGTCAAGCTACATGCATATGAAACAATAAAAGTATTAAATTGGTGGTAAAGACCATATATGCTGCAAAATTTCAGAAGGAAACTAATTTTTATTGAGTGTTTATTACATCTTACACATTATGCAAGGTAATATCCTGTAATCCTTGCAGCCACCCTATAGGATTTATATTTCAATCCCTATTTTATAGATAGGGAAACCGAAACTTACAGAGGTTAGTAATGTGCACAAAATCACAGAACTTGCAAGTAACAAAGGCAGGGCTCCAACCCAGGCCTTTCCACTACTATATTTTTCCAAAAATGAGATTTATAGGGACTATAATAAAAAGTGGTGGGCTCATGGAGAAAGTTGAACTTGAATCGTACTTCGAAGAATTCATGGAAACTGCCTAAACTGAGGAGGAGGAAGGTGTCCTGGTGCTAGGGTGGGGCCAGCACAGTAAAGACGCATGTTCTCTGTGTGGTATAATGAGCTATGGTAGTGGGATTGAAGCAGAGGATATTCATTTTCTTGAGTCAAATCTCATAAAGTTCTCCCTGCTGTTCCTGGCACCATGACCTCTGGGTTCCCTTTCCCTATGTGAGGTGTCCTTGCTCTGTAACTTGGGCAATTCAGGATTTCCTCCAGTGTCTCAGTGGGAACCTTCAACCTGGAAAGCATCAGTAAGGCCTGGGAGGTGATGAAGAAATCAAGTTGCATCCCTCCACCCCCCCAACACCTCCACCCCACTCTACTCCCCCAGTCGGGGCCCCAGGAATAGGCTCAACTGCCACACTCCCTGAGTCAGGCTTTGCATAGAGGCCCTTGCTTTTTCCAGCCAGGCACACAGTGCCACGTGGGATGGTGAAATGGGATCTTGCTGCTTAAGGCCGAGAAAACATTCATCATGTTTTCCTTCTTAGCTCATTTTACTGCTCACAGCACTCATCTTTTATGGGCCAGCCTAACGGCATTTCCCACTTCAGATGCTTCCTACTCACAGTTTCTGCTTTTATTACACTTTACTGCAGGCTCTGCAGAGGCACAGAAAACCAAAGGGGTTTTGAGTCATTTTTAGTATTTTCACCTAGTGAAGCCAGAGTGGACAAAGGGGGCTATCAAAGGATTGCCAAGTCAACTTCTAGCAGCTCTTATTCTCAGGGAAGCTTTTGAAATCCATGAAGAAGATTCTTGGAGCTCTCCTCATCTTGCCCACACCATGCATCCTTCCTCTACACATGGGCAGGTAGAGCCTCTCTTAGGCTGTCTCTAGGTGAGGTAACAGATAAATCTCCAAATCTTAACATAATAATGTTCATTTCTCACTCATCTCACAACTCAACATGGAGTTTCTCATTGAGTGGCTCTTCTCCAAGCAATGATTTAGGAAAACAATCTTCTTCCATTTAATGGCTCCAATATCTTCAGCACTTAGCTCAGTACCTCTCCATTCAGCTAAAAGATGAGGAGAAAGAATAAAAACTTGTACATGGGAGATAGTCATAAGCCCAGTCTTGTACTGGTGCATGACTTCCTCTCTATTCTAATGGTTAGAACTCCAATGACCACACCTAACTGAAAAGGAAACTGGGCAATATAGTCTAGCTGAGTGCATAGGAAAAAGAGGAAACAGATTTGTTAGGCATTAGGGAGTTTCTGCGAGTCCCTGAGCCAACCTAGCCTGAGCCAATCTCAATCTGCTTTTCCTATAAACCCAGCAGGCTAATTTCTAGTCCCAGCTTCTCAGATGCTTTGCAAAGCAATCTGGAACAGTTAACTTTGCCCCACTGGGGTTCAGTTCATCTGTGAGATACATCTTTTAGTAGGATTCCTTCCCGTTCTCCTAAAACATCTTGAGGATTTATAAAATGCTCAGTGAGCTTTTCTCAAGTGATAAGTATAAACAAGAAACATTTATCAAGTGCTTATTCATGCCAGCTTAAGTGCTTTAGCTAGTACAGTGTCTTATTTAATTCCCAACGACTTTATGAAGCTGACAGTATTATTACTATACCGACATTATAGGTGAGAGAAAAATGCAGAAAGACTAAGAATCTTACCAAAGGTCACACTCAGGCAATCTGACGTTAGAGCCATTAATATTTGATAAGGCAGACTTTTAGAAAATATTTCTTTTCTTGGGCAAAATTCTGAGAATGCTACACAAGCCATGTTCCCTGGTTTAAATAAGCTTATAGTATAACAGGAATCACCTCTTGTTTGGTTTCATTCAGGAAGAGCTCAAGAATGACTTGTATATGGAAGTCATCTCCAGAGTGTCAGGATCACACTCTGCTCAGCCTGTAGTTTTTGCAGGTCTTTGTGTAATACTTCCTACCTCAAAGCAGGAGTGTGGAAGGCCTGATCATGTAATGTTATTTGCAGTCCCCAAAGATTCAGTCTGTTTGGAAACTGTATTCATACATGGCTTCTGGACTAAGCTTCTGGAATTAGGCTTTGTCTAACCCTGTGACAATGCTCAGGCCTTTGACCTAAGGATGTTGCTGGTGGTGCTCCTCAGAAAGGAAGCTCACAGGGTGAGGCACCCTCTACAACAACAACTATCTTAGGTCCCATCACTGATTAATCTTTACAGAGAAAAATTAGCTATCCCTTCATCCAGAATGGTGCCCAGAACAAATAGGCAAAATGCCACTGTTTCCATTTTCCATTTCCAGAGTGTGCTGGTCTCAGGAGGGATTTTGCTTAATCAACAGAGCCTTTTTTCTGTATTCTTGTTTTGTCTCTTTGCAACATGGGCTTACATTAAAGAGACAATGCCTCAACCATGGAAATGGAAAGACTTTTTTTTAACTGTTAAGAATTAGAGAAGAGTAAGACCCTAGTAAAATAATCAGGGCAAAAGCCAAAGGATCCGGAGTTGAAAAATCTCAGTTTTCTGGTCAAACCTCTGGCATACAAAATTCCCCAGACTTAGTCTCTCAGGGATATCTTTACCATGTAGGTAAACAGAGAAAACTGGAGATGTTGAGATTGGTAAAGATTATCTCTTGGGCTCCCGGTCTATATCTGAGACAAAGGCATGCTTGTGTTTCAGTGGAGGGTGGGAAGACCATAGATAAAAAGTTGAAACAGAGGTTGAGGGGTACATATGTCTTATCAGGCAGTTTAGTTTGGTAATGTCCATGAAACCTTATACAGACTTTTGGGAAGATTTAAGGAAGATAACACTGAAGGATACTGAGGTATAGACAAAACTAAAGGCCAATCTAGGTGGCTGCTAAATTCCTTGTCTCCTACAAGGTGAAAGCATGGGGAAGTCAGTCAGCCTTTCAACACCTCCCCTCCAACAAAGGCATGATAAATAAAGTTACCCTTTGAGAGTTAAACTAATTAGCCTTTTTGCAGTGACAACTCTAGTGGGCTGTATGTCCTTCTGTCTGAGTGTTAACACAAGTCATACTTAATATTTCATGACAGTAATATTGGCAACAGAAAGAGTTCTGGAATAGAATTAATTCACAGGCCTGGAAATAATTTTTACCTTAACCCATTCAACTAAACCTTCAACAATGGCTCACCAATATGTAGCGAATGTATATTTTCTCTAGGACATAGTGCTAAGTGTTGGTAATATGCAGATAAGTGAGAGCTAGTCCATCCAACTTAGGAGCTCTAATGTGTCTAGTGTGGTGACAGACCAAAAATAGAAACAATTACTGTAGTGAGGAAATGCCATGATAGAGGTAAACATGGATGCTATGGGAGCAGTTGTGTCAGCCTAAAGTTCAGGGGAGGCTTTCTGGAGACGATGATGAGTAGCTGAAAGTGAGACTGCTTAACACAGACAGAGGATAAGCTGACAACCAGTGATTATAATTAGGGTGGCCTGTCATAATGCTCCAAGGAAATGCAGAAGCCCAGTGCCACATGATGCAGTATGCCTATGGATTTCTGGAAATTTTATATAAGAGGAAATGGCTCTGGGGTGGTATGAAATAACAACGCATGGTCTAAGATTTAGAGTCTAAGGGACTAAGCACCATTAGATATGTGGAAGCTCACTTTCATAAAAAGTGCTGTGCAGCCCAAGGGGCTACACAAATCAAAACAATAGATATACGCAGGGCAGTCATCATCTTGCCATATCCTCATATCCATACTTATCCCAGAAAAGATTGCAGGAGCCTGAGCAGAGCTTCAATGTCCTTTGCATATTTGGAGATCAATAGCACGTATGACCATGCCATCTTCACATCGGGAACATGATGACGTGAATGTGTGCAGACACTTAACCCACCACAGAAAAGCCAAGCACAGAGTGAAAAGGTCATTTGTGGGAAGGTGTGAGATGTGTGGGGAAAGCCAAATCACAGAAGAGTTACCCATGAAGGGGCCAAGTCAAGCAAGATTCGACAGGGGCCGTCTTGCCTGCTCAGGAATTTTATAAGCCCACACTCAAGGGTGCTAGCGGGACCCAGAGATCCAAAATTATGAGTTATTTAACTTGGCCTTCAGCATGACTAGCTCTTTTGTGACTTGGCTGTTCTTGGGGATGTCACACCTTGATTCTATTGGGCTTTACTGAAGAATATTTTTTTAGGTGCATTTTATGCTTCCAATGACACAGTCCTTTCTGTTTAGAGAAAAAATTAAAGAAGAACCAGCAGTAGGGAATATATATTTATTTCAGCTCATTATCTCAGGGAAAACGTTGCTTTGAAAAGAGTTGCAGTACAAGAACACAGTCACAATGGGACCTGCTACTGTAAACAAAACATCATTTTTCTCCTACTGCATTAAACAGTAGACCCTGATTAGCACTAGGTGACATTAAGATGGAGGTGGGAGGATGGGAGAGTAACCCTTAGATTTAAATGAGTATCTATTTTTGGCTTTAGCACTCCTAAATGCCCACCACAAAAAAATCAGTGGTTTAAAGTCTGAGTTCTGTCATCTGTCCAAGACAGCAGAGATTTCTTATGCTTGGACAGGATGGAGTGCTGCTGTGATGAGAGGAGATCGAGAAACTGGCCTGAAGACAAGATTAAAAAATCTGGAACAATGAGAAATGAGCAGAGACTCCTGTAAGGCCTAATGGCAGCAACTCACCAGGATTTTGGTCTTCTAACTCTGTTTTATAGGTCAGGAGATGACAGAATGAAATACATTCTTATTTGATTTCCATTGACTCCCCGCTGGAAACCGAGATTTTATTGGCATATTTTGCTTCTAAAGAAGCTACAATCTTTGGGATAAATTCAGTGGTTTTTCTGCTATACCCTGGAAGGCAAAACACAGAGAAAGAGCCCTAGACCTAGCTTTTTTAAAAAAAGCCCTGGATTTCAGCCTTTGGTCCCATTATTTATTAGCTATAAGATAGACTTCAATACCCCATAGACTATTAAAGATAATGTTAAAATAATGCAACCAAAAACCCTAATCTCATTGAGGGCCCTATAATAGATACTTGATAAATGCTAGTTGTGATGGTGTTTGCCTATCCATCTTCTGGACAGAAAACAACATGTCAGCCCAAGCTATTTAAAGAAAGACATGGTTAGATGATGACTGCCTATTCCATTAATGCCAATCTGCAGAACCATTGAACCAGTGAGAATTTTGCTTAGGTCAGATTGCAATTGATGAGAGCACCTTCCTGGTAAAGTGGGGCACCGAGGAATGCTAGTTGGATGTTTCACTGGGTCATTCATAACGATAAGCATGGCATGGATGGGCTGAAAGAGTAGTAGATTCAAGTCCCAGCTCTGCCACTAATCACCAGTTATGACAGCCTTCCGGACTTTCTGGGCTTCAGTTTCCTGTCTTTAAAATAGAGGTGTCAAAAGAGAAGATTTCTAAGTTCTTTGCCATCTCTCATGCTCCATGAAATATAGCCGGGTCTTGTCCATGATTTTTGGCCAATCTTTGGAGTAGATTCTGTTTAAAGAAATAAATAAGAAAGATGATTAATAATAAGCTGACAAATCTCATTTGAATAGAAAATTAAACTAGAAAACTTGGGTACATCATCTCTGCCCAGGCACTTGTAAGTGCTTCTTAATACTTAGTTTTTATTGAAATATATTTTCTCTTCATAGCCATGGCACTCTGAGAAACAGAAAACCTGAAAGAAGACACTTACCCATCAACATTCGGTAGAGAAACTCCTGGATTTGGAATCACAATACAGTTTTCTCATTTGCTGGCATCAGTTTCTCTGCAGGTCACCTTCCTTCATCTATAAAATAATGACAGTTGTTTTTTACTTATGGAAAAGAAAGGACTACTAGAGTTTGAAAAATATTTGTAAACTATCCATACATATAGGCTCCTCTACTGGATTATGATGCTTAAAGACAGAAGTTTTTTCTTTTATACTTTTGATGGCATATAGTACAGTTGTGGAGTCACAGTAGGTGCTAAGTTAATGAGTTAATGAATTAATGAGTTGATCTGATAAGGACTAAATATTTTCTTTATATATTCACTTTCAAAATTTACAAAATGACTTCCTGCTTGTTGTAACAAAACGAAATACCGAAGTATATTCAACAAAAATGAAAACTGTCCCCACATGTACTATTGTTAATGGTTTGGTATGTAGCTTTCCAGATTTTTTTCTCTAAACCTATTCAACCTACATACTCACATATATGTTTACTCTGACACATATATTCACATATATTTTTATTTCCTTCCTTTTTTTCTTTATTTGCTTTAACCAAAAAGGAATAATACCATACATATTATTCTATACATAGCCTTTGGAAAATTCATTTGTCCCATAGCTGGCTGCCTATGATTCCATATTATTGATGTGCCATAATTTTTTTTTTTTTTTTGGAGACAGAGTCTCGCTCTGCTGCCAAGGCTGGAGTGGAGTGGTACGATCTCAGTTCACTGCAAGCTCCACCTCCTGGGTTCACACCATTCTCCTGCCTCAGCCTTCCAAGTAGCTGGAACTACAGGTGCCCGCCACCACACCTGGTTAATTTTTTATATTTTTAGTAGAGACGGGGTTTCACTGTGTTAGCCAGGATGGTCTCGATCTCCTGACCTTGTGATTTGCCTGCCTCAGCCTCCCAAAGTGTTGGGATTACATGCGTGAACCACTGCACTTGGCTTATGTGCCATAATTTTTATGCAGTTCACTGCAGATAATCATTTAGGTTGCTCTTATTTATTTATTTATTTATCTATTTATTTACTTATTTATTTCCAGTATAAATAATGATGAAATAGGCCTGGGTGGTGGCTCATGCCTGTAATCCCAGCACTTAGGGAGGCAGAGGGGAGAGGAAAGCTTGAGCCCAGGAGTTTGAGACCTGCTTGGGCAACATAGTGAGGGCTTCTTCTCCACAAAAAGAAAAAAAAGCCAAAAAATGATGAAATAATATTTTAAAATATATTTTGACTACCTATAGGCATTAAATTTTAACTAACCCTAGCTGTAGCTCCCTGTGGATCAAGTCTGCAGGAAAATTATGCAGGATTCCAAAGACAGACTTTGCTCTTAGCGGCTTATCAAGGCTTCCTCAGCTCTCTCATAATCCTAAAATGAGCAAGGCTTACTCAACAGCTGCTACCAGCCCTGGTTTCCCCAAATGGATCATCTTGTGAGCTTCAGCAGGCTTGAGTGCAAACACGTTGGTTGCTGGCCCCAATAACCTCCCCCTCTTTTCAACAAATGTCCAGGGCAGGGGTGAGGTTCTCCTTGCCTCTAACCATACATAGACAATTTTAGCAACAGCTTCTCTGGCATCTGTTTTACCGGGTTCTTAATCTCAGGAGCATTAGTAACTGATACCATAAATAATATCACCGGTGAGTGGCTGGAATCTTGGGATGGGCTGAGAATTTGACCTGGAGGTTCTGGGGGATCTGACAAGAGTAGTCTTGTGGTAAACTAATATCTGTGGCAAAAAAAAAAGGGTGACTCTAGCACATAGCTGAGTGGACACGCAGGTTTCCCAGCCTGGAGGTGATCCATAAATAAGATAAGGTTTCCTGACCTATCTCTGGGATTATTTGTAGTCATGGTAACAGCATGTGGTAGCTACAAGTCTGTTCTGTGGCTAGGAGAGTGGGGCTTCAGACTCAGGCTGTGAGCCAGAGGTTGCCAACAGGTGGTATGTTGTTAATAAGCATGTAAGTGCTAGATATTGAAAAAATAACTTCCTGACATTTGAAAATTGAGAAATTTTACATAAAAGTCTGGATTTCCGGTATCTCTTGGGACAAATGCAAAAGAAGATTTGGTAATTTTGAGGTCACAGTTTTATGTGGGTGCCAAGTAGGCCTGCCCTGTTGAAAGTGTCGTCAATTATCCAATTCGACAGTCCTCATGTAACCTGCTCCACTGGCATTTGAGTTTGCAACTTTTGGCTTGGATGTAATGATATTTACAACTCAAAAATTATGTTGCTGCTTATTGCTAAGTGGAAGAGGTAAGCACTCACATGATGTAAATTTAGTGGCAAACTTCAGAGTTCTCAATCCTCAATTATTTCTTCTTTTATTTACCAGAAGACAAAAATGCCAACATTAAAATCGATTTGATGATAAGTAATAGCTGACATCTGTCCTAGCGGAATTGTAATCCGCATGCTACAGATAAATAAACTAAGGCCCAGAGAGGTCAAGTACATTGCCCAAGTTCACCGAGGTGTAAGTGGTAAGTCAGTACCAGACAGCATCTCTCCAGAAATTGTACTTGGAATCAATGGATCTCATTTTTTCAGTCCCTTCCAAAGATGAAAAATGCCTCCAGGTAGAGGGAAACTTGGAGTGTTCGTCAGCTGAGACCAAAGGATAGTTAGTTGACAGCTATGTCTTCAGCTTATGGGTATCCTAGGGCATGGAATGCCCCAACGGAGAGTGGGCAGGGCACTGAGAAGAATCTTCTAGTTAAAGATCATGACCGCACAGAGGGCATGGGAAGGGCCCTGATGTTCAGGAGAATGGAATTCAAAGAACAGTCCTGATAGAAAAAAGATAACCTTAGGATAAAGAGCAAAATGCGCATCCTGAGGACTCAGGGAAATCAAGGCTCACCAACAAGATCAAGAGGATTTTAGGCTACATGTGGAGGGTGAGGTTGGAGTCAAAACAAAAATGTAGAATAAGTTGAAGCTTATGAAAAAAATAAGAAAGCTTCTTTTGCTGGAATATGCTCAGTCACTTGGGGAAGTGCCTATAATGTATGACAGACAGGAGAGGGGAGAAGAAAAGTGGCCTCAGTTTCTGACAAATCCCCATTTCCTTCACCAAGAAGTGTCTCAATACTGGAAAGTGTAGAACAGGCATAAATGAATAGGAATTGAAAACCCCAATAGGCAAGAAGAGAGTATAAGAGCCGTAGAAAAAAGAGAGGTGTGACTCAGTGGAGAGATTCTGCATTTGGGATTTAGAAAGACCTGGTTGATTCCAGACTCAGCCTGACTCTAGCTGTATAACCTTGGTCAATTTTTTTTCTGTGAACCTCAGTTTTCCCAACATTGTGGTTAGGATTAAATGTGCTACGTGTATTAAATGCCTGGTACATAGCAGACCCTCAGCACAAAGCTGGGCGCACATGCAGGCTTTCCAGATTGGAGATGCTCCATAAAGGAGATAAAGTTTCCTGACCTGTTGCTGGGATGATTTGCAGTCATGGTTACAGTATTTTGTAGCTGCAAGTGCTTTCTGTGCCTCAGAGTGGGGCTCCAGATTTCATTAAGCTCAATTCTTCAGCCCAGATGAATCTAAATATGTGGGCACTAGAGAAATGTATAGATGAGATGAGGAAATGGTTGGTAATTGTTAAGAACATGGATATTGAGAGAAGTCCTGGAAAATTTGGAGAAGGGCAAACATCATTATTTTGAAAGAGAAGTTGGGAGGAAGAAATTTTAAATGCTATAGACTTGACGTGAAACCCAGGAAATATTCTGAAATGTATTAGTAAGCAGATGACTTGAGAGTACTTGGAAAAGACAGCAGTGATGTCAAGGAGTCAGCCCAGGATCATTAAGAAACAATTATTTCAAGCAAATACCATTGTATCTTTATGTCAGAATTACTGAGCTAATTGGTAAGGAGAATGCTATCACATAGCAAATCACATTATGAATGGGACATTTGACAAAGATTTTAAGATATTTTGGGGACAAAATAGTGAGTCATGGATTGAATGACAATACGGTCCAAGCTTGTAGAACTGAAATAATGTTAATGAGTTGACCACTCTAAATTCTTGAGGGAGCCCCCAGAGCTACACTACAGTGGGTTTTGTACTTAGCCTTATCTTCACCAAAATCTTTGTTAGCAATTTAGAAGAAAATAGATTGCGTATCAGAAAAATTTGTGACATATTATCACTGAGAGAAGAAAATAAGACACTGAACGAGGGGATCAAGATTAAAAAATATGTTAACAGTCTTCAAAATGCGTCAGTAATTAAAATTAGCGAACTTAACAGAGGTATGTATTTATTCTTACTTTTGAATTCCAAAATGTTTAGAATGTACAGAAAAAGGGGAGAACTATGTTGAAAAAGCACATGTGAAAATAAATCTGTTTTTCTCTTTCTTTGTGGAGTTGTTGACTGGAATTTCAATACAAGTCAAAGTATGTTGTGATTCTTAAAATAGCAGGTTCAATTCCAGGCTGAAGTGACTAGATTAAGTAAGAGAATACATTAGACTCCCATCAGACTATGTGTATAGTAGTGGCAATAGTAGCAGTGGTGATAGAGGTGCTGTTAGTGGTAATGGTAGCTAATATTTATTGAGCATTTCTCTACCTGACACGGTTTTTCCATGGAAGTATTAGCTTAATATACATAGCTGCATTAGACTAAGGGCTGAAAGAACTTTAAAATCTCAGTGACTTAATATAGTAAAATTTTATTCTTGCCTCTGTTGCATACCATGGGTCAAGGGAGAGATGGGGATGAAGAAATGCAGTCATGCAGACTCAGGTTTTTTAATTTTGTAGCTCCACCCTCCTGTAAGTCCTTGGAGCTGTTTCCATTCAGTAGGCAGATGGAGAAAGACAGGGAGGATCACACACAAAAAAGATGGACTAAACCAATTAGTGGGGAAAAAATAAGAATATGTGGAAATTTGCTTTTAACCTTCTTGCATGAAAAACAACAACCATTTACTCCATTTAAAAGCACTGATTTATTTGCCAGAAAAGCACACACACAATGTCAGGCTTAGTCTGAAAGTGGTATATATCCTTAGGCCCACCTTCCCTTCCTGGAAGCCAGTCATATGGTCTCTTCTAACTACAAGGGAGGCTGGAACATGGACTCCAGTGTGCCCTAGAGGATGAGCAGAGCACAGATGCTGGTAAAAACAAACTGTAGGTACTATTTCTTTTAATGTTCAACATACACCTATGAGGTAGAAAATACTACTAGCCCCATTTTGAAGAAGAAAATAAACAGACTCAATGGTGGCACAGTCCAGAGCTGTGTATTATACTTAAAGAAAAATAATGGCAAGTAACATATTTCAAAGCAATGAGATCTTTATAGGTACTTCATGGGATCTCTATACATGAAATAGGATCTTCATAGTAAAAGTTTGACGGAACTGTTTATATATAACCTGGAAAGGATAAGATGACATGGATGCTATGATAAATATCTTTCAAATGGTTGATGAGTTGATTTCAACTTGACTTGAAATTATTTTCTAGAAGCTAGGGGCATTCTATTAACAGCCATGATTCCTGGCATTGGTAAGAACTCTTTGAATCAACCTAGATGCCCATCAATAGTGAACTGGACAAAACCCAGAAATGAGGCACATACACACTATGGAATACTATGCAACTATTAAAAATGAGATCATGTCCTTTGAAGCAATGTGCATGAAACTGGAGGCCATTATCCTAAGTGAATTAGGGTAATGTCCCCAATGTTAGTGGGGACTAAACATTGAGTACACATGGACACTGAGATGCATTTGAGGGTGTCGGGTTAGGGGAGCAAGAGAATTGAAAAACTACCTATTGGGTATTATGCTGATTACCTGGGTGACAAAATTATCTGTACATCAAACCCCCATGAGACGCAATTTACCCATGTAACAAACTTGCACATAAACTCCTTAATGTTAAATCAAAATTGGAAGAAAAAAATTGTTCCTAGGCAGACAAAAGGAGTACCTCGTATGGATATTGTTGAAGGAACTCCCAAATTGGGTAGAAGCATCCTTTCTATGATTTTGTAGGATAAAAAGACACTATCTGTACTTAAAATTTTTCCATGGGGCCCTACTTTCTTACTTGGCATTATGGCTGGAAACAGTTTTCTACAAATTTACCATATGAACACAGTAAAATTTCTTTAATTTAGATGTACTGGGCAGGGTGTGTAAGTGTGAAGTTGTGGGGGTGGTGGTAAAGAGGAAGTAGGATATAAACAAGCTGGTCTGAATTAGGTATTAAGAATGAATAAAATACTATTAAAAATAAATTTAGTTTTATTCTATTATTTTGAACTGGATTAATATCACCTCCTTTTTGGATCTATTTTTAGTGACTAATCCTGCTGTTGTGTGTGTGCTTTTCTGGGAAATAAATCAGTGCTTTTAAATGGGGTAAATGGTTGTCGTTTTTCATTCAAGAAGGTTACAAGCAAATTTCCACATATTCTTATTTACCCCCCACTAATTGGTTTAGTCCATCTTTCTTAATATTGTATTACAAATGCAAACTAAATTTCAGACCCTATTCTAAGGATTAGAAACTAAATTAGGGACATTTGAACGAATGAGAAACATATAAGTCATTTTGTTCCTTAAAGCAAATCTTTGAGGAGTTTCTACTAATACCTCACTTACGTGAAAACAACATAGTAAAATTTAATTTAATTTTAAAACATTCCTTTATTTGGATAAATTTTTATTAGACTGGAATTCTTATTCCCTTCTTCCTTCCCCTTCTTCTCTGCCCACCATCTGCTTGCTCTTAAGTTTGTGTTTGTTTTGTACTTGATTAAGTTTGTTGTTTTTTTTCTTAATTCTTGATTAAGTTTGTGTGATTTTTTTAAAAAAAGCTCTCACCCACAAATGTTGGCAGTAGTTAGGTATCCTGGGCTCTAGAGCCCTAAGAGAGCTTGAGAGGAAGTGGATGGAGCTGGAAGGAGGGGCGGGGCATGGAGCTGCTAGAATAACAATTTGCTGAACTGACTAACATTTTCTATGATTCAAATGAAGGACTTTACTGGTGTTGTGTAGACTCAGTCCTACCGGAGGAGGGCGGAAGGCGTGGGCAGGAGTTCCAGCTCTCCCTTCTATGAGCTACGAAACCTTAGGCGAGTAGTTTAAATGTTCCAAAACTCAGTTCCCACATTTAAAACATGAGAATAATAAGACGACCTGCCCTATCTTCATCCACTTTTCAGAGTAATGTGTCAATATTGCAATGGATGTGAAAGTGCTTTCTTTTTCCCTCACCTCCACCTCTCTTTTTCTTTTTCTTTCTTTTTTTTTATTTATTTAAAAATTACTTCATAGACCACAACAGCCAAAAGATACCTAATTTTTGGGCAATTTTCTCAGAATCACCCTTAACGTTTTACAGGATGGGGGTTGTGGAAGGGGCTGATTGAATGAGTCTCCTCTCTGGGGCTCCAAAAACCCAGTAGAGCTGATGTGTGCCGCGAAAGAAGCATTCTGGGGGAAAAGCTTCACTTCCTCAAAGAGACAGGACAGAGGCATCTTCAGCAGACAATATTGTTCTGCTTTTGGGGGAAGCAATGGCTGAAGAACAACTTCACACAGGAAGAGGCTGGGATAATTGAATTCCTTGCGGGTAAGAGTCAAGGGTGGATCTGGTTTTGTCATTAACTCCATGTGAAGTTCGATGTGGTGGTCATGAAAATGCACCCTAAGGACTTGCGAATACAGGGAAAATGACCAAGGGCCTAGATACTGCTCCTGAAATCTCCTTCACGCCAAGGCCACGCCTCCCATATGTGCTGCAACCAAGGGTGAGCACGGCTGGGATTCTGAGGCAAGACTATTCCTGGGAGGTGTAGGGGCTGGGAGCTGACTCTGGCTGGCTCAAAGAAGCCCCAACAGCCTCCTCGAATCTTTTTCTTAGATGGCACAGCAGTCTAGGGCTCTTCCACCCAACCGTCTCATTCTCTTCTTCACTCCGGGTCAGACTTGCTTCCTGGTGTGAGTCTCCCATCTTTCTCCCTTTTCTCTCACAGAGCCGTTTCCTCTAATAAAATCCTTTGCACATTTGATCCCAAATTGACTTCTGCTTTTTATAGGATCCAGAATAACACAATTGGCAGATCGTCTAAATCGCTCAGCTTTACCTTTTATATCTTGCAAATTGGGAGAAATGGGGGACAGAAAGAGAAGCTAGAAGAGCAAAGGGGAACCGAGGTTTATTCAGTTACGTCTCGTGACAGAAGGAGACATACACGATTTCACATAATTATCTCACCAATTTAAACGTTCTAGGTAGTTGTGCTGTCTTACAGAAGAGGAAGCCCGTGTTCAGAGAAATTAAATAACTAGCTCACGTTCACATGACTAATCATCGCAGAGCCTGGATTGGAACCCAGTTTTCTTCTAACTTCATGATTTTGTCTTTTCTTCCACTTTCTCTCCTTTTCTGGATGCTTTATTGTGAGGATCAAATGAGATAACAAGTGTGAATGCCCTTTGAAAACATAAAAAAAAGTGTTACTCCAAAGCCAGAGGTATATTTTTATTGGTTGCAGTCAGGATCACTACATCTTATGCAGAATAGTGCAAAGTGAAAATGTGGGTCTCCTTGTTCAAATTTATTGAGCATTTCAAGATGGCAATGGCAGAGCATTAAACGATGGGACTTCCTGAGTGTGAAACTCATGAATCTAGCCCTGGTAACAGAATCGTCAATATGAGGCAATCAAATTGAGCTTGTGGGACATTTTCTAGAAGAATAAATTCTAAAACTTGATAGTTCCTAGAGGTAATGTAGAAAAGAAAGCCTTAGCTTTCAGAGGCTCTCAATGCAGTTGAAATGACCTCTGGCTATCTTTAGAAGTCACCATGCATGTTAAACAAAAACAGAGACTTCTGGGCCCAAGAGATCCAATAATGTTTATGGGAAAGCAAGGGGCAAAGGGCAGGATGTGCCTGTAGCAGTTCCCTCCCAGGTCCTGTGTTTCTGGTGCTGGATGCCTTGGCTTCATCTAAAGACATTAAGGGGTTTAATGGCTCCAAACCTTACCTCATGGAAAAGTACAGGCCCTGCTGCCTTTTCTGTCCTGCAATATAAAGCCATACTTACTAAATTAGCTATGGGCTCAGTTTTTGGGGCAGCCTGCTCTCTTGAGGGCAGTGCTGCTGTCTTCAAGTATGGGGCAAACGTTCATCATGGGCCACCAGAAACCCATACTCACTTCACTTAACCAGGTGGGTGGCAACATGGTCCTGTGGAGGCTTCAGATCCAAATTGCCTCATTAAGGGTGCCAGACAAAAAATCAATGTGATTCCTCCTGTGGCTGGGGACATCTTCTGTCAGGTCAAATATCTATTTGTCCGGAAAAACCCAGATGAGCCTCTTTCTAAGCAGTGTGAGGCATACATGCACATTATCCTGGCCCTTGGTGCAGCTAGTTTCCAGTGAGCATACGGATCCTTTTAAACTAGGCAGGGAAATCCATCAGCATTGTCCTCATTCCTGCTTGGATTTGACCTTCCACTTTGAGCTTTTGACATGGTTAATAAGAGCTACTCTATCATTTCATGGCACATAAGCTGGTGACACCCTGGAGGAAAATGATCATGAATCTTAGAGTTATTGAGTGGTAGGGACCTCAGTTGTCCACCCTTGTGCCTTTGGGCAATCTAGCACCAGCCTCATCTCTTACCACTTCCTCATTTGTTCTTTGTGCTAACTAATGTCATACTGTTTTATATGTATTCACTTTTGCAGAGTCCTTTAACTGGCCTGGAATACCCTGTGTAGAAAGTAAAAAGTTTCCTCTTCAAAGTTTCCCTTCTTGTTAAAGAATAAATCATAAGTGTTAGAAATAATAGTTTCTTTTAAAGACTAACTTACTTCAAGCCTCTTTGCTTTGTGCTAATAACTCTTTGTTAAGCCCTATCCTATGTAACTGTTGTACATGCTCACAGACACGTTCCAGCCTATGCCCCTTCCTTATTTGGAAATGTTATTGCTTCCTTAAACCTTTCATAAGCAACTTTCTCTCCTTCTTTGTTCTTCCTTGCACTTACCTATTTAGGAAAGTTTTAGGTTATTAGCAAATCAGGTATTAGTTTAAGATTGTGAGGTCCAGCCCCAGCCAATGGATGCAGGACACAGCAGTAAGGACAACCCAAATGTGTAAGGGATAAATATGTCTGCTTTTCCTTTGTTCAGGTGTGCTCTCACCATTGTTCCATCTGTGATTGAGCACCCTTTCTGCAGAAAGTAAAGATTGCCTTGTTGAGAGATCTTTTGTCTCTGTGCTGACATTTCTTTGTGGCACTGATTATCTGTTTCTAACACCTGTCTATTTTGTTCATGTGGGGAACTCTTACTTTTTAAAACTGCTGCTGAGAAATGTCAATAGCTTGCTCGGGGCCTCATTCCTCTCTCTCAGTATTAACTCACATATAGTCGTTATCTACTGTGTGTTGTCTTTCCTACTAGTTGTTGTGAGCTTAAAGGCCTGGAATTGTCCTTGCTGGTCTCCATAAGCCTGGGTATTGTGGTATGTAAACCATAGTAGATTTTCATTAATGATTGGTGAACAGAAGTGAATGAATGAATCATCCCATATCCAGAATATCTCTCCCAGGGTCTTTCCACAGAACCAAACAGTTTCCTAGTCCATGTTCTCTTAGTCTGGCCTCAGTGGAAATGTAGACATTGTCTTTGTATAACAAACTGTGGACCATACTCAGGCTTCACCTTTCACAGAGAAACAATACTTGCTTCTTTCATAAAGTTATACAGGTATTTTTTTTGTTTTGTTTTGTTTTGAGATGGAGTTTCACTCTTGTTGCCCAGGCTGGAGTGCAGTGGCACAATCTTGGCTGATCACAACGTCTGCCTGCTAGGTTCAAGCAATTCTCCTGCCTCAGCCTCATAAGTAGCTGGGATTACAGGCATGCGCCACCATGTGCAGCTAATTTTTACATTTTTTAGTACAGACAGGGTATCTCCATGTTGATCGGGCTGGTCACCCAACCTCAGGTGATCTGGCCACCTTGGCCTCCCAAAGTGCTGGGATTACAGGTGTGAGCCACCACACCCAGCTGGGGAATTCTTTAAAAAAAAATTTTTTTTTTTAACTTTCAGCTACATTCAATGCTCTTACCAGAAATTTCTACAGGAATGAGTCATAGCAATAAGGGGGTTTATTCTTTGATAATATTCAGAAGGCCAGGATACAGTCAGCATGGCTTAATGGACTGTCCAGCTCTATAAAGTCACTCCTGAGTGGCTTTTGATTGAGTCTCCAGTTTGGGTGAGAAGAAAAATTTTCCCCAAAGATCAAAGGGGATCCATGTCTTGGAACTAAGGATGAGGTAAATCAAAGTCATCAAATAATTCCACAGATTAGAATAGTTTAAGGATTGTCAGAGGCCCACTCCTGGATTATAGTATTTATATCACCCACTGTTTATACCTGGAAGTGTTCAGAATCAATTCTATTTCACCTTTCCTGCTGAGAGTCATGGGACAGTTATTTTATAAGAGGAAGATACTGGCACATTAACTAAGTATCACTTCAGATTTTGGAGAAATATTAAAGATGATTTGTAAGACCGTGACCAAGCTTGTAACAAATTGGAAACATTTTTCAAAACCGTTTTGGTTAGCATAGATATTCTGAGTGGAGAAATAAAAGATATGACAGAAAAAATCCTAGGTTTATGGTAAAGGAAACACAAATGTCCATTTCTCTAGGCTGTAAGAGTTTTCACCCTGTGATGTTTGCAGATGCCTCCTATTTGCTGGGCACTGCACAATGGGATAAGGCTTTAACTCTGTTATAAATTTGGATTTGTCAGAAGTACACAAGGTGTGGTTTGTTTTCATGGCAAAGACTAGAGGATGGGTGGGTGAGATCCAGTCAGTCATGTCTTTACCCCATGAACCAGAGAGGAGGCTACCATGACCCTATGGAAGGTGGTCTCTACCCAGTGAGCCCATGGAAGGTGGCCTGCCTTTGTGCCTGAGCACTCAGCCTTTTAGTGGCTGACCTGCATGGTAGAGCAGGCAAGGCTGGTAGAGTAACAGTATCACTTTACTGTCCCAGGAGGATTTCAGAGATAGGCCTGGACATGTTAGTGGTACGAGCTCCCACTGAGGGGTTGAAAAAATCTGTCCTGAGGTTGTCCATGAAAGGATTGTAGGCAGGACCATGTATAGATGTCTCAGATTTGTTTAGGTCTGTCCTGATTTCAAAGATCTTGTCTCATTTTTAGACCATGTCAGATCAATAGGTCAGATCATGTTGTCTGATTTTTAATAGAAAATATGGTTATGACCAACGTGGATAATTTGCAGAGGGTATCATTCACCCTTCACATGATCATATGCTTCTCCTGGAAAGATTTCTTTGAAATTCTGAGAGGAGAAGCACATTGAGTCTCTTACACTTCAGGGAAGTGTTTTCCAAACTGTTTTCCAAGGAACTATTGATATGTGTTTATCAAAAATCAAGGCTGTGGTTTAATAAATATTGGGAACATTGGGCTTAACAAAGTTAAGCAGACATATTTATGCAGGGACTTCTCAGAGCCTTTAATTTGCTAATAAAAGTTGTGATTCTCTAAGACAAAATGAGAGATGTTTTCCAAACTTATTGCCTAAGAAAACATATTGCTCTGGCATCTTCTGATGATATCATTTAAAAAGAACTCTCTTTAGAAAACATAGTTTGAAAATAGGGTGTCTTTATAATTTGTCATCCAAGCAAGGACAATTTTGAGAGAAAAAGAGGCACTGTTAATATCAGTACAAGTGAAGCTAGGACTGTGCAAGATAAACTGAAGACATCTGATCACCTTACTTAGAAGACATAGGCTTAACTTCTTTCAGAGCTAACTCAATGGGAGACTTGGAGCATCGGGATTTTTAAGGAGAAAGTGATATTGATAGAGACTGTTGCTGGGAATGCAAGAGCCATCAATAACAAATTCACAGTTGACTTAGGGATCCTTGTGCATCGCAAAGGAGGAGGACTTTGGAAGACTCCTTGGCAGAGCTACAAACAGTAGCCATCAGTAATAGAGGTGGGAAATACATTGCCATCCTTAAGCACAGCCTATCTCCCATGCAGCAGACCTTACCCAAGTCCTATATTTTAGCAGAATAACGTGCACACCAGTGGCATCAGGTCTCAGTGTGAGTGCTCATGACCCCTACTTGTAAAACGGCCAGTTGCAAAAACAAACAAGCAGCTTCAAGCACCTTGGGAAAAGAGAATGCCATTTCACTCAAGATGTGCCAAATAAAACAGTCTAGAAAAAACAAAATAACTTTCTTGGGCCTAATGAGAAACGGCAAATGTTTCTAATTCAGGCTTCCTCTGAGCCTCATCCCTTGATGGGCCATTGGAACATGGTCTTGCCGAAGTTGCTGTTATTTGCCCAGCTGACTGAACCTGCCTCACAGCTGGCTTAGATGTCCTGGGCTTCCTCTGAATGGCTGCATGTATTCCACATAGCATAGTGTCCAGTTCCTGCTCTGTACATCATCCAATTTCACAAATCTTCTATCAACTAAGATCTGATGTTTATTTTGCCTGACTCCTAATCCTGGGGCCTCAACCGGAGGAAGACTACTAGAAGATCACCCCAACATTCTTCTGTCCCTGGATCAGAAGAAGCAAGGTCTGTGTCATTTATTATTTCAATACATATTTTTTGGTAAGAGTTTTTAAGCAGAAAGTAAATGGCATGATTAGATTTCAAAAATTTGGAAATAATCCTCTGGCCACAGTGAGAAGACTGGATTGAAAGGGACAATTTTGGGGACAGGGAGTTCCACAGGGAGGATTTTGTAGGAGTCCATCTCCATCTGTGTTAGAAGCTGAGAGATCTCAGCTCCTCCAGCCTTCAAAGTGATTGTCCTGTTTGTCTTGTGTAGCAAAAGGACAGGAGTTGGCAGCAGCCTGTAACAAAGACTTATATTGTATATAGATTATTAGTACACTTTTACAATGATCCCATGTAATCCTCACAGCTATTTTGTGAATTTGGAAGTGCAGGGGTTTATATTTCCATTGCAGAGACAGGGAACTCTGAGGTTCAGAGTGGTTTAGTATTTCTGCTGAAGGCCACTGTGGTGGTTAATGAGGGAGCCAGGACTAGAACCCATCTCCTAATTCCAGTCCTGAATGTGTTTTACCTTAGCAAGCTCCTCACTAGATAGCAGTTCTTTTGGAGTTCAGAGTATCTGTGGTGATTGTGTGAGGGGACATGGCGAGCATATCTCACCACTCAACGCTGAGAAAATGTGTCTTCTCCATGGAGGCGAGGCTTGGACTCCTGTTTCCTGAAAAGGACAGGTTTAGCCATTGTATTGGCTTCAATACTGTTTTATAAATTTACATCTTTCCTAGAACCTTAGAATGTGGCCTTGGTTGAAAGTAGGGTCTTTGATCATATTGGAGACGGGTGGGTCTTAAATCTGACATGACTGATGCCCTTAAACAAAGAGGAGAAGAGACAGAAACAGAGACTCACTGAGAAGAATATCAGTTAACAATGGAGGCAGGGACTGGATTGACACATTTACAAATAAAAACCGCAAGGATTGCAAACAACTACCAAAAGCTAGGAGAGAGGCCTGGAGCAAATTCTTCTTCAGAGTGCTCCAGAGGGACCACCTTGTTCACATCTTTATTTCAGACCTGTGGCCTCCAGAACTGTGTGAGAATACATTTCTGTTGTTTTAGGGCATCTAGCTTATGGTACTTTGTCAGGGTAGCCCTAGGAAACTAACATAGCCATGCTTTGGAATAGGGCTATCCAATAGAAATATACCGTGACTCACATATGTGATCTTAAATATTTTAATAGCTGCATTAAAAAAGTAAAAAAAGAATAAGTCAATTTAGTAATACATTTAATTTTACCCAGTGTGAAAATATATTACAACGTAATGATAAGTATGTGAGGCGAAGGATATGTTAATTAGCCTAATTTAATCATTGCACATTGTATACGTGTATCATAACATTGCATTCTAACTCATAAATATATACAATTATTATTTGTCAACTAAAAATTAAAAAATCATTTTAACACGTAATCCATATAAAATTATTAATGGTATATTTTACAATTTTTTTTCACACGAAACCTTTGAATCTGATGTGTATTTCACACATGTAGCACATTTCAAATTCATACTATTTCACGTCCTCAACTGTCACACGTCGCTAGTGGCTTTCATACTAGCTAATGGAAGGTTTGATTTTCTCTGTTGCCCAGGCTGGAGTGCAATGGTGTGATCTTGGCTCACTGCAACCTCCGCCTCCCAGGTTCAAGCGATTCTCCTGCCTCAGCCTCCTGAGTAGCTGGGATTATAGGCGCGTGCCACCACACCCGGCTAATTTTTGTACTTTTAGTAGAGACAGGGTTTCACCATGTCGATCAGGCTGGTCTCGAACTCCTAACCTAGTGATCACCCCACCTCGGCCTCCCAAAGTGCTGGGATTACAGGCAAGAGCCACTGTGCCCGGCCAAGGCTGGATTTTCAGAAGGCCTTTTCCCTTACAACCCTGCCTCCTGGTGCTCTCTCAGTTCCTATTGATTTGTTCTACATACACAGTCCCTCAAATATCCACTGCTTCTCCACTGGGGGACATTAGGGTGAGCCCTGCCCGTGGTGCCACCAGAATATCTTGTATGGAGGAGCTGGGGCAGAATTTCTTTCCAGACTTGCTGCTTCCTCACTATGGTTCCAGGACCTGTCTTAGGACTTTCTCGTTGACTTGGGTCAATCTTGTTTTAGCCCTCTGCTTTCTCCCGGGGGCAAGGTATTGTCAGTCCTCTGGCTCCAGAGCTGAACCCCAAATCTCCATTGTCCTGAAGCACATATTTAAGCACATGTTCTTCCTTTCCTCCCTTACACTACTGCCAGGAGTGAGGAAGCAGGCAAAGGTCTGAATCTGACACTGACAGATTCTCATGCCGATTCTAAAGAGATGCCCAAGACCAAATGTTATAAAGACAAACCATATGGGAACCCCAGCACTCTGGGCCATTAATAGGAATTTTTAAACGACTGTGATTGATGGCACAGCTCTTACAAGTCCAAGATCAATGAAAATACATCTTGATCTTTTGAACTTGCTCGTTTTATCTTGGATCCTTTTTCTGTACAATGAGACCCACTTCTGTGATGCCTGGAGGCATCTGGAGCCCCTGCAATGGATTTGCCATCTATGCCCTTGCCAGCCAGCTGGAATGGCGTAGGAATGGTGGAGGGTGAGAGCCTTGGCAATTAGAATTCTCATCGCAATGCTAGATGCCAAACCAGTCCTTACAAAGTGAAAATTTCACACTCTTCCTAGAAAAAGACTCTGGACCAACTTAGGAATATCACCCACATCGTTACTGACCCAGGGATGTTTAATTAATAAATGTTTATTAGGTAAACATTTGTGTTCTTGAGTTTGTTTATGTGTCCCCATTTACTTGGAAGTGAAAATAATTCCCTTTCTCCTTCCCGCCATATTGTTCCAAAGTAATGAAGAAGGATTTGGTAGAGAACTTGCCTTAGTTTGGAGTCTTGAATTCCTCCTTATATCTGAAGTCCTGTCTCCCAAGAATACACCAGTGAATATAATTTTGAATGCAATTTCAGGGCATTCACAAACCTTCTGGGACTCATCTATGGACCGCTCACATTAAGGACAATTGGTGAGGAAAAACTATTATGGGCTCCAAGTGAGGCCATAAAATTGAAGTGGGACACTATGCCATTTGTTTAAAAACAGGCAGAAAACCATATCATTTTCTTCCTTTATGTGTTTCTCAGAAAGCCACAATGCTGCTTTATGAAGATAGGTTCTTTGGTCAAATGAGTTTGGGAACCAGTGAACCAGTTATTCTCTCTTCACTTCCACTTTGGAAGTTAATGATACAAAGCAACATATTACATGTTTTTAAGACATTCAGAAAAAATTCCAAATTAATTTGACCAGACAATCTTATTTTTGTCCAACACCTCAAACAATCTGCCGAATACACTTTGGGAAACATTAAATATGGACCATATAGACCATTCCATGTTTTGGTTTCTCCCATAAAAACCACAAGGTTCTGCTTTTCTCTCCACTTCAAACTATAGTGTATGTGTCTGCCTTTGCAGTGTCCTGGGTAGCATGGCTATTGGCACACATTGTTAAGTGTGGGGAGGCAGGGCCACAGATGAGTGCAGAAGGGCTGCGTTTTTTCCCATCCCCAGAAGCCATTATTATGCACATTGTTTTTTGCTAGAGAGGATGCCACTCTCATTGAATACAAAATTAACAATGTCCCCTGGAGTTGTGCAGTGGTGTGGTACTGGAGTGCAGACTTAGTTCTCAAAGGTGCTAACTGGCTTTTGCTCATTCTTTGGGTTGTGGACAACTAGGGCTTTGCTTTGGTCCAGCTGTCTGGAGTCACCCAACAGGAAGGGCAGTTGTCAGGTTTGGTGGGGGACCTGGCGGAGAGAGGGACAAAGAAAATGTCTCCAAGAAGTTGGCATTGGAGGTAAGCCTTGAGGGACGTGAGGGGTTAATTCAGCAGAGATTCTCCTTGGCAGAGAGGATGGCCTGAACAATGGTATGGGGGCTTGCCCATCATAGAACAAGTGATCTGTGGAGCATATACCGAGAAACAGATCTGCATAACTAGGGGGTGTCTGGCTGCATTTCCAATGGTTCATATTCTAGAGAAGGCTGCAGCAGTATACAAACCTAACTTCATTTAAAGCTCATAGTTTTGGTATGGTATATAATAAAGGACCCCAGAGTTAGGTGTCTGGCAGAACATTCCAAACCCTCATTCAAGGGCTCAAACTTGGACAATGGCCATACATGGTTTCCCTTTTTAAAACTTGTTTTTGTTATTGTTAATTGTTAAGCCCTGGGTATTCTGTGAGAAACTTAATCCATCTGTTTCTGATTCTTTCACACTTAACTTATTGAAACCTTTTGTAACAGCTTTTGGATAGTGAACCATCCCTCAGAACCATTTCCATAAGCCTTTTAAGCCTGTTGACTCTGAAGTAGGAAGTTGCTATTTTGCCAAAAGAACATGAATCTTGGGACTGAGGACTCTACTACTGGACATTCTGCCAATCTCATAGGCTTCCAACCCTGCCAAAGTGTCTCCCCATTCTGAATTGGAAGCTGCAGAGTTTCCCCCAGTTCTGTGACCTTATTGATAGGACAGACTCAGTTTTCTCCATCCTCATAGCATCTATGAGATTGATCAGCTTCTTGGCACCTTCAGCTTGCATAAAGTATGGAAGTAGGTGAGCTCAGCATGCAATTTTCAAAATGTTCATTTCCAAATAAGATTTCTTCAAACAAGGTAACTCATAAGAACACGTGGATACTCATTCAGAGGGCAGCTGCTTCTCCAATTTCCCTTGGCCCATGATGTCAGGAACCACGTCTTACTTATCTTTGAATCTCCAGTATTTATTTCAGGGTTCAGCATAAGATAAATGCTCAGGAAATGTGTGTTGAATGACTAACTACTGTCTAAGGGGTCAGTGTGTGAAAACAAAAATCACAGAAGTTCTCCTCAACCAAACTAAACTAAATTTAAAAATATTCTTAAGGAATTATTATCGGTATGGATATTAAAACATGTATTAGTTCTTGGAGGCAAGTTTTCCCTCTATTATATAAAGACAAATTTAGTGCTTTAATAAAAAGAATATCAAGCTTACCAGAATCCAAGGTGGTTTAATTTCCATGAGGGAGACTGGCTTGACTTGGAAAATATAACTGTTTTTCATATGGAAAGTGAAAAACTGGTGACTGTATTGGTTCATGTCCACCAGTCTTAAGGCTTTTGTCATAATAGTTTTGATGAACGTAGTCAGAATTTCCAGTGGAATTTGAGAGTTTGAAATATTAATGCCTCTGATCTGAGGGAGGAAAAACCCTGAGCAAAGTGGAATCAGGCAGGAGTTATGGACACAGGCATCAGATAGAGGCTTTGGCACCAGAAGACTGAGTTTGACGATAATGGTGAAGGCTTGTTAAGAACTCACCAGCTGCCAGACACTGTCCTAAGTGTCTAACTGGCATTATTTTATTTAATTCTCATAACAGTAGCAACCCAATGAGGTAGGAGCTATTATTCTTTCTGTTTACTAATGAGGAAACTAAGGCACAGAGATGTTATCACTTGCCTAAGGTCACACAGCAGAGGATGGACTTGATCCCAAGTAGTAGAGCTCCAGTCTCGGTATTCTTTTTTTTGAGACAGAGTCTCGCTCTGTCACTCAGGCTGGAGTGCAGTGGCGTGATCTCAGCTCACTGCAACCTCCACCTCCTGGATTCAAGCAATTCTCCTGCCTCAGCCTCCCGAGTAGCTGGGATTACAGGCATGCACCATCATGCCCGGCTAATTTTTATATTTTTAGTAGAGATGGGGTTTCACCAAGTTGGCCTGGCTGGTCTGAAACTCCTGACCTCAAGTGATCCACCCGCCTCGGCCTCCCAAAGTGCTGGGATTACAGGCGTGAGCCACCACGCCCGGCCCAGTCTCAGTGTTCTTAATCTCTGCCTAGTAACAACACTGCTCATCAGCTATGCAATATTGAGAAGGGCATTTTGAAACCTTGACTCTGGGTACTCAGGACCATGACTGGAATAATAATAATAATAATAGCTTTGCTTTGTCTTCAGCACAGGATAATTCTGTGGACCATTTCAGGTAATGAATATGAAAACATTTGTATTAAAGCCCAAGACATACAATACTTACCTATTTATCTGAACAAGTGCCTGGCTCAGAGTAATGGCTTAACAAATATTTTTTGAATAATGGAATGAAGAAGAATAGATTTATAATAAAGCAAAACTCATTTTTTCTCCAAATCTGCTACATATTTATTCACACAGGCTCTTTTAACATACCATAATTCTTGCAGGTAAATGTAAATCTTATTCTTGATATAAACGTGGTATAGACCAAACACCTCCCAAAGATCACCTGCAATTTAGGTGCATTTCAGGGTCTTTATTTCTTGAGTCATCTTATTTAATAATAGATATCAGGTAAGGTGGCAAACCTTATCATTCAAAAATTTAAATAAATATCTATTATCTATCCTCTTCCATTCTTGAAAATTACAGTAACTCAAGAGGTAGGTATCTCAGGGAAGAACACTGTGATGTGTGGCTGGAGCAAGAAATGTGTATCTCTTGTTCAATGTTGAGTTTTGGCTCATAGAATAGAGACTGGCTCATAATAGGTACTCAGATATCTGTTGAAATAACCCAGGAAGAGGTGTGGTGGGGGGTTTAGCAGCAGCTGGTCATAAACTGCCTGAGCAATATGTGGGAAAGTGCTGGCCCAGGAGGTAGCTGGATATCTGGGAGCCTTTTCATCCCAGGAGGCTGTTCCTAGCGGCCTTCCCACTCAGCCATGGGAAGCTGCTTCTCTCTCTATGAAGTTTAGACTTTCCTGTGCACCCAGAGGTCTCTTTCAACACTCAGGAGCTGAGTGCTTAGACAAACGGTGAGGCGAGCTTGGACAAAAATCAAGATGAATATCTGTGCCTGCGCACATACTTGGTACAGACACATCCATATATGCAACAGACACAAATACATGGAGATTGAACTGAACTAAATCAGGAATCCCTGGATGATCTACTGAACTCAAACAGAAACCACTTATGAATATTTTTCTGAACCTTCAATTGAAACCTCTCCTACAATAATAATTGTAATAAAAACCCCAAACACACACCTGCACATCAAAGAAATGAAAATACTCCTATGAATCAGTTTGAAGTAGAACTGACCTCCACATTTAAAAAAAACTACTGAGCCCCTGGATTAAAATATTATCCAGACAGACCATTAACCAAACTCCTATTTCCTCTCTTTAAATTCATTTAAATAGAATTATTTAATTATTTAAATTAAATTCATTTAAATAGAGCTACACTGTACTTTATGCAAATAATATGTTCAACGAAAGGTGAATGGACCTAGTTTTGAGAACCAAGCATATTTTAACAGTAGCAGAGAATGGAATACATAAAATAACCTCATTCTGCATAGTTTTATAAAGAAAGATCCCACTTGTGATGAGAATAATTGGATCCTGGTTTATCTTTTAAATCAATTTAGATTTCCATATCTTGGCTTTTCCTAAAAAGTGGCCCCACCAATATTATGCTAAGTTAAATAAGCCAGGCACAGAAAGACAAATACTGCATGATCTCACTTATATATGAAATCTAAAAAAGTCAAATTCCTAAAAGCAGAAAGTAGACAGGTGGTTCCCAGGGACTGTGGGGGTTGGGGAAAATGGAGAGATGGTGGTTAAAAGGTACAAAGTTTCTGTCATGGAGGGTAAATAAGTTCTGGCCACCTTATGTACAACACGATGACTATAGTTACTAATGTTGTATTGTCTACTTGAAATTTGCTAGAAGAGTTTATCTTAAATGTTCTTACCACACCAAAAAGGGTAACTATTTGAGGTGATAGATACATTAATTAGCTTGATTGTGATAATCATTTCACAATGTACACATATATTAAAACATTGTATTGTACCTGTTGTATATAAATACATAGAATTCTTATTTGTCAAGTATACCTCAATAAAGCTGGGGGAAAAGTAGCTGATATGGTTTGGCTGTGTCCCTATCCAAATATCATCTTGAAGTCCCATGTGTTATGGGAGGGACCTGGTGGGAGGTAATTGAATCATGCAGCCAGGGCTTTACTGTGCTTTTGTTTTCCTTTTTGTTTTTGAGATGGAGTTTCGCTCTTGTCGCCCAGGCTGGAGCATGATAGTGCGATCTTGGCTCACCACAACCTCCGCCTCCCAGATTCAAGCAATTCTCCTGCCTCAACCTCCCAAGTAGCTGGGATTACAGGCATGCACCACCACAGCCAGCTAATTTTTTGTATTTTTAGTAGAGATGAGGTTTCTCCATGTGACCAGGCTGGTCTCGAACTCCCAACCTCAGGTGATCCACCCACCTCAGCCTCCCAAAGTGCTGGGATTACAGGCGTGAGCCACAGCACCCGGCTTTTCCTGTGCTTTTCTAGTGATAGTGAATAAGCCTCATGGGATCTGATGGTTTTAAAAGGGGAGTTTCCCTGCATAGCTCTCTCTTTGCCTGCTGCCATCCATGTAAGACATAACTTGCTCCTCCTTGCCTTCTGCCATGATTGTGAGGCCTCCCCAGCCATGTGGAACTGTAAGTCCATTAAATCTTTTTCTTTTGTAAATTGCCCAGTCTCAGATATGTCTTTATCAGCAGGATGAAAATGGATTAACACAGTAGTCTACAAAAAAAGTGGCCCCACCAGTATACACATGTAGATGCATTTCAGCACCCTGTATCAGGTTGAGTATTGGTTTTTATTGTCCCTTGCAGGCTCCTTTGTCATTAAACCTCTGCTTTGAAGTATTTTACTGAGCCTGGTCCAAAGAGTTTCTGCTATGGCTTCCTGCCTAGGTTTCTGATCAGGGTCTTGGGAGCTGCACAGACACCTGAGGCTTGGACAGTGATGTCACTGTTCTCAGATGCAGGTGAGCCAAAAAGTGTCCAAACACTTGATGGTGGTGGTATCTCCAGTCTTGATCCAAAAGGAGCTGCTGTAACTCAGGAATTGATGAAGGAGCTAAATGATGATGGCACTCAGGCTCATCCAGTCTCAGGACACTCCAGAGATTTTACACAGTACCACATCACACACAGCGTGGATGTGGTCTCCACCAACCTTTAGAGATTCACACACAAGTGAGGATGATCTGACTTCCCCACTGTGAAATGTCTATTCATAGATTCTGGGGCCAATGAAATTGTGAAATGTAAGTGGTTTTAGCTACATTGCTCAGTCACCCACCATAATCCACCTTCTTCATTCCTTCATTATGCAACACTATATAAATACTACAATAATTTTCTAAACTTCATGAGTTATTGTTATATAAACCTGATACCTGTCAACAGGTAGGAAAGTTATTGTATTTCATTCAGCACTATCTTGATACTTTTTCTACCATGAGTAATTTTCAAGCTAAATTTTGTTTTGTTTTGTGTTACTCTTTTATTTTTGTTTTTGTTCTTATTATTTTTTACAATTTCCATTAAAGTGCATATCCTCAATTCATTTGTAAAACTTAACTTTAGGAATCCTCTGAATCTACCTCTTTGCTATATCTCAATGCTTCCAATAAGATTTTCCCAGGAGCTTTATCTGGGTCTATATTAGAGGGTCACAGCAAATGAGTTTTAAATAATTTTCAATTCTTGGCCAATTTTAAAGCTCAATGCTTATTTCTACTACTCGGAAAGCATTGCTTCTGGATTTTCTCTCCATAGCTTTTCTTAAAAACTAAAAATTATCACACATTTAAAACATAAATACTCATTATAAAAATCCAAAGTATATTTCTAGAAAGAAGTTACAGTTTTTCCTTTCCCCAATCGCTTCTCAGGAAAGATGCACAGAATTGTGGCCCTTGTGCCTAAACAGTTAAATTTGCTGGAGTTTCGGTGAGTCTTCCTGATACAGGAATTCTTGGATACTCATCAATTCCCTACAATAATTATGGATAGTTTAGCTGAAGTTAATCATCATTAGTAATCTCCATCTTCTACAATCTGATGTGGACCTACCATGTGCTGGGCACTGTTTTCTTTAAACCTATGTTTTTAACTAATAGGTGTTTATTCTGTATGATCCTGGTTTAAAATATGAGAAATGTAAGGCTCAGAGAGGTTAAGTAACTTGTGCAAGGTCACATAGCTACTAAGAGGCAGGCCCAGATTGGAGATGAATATATTTGACTCCCAGAATCCATGTGCTCATCTATGGGATACTGGAGCCAGCTATACCAGCTCACCACCATGATTCTGCATATCTTTTTGCAACTCTGCCTTCCCTGACGTCACAATGGTAGTTTGAAATCCTGTATTTAGACCATGGAAATCTGAAGATTTTACAAGTCAGAGCTTTTTGTAACCTTCGGAGATCTGCTTTTACTACTTTGCGTGTTCTCCTTTGCCAAACTACTTCTCTGAAGAGGAAGGACACAGAGTAAACCTATGGGAGCAGTGAAGGGAAATGGTTTCCAGAAACCTTTGCCCAAATATGTCATACTAGTTTTTGTGGCTGAATGAGCTATAAAAACTTCCTCAGCCAGAGAGCTCTTATTGACTGGCACTCAATACCCATCCTCACGCCCCCACAAAGCACTTTTTATGGAAATTGCGTCAATATTTGCACACCCTTAACAAGGCCGTGTCTCAATTCCTGGTACTTCAGCATCTCCTCTGAGTTTCTCACACACTCTTGGGTAGAAAGGGGATTCTGCAAATCTAGTTAAACCAAATCTTCAGGGACTGATTACACAGGTCATGGATAATCCAAGCCCTCTTTTCCCCTACTTCTTTTCACCTTCTGGCCTTTTTACTGCTCATTAGCACCTCGGCCAGAGACCTGGGCTTGGGAAGGAGTGAGTGGGTGTGGAAGTCCCATCGGCCCCTCTGGCTTCTGGCCAGCAACCCTTGTGTAGCTTTTGTTGGGAGGAGTAACCTAGAGACGAGGTAAATGGATCCCTGGCATATGTGGGGTTTTATTCAGCTGAGTTACCGACATCGGCCTCACCCACTCCCAGCACTGCTTACACTGATGCCACAAATCATTAAGTGTTGGTTGCATTAACTGTCGTCCTACTCCATGGTTATTTAATTTGCTTCAAAATATTTCACTGGTGGCCAGTTTAGTTACCACCATTTGTGAATCTGGTTGATCATTGTGCAGTGAAGAGAAAGGAAGACAGAGACAATTCAAATTAAATAATGCTCATAAAGTAGGCCTTGAGAGAAATAAAAGGCTACTATCTATGCCAAGATTTCAGGGATATCTCATGAGCTGCTGCCCCTTAGTGCTTCCTGAAATTGTACCAGGAAGACGAAATATTTTATTCCATATCACTCCTTCCTGAAAGAAACCTTACATATGTTGAATCATTATTAAACAAAACCATACACTTTAGTAAAGTCTTTGGGTATGGTTGTTTACTTGGCTGTGCATTTACCTGCTCATTAATATATTCATTTATACAATACTTGAGCATCCACCATAAGCTGGATACAATGCTTGAGATGTGTTGCTGAGTAAAACAGACATGGTCTCTGTTCTTGTGCTGCTTGAAATTTTGTTGGCAGTACAAAGCTAATAAATAGGGCACAGCTATACAGAATAATGAGGGATCATATTTTAGATATGGCAGGGCTGGTCAGAGAAGGTTTCTCTGTGAAGAGACATTTAAACTGAGATGTGAGCAATGGGAAGAGACCCATCATGTAAAAAGCTGGGAAGAGCAATCTTTTCTCCAGATCGATCAAACAGTAAGCTCAGAGGCTCTGGGGTGAGTCTTACATGCCGAGGAACTGAAAGAAGGTCAGTGTGGCTGGTGTGCATGAGGAAGGGGGAGTGGCAAGAAACTGGATTGGAGAAGTTGCTGGGGACAGGGGTGAATGGGGGCACATTATGCAGGACTTGCTGGCTTTAATAAGGAATTTAGACTTAGTATTCCAAGTGCAATGGGAAAGTATATCAGTCAGAGTTCTCCAGAGGACCAGAGCCAATAGGATGTGTGTGTGTCTGTGTGTGTGTGTGTGCGTGTGCGTGTGTGTGTATCTATGGGTGGGGAGGATTTTTTTCTAAGGAATTGACTCACAGGATTATGGAGGCTGAGAAGTCCTGATCCAGGAGAGATGGTGGTACAGTTTCAGCACAAATTCCAAGGTCTGAGCGCAAGAAAGCCAATGATGTATGTGTGAGTGTGCGTCTGAATCTGAGAAACAGTAGGGCCAATGATGTAAGTTCCAGTCTAATTCTGAGTCTCAAGGCAGGAGAAGGTCAATATCCCAGCTCAAAGACAGCCATTCAGAGCAAAAGAGTTCTTTCTTACTCAGCTTTTTATTCTACTCAGTCCTTTAATATATTGAATGAGCTCCCCACCCTATATTGTAGAGGGCAATCTACTTTAGTCAGTGCCATGGTCTAAATGCTTGTGTCCCCCCCAAAATTCATATATTGGAATCTAATCCCCAGTGAGATAATATTAACAGTTGGGAAGTTTTTTGGTCATGAGAACTTTGTCATCATGAATGGAATTAGTGCCCTTATAAAGGGATCCAGGGAAGCTTGTTATCCCTTCTGCCATGTGAGGATGCAGCAAGAAGGCACCATCTATGAGGAATGGGCCCTCACCAGGTACTGAATCTGCTGACATCTTGATCTTGGACTGCCTGGCCTCCAGAACTGTGAACACTATATTTCTTTTTAAAAAAGATTATCAACTTTTATTTTAGATATGTGGGTATATGTGCAGGTTTGTTACATGGTAATATTGTGTGATGCCGTGCTATAGAATATAAATTTCTATTGTTTATAAATTACCCACTCTGAGGTATTTTGTTATAGCAGCTCAAATGCATACTCAGTCTATTCATTCAAATGTTAATCTTACCCAGAAACACCGCTCTTGCCTCAGATACACCAATAAATAATGTTTAGCCAAAAATCTGAGTACTCAATGGCCTAGTCAGATCAACACATAAAATTAACTATCACAGAAGGCATGGAAGAGTTTTAAGCAGGGAAATAACATAAAACATATTTTAAAAGTTCTACTCTGGCTTCTGCATGGAGAATGCCTTGTAGGGACTGGGAGTGGAAATGAGGAGGTCAGTTAGGTGGCTATTGTGAGATTCTAGATGAGAGAGAGTCATGGGATGTACCAAGTTGGTAGCAGTCAGGATGAAGACAAGTAGATAAACTCAAGATATAGTTTGGAGGGATAATTTATGAGACTTATTTGATTATTTGCACATGTGTCTGTGTGGGAATTAGGGATCAACATGATTCCCAGGTGATATGGTTTGATTGTGTCCCCACCCAAATCTCATCTTGAATTCACACATGTTGTGGGAGGGACTCAGTGGGAGATAATTGAACATGGGGGCGAGTATTTCCCATGCTGTTCTTGTGATGTGAGTAAGTCTCATGAGATCTGATGGTTTTAAAAAATGGGAGTTTCCCTGCACAAGCTCTCTTTTGTCTGCTGCCATGTGAGATGTGCCTTTCACCTTCTGCCATGATTGTGAAGCCTTCCCAGTCACATGGAACTGTTAAGTTCATGAAACCTCTTTCTTTTGTAAGAGTATCCCTTTATCAGCAGCATGAAAATGGGCTAATATACCAGGTTTCTGTATTGATGATGGTTCCATTTCTGGGATAAGGGAGACTGGGATAGAGTTAGGTTAGGTGGTAGTGGGGAGAATTAAGAGTTCTGTTCTGAACATGTTCATCTTGAATACCACTCCCTTAAGCTTCAACTTGTTGTGTACATAAAGATGTTAGGAAAAGCTTCCTGAAATAAAAAAAGAAAAGCTATTAAAGGAAACTTAAATGTTTGAAATGAAGTTTACACATTATACATTATTCACTTTCTTGTAGTGATTTATTTCCCTGAGTACTCACAAGAAGCAGTGCACACATCTGCTTGAAAACTTTCTTAGAAATAAATGAAGTTTCTGGAAAACATTGTTTTACTCTTTCTTGCAGATTAGTTAGTATAGTTATCTTTAGCCTTCTGCCACTTTTTTCATATACTAAATTATATAGAATCATTGATGGTGGTTATGAGCTCTCTTCTGTTTCTTCTTTTAGCATTAATAAGAACTATTCACATGTATTGAGCACTTACTATTTGGCATGCACTTTTCTAAGAGTATGACATGTATTTATATATAAATAAATAAATTCTGGGAGATTACTATTATTATTTCCATTATAAAAGGGGGAAATGAAGGAGAAAGTGTATTTACTTGTCTAAGATCGTATAGCTAGCAAGTAGCAGAGCCAACATTATATTCTAGACTGTTATACCCTAAGAGAGCTTGATCTTTTGACCATCGAGTCCTATTGCTCCTTGACAAGAGGTTGGAGAATAATGCACGTGAACTTGCCACTTAAACCATTTTAATTGTCTAAGTCACTGTTTCCAAAACCAGCTGCTCATCAAAATCACCTAGAAAGCTTGTTAAAATAAGACTCCCTGCTCTATGCAGACCTAAATCAGTGTCTGTTAGAATTGGGGCTGGGAATCTGTGTCCTTTATAAGTTTTCCAAGTAATTCTGATGTAGCCAATCTACAGAGCAACATTTTTTAAGAATAAGTGATACAAATTATCTTTTATCACTTTTCATCCTTCTGAGACGAAATTTACTTGTAAATAGTGCTTGTTCTGTTCTTTCCTGTTTTCAGACTGTTCTCTTTGATTAGGAGCTGAAAGCTCCATAGAATCTGGGAGTTTTGCTGTCTGCATTCAGTTAGGATCATTCTTTCACATTTCCCCATTAATTCAAAGTAAACTTTACAGTTGAGAAATTATATTTTAACTTTTAAACTTTTTTAACAGAAGGTCAACATTTCTCTAAGACATTTTCCATCGTTTCAATATTTCACCACAAAGGCTAGTTGTTTTCAATTTGAATCAACTAAAATGAAAAAATGTGGATTTTATTTTAGATTTTTTTAGTTGAAGCGTCCTAATTTATCCAGAATAAAGGAATTTTGGGGAATATTATACCCATTTTTGAATTTTCATATTTTTTAGTCTCAAAAAAATGGGTTAAAGCTCTTCTTCAGTCAAGACCTGGGTCTCTACAAAACTGTGAGGGAGGTAGTTAGTCTATTGTGTTGTTCCAGCTACCACTTCCATGGCACCCCCCCCAGTCCTGCTGTGTGTGCTTAGTGGCAACTCAGGACTTCACGTGGTATGTTCAGAGATGGTGACCAAACTTCTTACTTTACGTGAAACTAATGGCTTTCTTGGGATGTGAGATTTTCAGTGCTAAGACTTGGTTAGTCCCAGGGCCAGGAAAGTTTGTTGCCCTACCTGTATTATAGAAAGAGAATCAGCAGGAGGAAAGATTATTATTCTTTTCTGTTTCCCTGAGATGCTATTAGCAGGTACCCCAGAGTAAGAATAGGTTTATATTCTAAGTGTGAAAGGAAGCAGTTGTTAATACCATACTTGGGCACCACTGTGTTGGTGAACCTGCTTGGGCAAAGAAAAGTCAAGAACTGGAGAAATTATGCCGAAGGGATCCTTTTATCTTTTTCCACTGAGGAATAAAATACAATTTCTCAATGTGGCTGTATATGAAAGTTATAGTCAAACATTTTCTGTGTTAAATTTGGGGCTTTCCCATAGTTCAGCGTGCATTTTAACTGTCAGATCTTTCACATCAGATAGGTAAATTCTTCATACTAGACCTGAATCGGGTAAGAGACGGTGCTGGAAAATGATTTGAGAAACCAAATGTGGCATTTGAGGTAAATTTCTACTTCTCCCATGCAGAGGGGTGGAAACTCTTATGTTCCCTGCCCCCTCTCTCTCACTGCACCATGATCTCATCACTTTCTGCAGAGTGTGTATCATGTATTGTAAGTATGTAATTATTTGTGTAGTGATATGTTTAACGTTCACTCCTCATTTAGCTCTTTGTCTGCCTATGCACTTTACAATGTTGGCTTTTCTTCTCCAGTTTGCAAGTTACACAGCATGCTTCTTCCTGCTTGTGGAGCCAAATTTTAAGCCTCACAGACATGGGAGTGTATTATGTGAGTGTGTTGCAGGGTGGAGTAGTTGTGCACGGTGTTAACTTCTTTCAGGCAAGAGTTAGTTATAAAATAAATCAAGGGACATTTGGAGCAAGGGGAGATGGTAGATATTATCTTCTTCAACCTCTCTTCCACTATTATTTGATAGACAGTTAACTTTTTTGGTATTTATGTCTTTCTTATCTTTGCCTTAAGTTTTCTACTATTTCCCCTCCCTGCTTTCACCAAGTAGGGTGGGTCAAAAGGAACTGTTGGACCTAGCAGTAGAACAAGATTTGGGCCCCATTATATTGCATATCAATCCTAGTTCAATCTTTCTGCCCGAGGGCCTATATTCCCTCTCAACGACCCAATTCTAACTGATCTTCACTGCTCAAATTCTATTCCTTCTTCAGTGTGCATCTCAAATGCTTACATTTTCCTTGGATCCTTCAGACAGAAGGTATAGCTTTCTCTCCTTTTCTTTTTTATAGCACTTCATTGTTATATGTTCTTGTGGCCATTTGTGGGCGGGTCTCTTCTCTCCTGCTTTTGAAGATCCTTCAGGTCTGGGACTTTTCTTTATTTCTTTGCTTCTCCATCTGCACTTAGCACAACTCTTGGCACAGAGAGACTTTAGTAAATGCTTGTTGATGGTTGCTACTGCACTTCAACTATTCTAATTTCTGTTAATGAATCCTGTGATAGGTTCATCTTCCATGGGTTTTTCTCACTTATTTGTGTAGCCATTTATAGTTTCAGCTTGTTTCACATCTTGGGGGTAATGGTTACCATAATCATGAAATCTATCATGACAAATGACTCATTTATTTATTCCTTTTCAGTTTGCCTCTTTCTAGCTTCAGGCAGTTGTCTCCTAATGAAAGTGTATGTTCCCTAGATGGACTTATGATTCATTAGATTTCTAGCATGTCCCCTTTCAGTCCATCTTGAGTGTTCACAACGTATTCAGTTCCCCCACCCCCTTCTTCCACTATTTTATTACACTTCTCTATTTCTCTAGCTCCATGTTATGCTTCCTCCTGTGGGTGGAGCCTCATACCAGGAATGGTGTAGAAATGGAGTGAGAGGAAGTAAAGATACAGAAGAGAAGGAAGTAGAGATTCATGTCCTTAAGGAGCTTGCAGTTTAGTAGAGAAGCTTACTACATTTGAGGTGTAGATACCTCTTTTATTACCTGGATATAAAGTGGTGGAAACGGTGTAAAAGTGGAACCCTAAGCATTTTGTGGTATAAGCCATAGGTATCCATCAGCATGTGAAAGCAAGTCTATCTGTATAATTTACAATCTGACCACATGTGTGATTGGACCATTATAGATACCAGTAGATAATGACTGCAACTATAATAGCTATCATTCACAAAGCATCAATTTTGTATCAGGTAGTTACCATGCAATTTTCTCACTTTGCTTTATCTTCTGTAACACTGCAAAGTTGGTATTTTTCATTCCATTTTATAATTGAGGATACTGAGCCTTAGAAAAGTTAATTAACCAGCTGGGCACAGTGGCTCATGCCTGTCATCCCAGCACTTTGGGAGGCGGAGGCAGGTGAATCACAAGGTCAGGAGTTCGAGACCAGCCTGGCCAATATGGTGAAACCCTGTCTCTACTAAAAATACAAAAATTAGCCAGGCATGGTGATGCGTGCCTGTAATCCCAGCTACTCGGGAGGCTGAGGCAGGAACTCGCTTGAACCTGGGAACCCGGCTCTCAGTGAGCCGAGATCATGCCACTCAATGATCATACTTGGACAAGTAAGATCATACTTGCCCAGTACTCCAACCTGGGCAACAGAGCGAGACTCTGAAACAACAAACAAACAAAAAAAGGTAATTAACCAGGATAAGTTCTTGGGACAGATTGTAGTTTAAACTCAAAGTCCATGATCTTTCTACTATAAAATAAAGCATTTTTCCTTAGGGACTTAAACAGTAAATCTGTAATTTTAGGACTTTCTCAGGACAAATAAATTTTTGAAAGAACTGCTTTTCCTGGAAAATCTGTCCTATGTGGATAGGAGATCCAGTGAGTTGTTAAGATGGACAAGAAAATTCACCTAGACTGGCTTATGGTAACTATCTTGCTTGAGGAGTGCCTAACCTGCATAGTCTCTAAAAATAAGTTAGACTCTTTGATTAAAATACATTTACTCTTTTAGGCCACTAGAGTACCATTTACACAACATGAGAAACCAACTATTATTATCAAATCAATATTTGGATCAAAATATATTGAGTAATGTAACCTGGAGGACACAATGAGGTTTAGTAGGGCTGGTATCCAACTGGGACACACTAGAATGGCTGAGCTCCACTCTCACTGGTTGATGCCTCTGATGAACTAGCTATTAAATATTTTGATCATTACTCCAAGGTATTAGGCATAATTCCCATCCTCAAGGAAATAACAGACCAATTGAAAAAATGGAACATCAATAAGCAAAACTTTAAATAATAACAGAATTAATGAAAAGGCAAACAACACTCTATCCACCTTAACTTGCTTTATTTTTCTTCTTAGTGTGCATCTGCCACTAAACATACTTTATATTTGTTCATTTTCTTATTGTTTAATGCTGTACCTCAAACTTACAACACTGCTTGATCCTGTTGAATAAATGAATACATACGGTAGGCATTTAAAGCAGTAAGTTTGTGCTGGAGTGGTTAGGGATAATGTCACGGGGGAGAAAAAAAGCAGAATCTGGAAGGAATAGATAGTTTTGGAAAAAAAGAGGTTCAGGAAGGGAGAACCTGTTCTATGAACAACAGCATGGAATTTAGATAATACCCTTCAAGCAAAGGATTTGTGAGTAAACTACTCTGGTTGGAAGAAAGGGAGACCTTGAAGTGGCCAGTTTATACCAAAAGGTGTAATGCGCAGTCTGTGAGAACTCTTTGGGGCATTTAAGTTGACTACTGACTGTCTAAAGCACTGAGGAGGTGAAATCTGTAATGACTGAGACTTTTGTCAACAACGAAACATCCATCTTTATTCCTTTGCATGAGTAATATGGGTTGAAACTTCATTTATGAGAAACAATAAATGGAGGTTACAAATATTTCTTAGCTGATGCTCCAGAAAGGAATGCCACTAATGAGCAATGTGCAAATGAGTAGTGCTGGCTGAAATTTTAAGGTTGTTGCATGAAATTCTAATTTTTTAGATTGTGGTTTTATTTTCTTTTGGTGTTCCCCTTGCTGTACTGCAACTTTCTCATTTAAAACAATAATTTAAAACCAATTTAAAGACAAACACATGCACATATAATTGTGCACTTGTGTGGTGCATGCAGACACACACACACACACACACACATTCTCTCTCTCTCTCTCTGTCTCTCTCACACTCCCAGGCACACAGCTTCTTTCAGCTCAGCTTCTATTTCCTCTCATCTGGCAGCTTTCAGAATAATCTCACCCACCTGTTAAATCAGAGAATGTCAAGTTTAATTTATAACAATGAGTAGAAACAGGATGCTACAGAAAGCATTTTAATTAAAATCCTTTAATTGGATACATGCTTCTTGTGAAAAGGGAGCTGTGGAGAGGGCCTCTTTGTCGGCACCTTTCACTCCAGTTGCCAGAGATTGTTGCAGGAATGGCCTTGCAATTGGAACCAGCTCTCCAGGGTGGAGGAGGTGGGGAAAGAGGTAGAGGCTGAGAGAGGGAAATTGGGAGCAATAGAGGAAGGACAAAGCGGGTGAGTGGCCATGGATTTTGTATAGAAACACAGCCGTGGTGTTTTCGGGAGGCAGTTCTGCCAACAGCTATTGGTATCATTTCACATTGGTTTCTTCTTAATCCTTTCATCATTCTTAGGATGGCATAGTCTTTAGGGGGAATCCACAAATACCCCTGACTTCAGGTACTAGTTTAGGAAACCTTGGCAGTGTAGGCCAATTGGTGAGTGTGGGCAGTGGGAAGATGACAGCACGGGGTTTGGAAAGCCCAGCTCTTGCACCTGTAGTTCCTTAAATGACAGCACTTAGCACTGTCCAGCCTACACTGCAGAAAGAAAGTGTTGGACTCAATTAGAGCCCAGTTTAAGGAGGGGACTGTGTGCTAAAGCCGGGGGCTTCATCTGGAAACTATCCCAAGTGCTCATATGGGGTGACAGCAATAGAGTGTGCCAAGAGAGCAGAAAGGCATGGAAGTGTTTTACTGGATACACTCAAAGTAGCTGGGAGAAGTGGGAAGTGGAAGTAGTTTCAGTGTCAGGTATGTTGTCAAAGAAACAAGATCCTAAACTGAGTTGATGAGAGAGGGGAGGATGAATGGATTTTTACCTCCTTGGTTTGGCTTCAACTTGCAGTGCCAGAGGATGATGCAAGAGAGTCTAAAGGATATTGATTCTTCCCTCTGAGTGAAGAAATCAGCACTATGTTCTTTTGGGTGTAGAAAAGAGACACACCTTGAAGGATTTTTAAGTGCTGTTCATCCATGGTACTGCTTGGCTCCCAGAGGCTCTGTTTGCCAAGGAAACAACAGTAGCCAGTTTTATTTGTTTACACTTATTGGTTCCCTCTAGCGGTGTGCTGGTAAATGTTGAACAACCACCCTTGGGGAAGTGAGGAGAGGGGAGAGACGTTCAATTTGTAGCATTTTCCAAATGCCATGGTGTGAAAATTTCCATCAAAGTCCAGTTGAAGATATTAATGGATTAACAATCATCTGGCCAAAACCCTGAAATTAAAAAATGACTATTGGCTGTAATCCTAGCACTTTGGGAGGCTGAGGCAGGCGGATCATAAGGTCAGGAGTTCGAGACCAGCCTGGCCAATATGGTGAAACCCTGTCTCTACTAAAAATACAAAAAATAGCAGGGTGTGGTGGCGGGCGCCAGTAGTCCCAGCTACTCGGGAGGCTGAGGCAGGAGAATTGCTTGAACCCGGGAGGCAGAGGTTGCAGTGAGCTGAGATTGCGCCACTGCACTCTAGCCTGGTGACAGAGCGAGATTCCATCTCAAAAAAAAAAAAAAAAAAATTGCTGTTAGAAGCCAGTATGAGCTGGTTCTAGCATACCACTGGCTCTTTTATGCCCTAGTTAAGCTTTCCTGTAGGAGGTATCTACTTTCCTGTCCCACTGACTTTGGGATTGGCTATATAACTTGCTTTGGACATTGAAATATGAGCAGATGACATAAACCACCTTCAAAGGTTTAAATGTGCTTGCTTGTATGGTTTGGCTCTGCTCTCCCCACCCACTTTGAGCTTCTGTCCTCTACTTTGAAAACAGCTTGTTCCATTTAGTGGCTCATCCTTCAGCCTGAGTCTCAGAATGAGAAGGCACAGGGAGCTGCCTAAACTGAGGTATTCTCAGCATAGCCTGACAAAACCACAGCAAAGCTGCAACCCTCATGTAATGTGAGCAAACAAACAAACAAACAAATTTTGTTGTTATAAGACACTGAGGTTTTGAGATCTGAATAGTACAGAAATTTTCACCTAATCAATAAACACTAAACAACTGTTGGCACATAGTGAATGCTGTGGAGTTGTATCTAGGTGATGCAAAAGAACTAGAGATTCCAAGTTCTAGAAGAACCTTAAAAGCCCAATTATTTCAACAATCTGTGCTACTTAAACCTCTTCTATAACACCTGTGCCAAATGTTTGTCTACTTTAGTTGTTCTCTTTAAACTTGAAAACCTCTGTAACTGCGGACATCTTAGTACCTCTTGAGAGTGTCCATGCTATCTTTGGCAGTTCTGAATGTTGGAAAATTCTCTGTATGAACCAGAAGCCATTCCTTGTAGCAGACACATAGTAGCCCTAGTTTCATTTTGCCAGGTGACACAAAAATTTTGTTTATTCTTCTACAGGCAAACACTTCAGATTTTTGAAGATAACCTATATTTTCTACATTAAATTGTCTCTCCGTGTGAAACTCCTTAAAATTCCAAGGAAGAAAATGTAAACCTAGAATTTTTTTACCCAGTAAAAGTGTTATTATTCAAGAGTAAGAATGAAATAAAGATTTGTTTTTGGATAAGCAAAGCCTCCACTTGACATGATTTTGAGGCTTGTTACCATTCTGGCCCATCCTGTCCCATATCTCTACTTTGTGTATATTGACGTGCATCAATCTATTGGCAGCGCAGCAGAATACTGGACTAAGATATAGGCCCAAGAAACTAGAAGCCAAAATTTGAATACTGTTAAGACAACAGGAGACATAAGTGTAGACATATAAATGGGAGGAGCTAGAATGCAAATCCCTACATAAGGCTAGTACCTGGAAGAGCAGAGATGAAGAAAATGCCCAGAATGTAGCCTCGGTACATAACAGGATAGAAAATATGAATGAGAAATTAAGAATCATGGAGGTTAGAATTAAAGGGATAATATATATCTAATAGGAGTTACAAACAGAAAAAATGGAGAGACTAAGAAAAAGGTAATATTTAAAGACTATATCATAGCTGAGATATAAAAATTCCAGTTGTGAACTCCTGTTTGAAGAAGCACAATAAGACTTGAACAAGACCAAGAAAAATATATTCATAACTTTTAGTATAACAAAGAATAAAACAAAAATTAAATGTAGCCAGAGACCAAAGAAGAAATATTGTCAACCTAGAATTCTAGTCTTATTCAAGAGTGAGTATTGACCATTCACAGATCTCGCTAAAAGAATTTCTGAAGACATTTCTTCAGAAAAAAAGGGACCCAGATGGAAGGCAGAGGTGTACAAAGAACAGAATGCGAAAACATTGGTATACATGTAGTTTTTTTTGTTTGTTTTTTTGTTTTTTTTTTTAGTAGATAAGATAGCAACGGAAGTGTGCTGGGCCCATAAAAAAAGTGGATAAATGCAAGCAAGCATGAATTGTAAAAAAAAAAAAAAAAAAATATATATATATATGGGAGGAAGATATGATAGTTAAGGTACTTTAGAGTCCTGCATCTTTCTGGGGGAAAGAAATAGTGATTTTCAATTTCGTTATGTCAAATATACAAGTTAAAAGTTCAAGGTAACTACTAAAGGAATAGTGATAGAAGGTGTAATTCCCAGACCAGCAGAGTGATCAAAAAGTATGCAAACACTGAAAATAAGAATACATATCAACTTCGATTTATTGGTTATTTCCTATAAGGAATAAAAATGCATGAGATACAGTAAGATTGCTAGGAGAGGGAGAATTGTCAGCCATATTTGCAACATTGTATTTATTTAAAGACTCTAAGGCAAATAAAACAAAATGTCAAAGTATTAAATCTAAAGGGTGGGTACATTGACTTTTACATTTTAATACATTAACTTTTGTATTTTTTATATACTTCAACTTTTCACCCTTAAAAATTCAAATAATTAAGAGTAAATCCAAATTTCTACAAGCCTATGAAAGGATGTCAAAATTTACTAGTAGTAAGAGAAACGCAAATTCAAATAATGATGAGATAATACATTTAGACCACTGGATAGGCACAATTTTAAAAGAACTATAATAAGAATTGCTGAACAAGATGTATGAAAAAAGACAGTCTTTTCTAGTAGAAGCATTATGGCTTTATTTTCAGAAGTTAAAATAAAAATACATAAACTCTTTTACCTAAAAATTTCAGTTCCAGGAATCTATCCCATCAAGATAGACTGTATTTATTGCAGTGATGTTAGTATGAGCAAAATACGGAAACAAAACAAATGGCCACCCTTATAGGTATGATTAAATGAGTCATGTATTCACAAATGGGTAAATTGTATAATAAAAGGAAAAAAATTAAAGATATGCCAGTTCACGTATGTTTATTGCGGCACTATTCACAATAGCAAAGACTTGGAACCAACCCAAATGTCCAACAATGATAGACTGCATTAAGAAAATGTGGCACATATGCACCATGGAATACTATGTAGCCATAGAAAATGATGAGTTCATGTCCTTTGTAGGGACATGGATGAAACTAGAAATCATAATTCTCAGTAAACTATCACAAGGACGAAAAACCAAACACTGCATGTTGTTACTCATAGGTGGGAATTGAACAATGAGAACACATGGACACAGGAAGGGGAACGTCACACTCCGGGGACTGTTGTGGGGTCGGGGGAGGGGGGAGGGACAGCATTAGGAGATACACCTAATGCTAAATGACGAGTTAATGGGTGCAGCAAAACAACATGGCACATGGATACATATGTAACAAACCTGCACATTGTGCATATGTACCCTAAAACTTAAAGTGCAATGAAAAAAACAAAGATATGCCAGTTTACTCGGAGGCTTTTTTTCAAAATAAAGAATTGTGTGATAAAAAACAAGATGCAGGAAAAAAATGTAGATGGTATTATTCCATCTTTGTTACAATAATGTTCAAAAGATTTTCTTATATGTGTGTAGGTACATATATGCCTCATAAGATTATATGATGCTAGAAAAAAAGCAAATGAATACAAATTAGTTATAAACATGGGCCTCTTTGGTGGGCGTGAAGATAATTTGGACAGAAATGGGGAAACAAGAGTGACAAGAAGCCAACTAAAAAAAAGTGTTTGGGAGGAGACACTTACAAATATTCAGTGTGTTAGTTAACAATCACATTCATGTGCTTATGTAAAACTATATGAACATGTAAACATAACTAAAATTCAAAGCACAGAATTCAGTGATAGAAAGATTAGAACAGTTTGGCATACATTTCTCAGCTTCAGTAATCACTATGATCTGCACCCTCCCCCCGCCGATTGTTTTATAGCTTTTTACTCTGCCACTGTCATGCGAGGTCACTCTACAGTTCTCTTCCCCACCTCTGAACACTGTTGCCCTTTTATCTGGAATATTTTCCTTACCAACATTAATCTATGTATATTGGAGTGAATTGAATGAAATTCACAAAATTTGCAAAACAGTTAAGAAACTGAGTTAGGGGAGACAATTGAGGCAGAAGTCAAAAATGAAGTCTCTGTGTCTGAGAAGGAATAGGGCATGTTGCCCAGAAGTGACTTTTTACCACTGGAGGAAGTATGTTGGCAGCTATTGGGAAGTACTATTGGATGAATTTGGTAAGACTGGTTATAAGGAATCCAGAAAGGCTAGCAGGGAAGGCTGGGCTTGAGGCAGTATTTACCAGAGAGCTCCTGTATATTTTCAAGCAGTGCAGTAACAGCCTTTAAGGAAGATTTGTTTTCAGTGGTATTCAAGATAGGAAAGAATGTTGGGTAATTCAGATACTGACTGATGAAAAACTTATATAGAGGAAGGAGAGGAAAGATAATGCAAGTGGCAGTAAAGGGATATCTGGAAAGACGTATGATTGTCTGGATATTACGGAGGGAGGTCAGTAATGAGTCCAACGTGACTTCATTTGAATTTAGTAATTAGGAAGAAATTTGGTATCACTGGGAAATGGTTTAGAATGATTAATTATGAATAATTCAGTTATCATTGCAGTGTGGTTTTGATATTAGTTATTCGATTCATCCTCACAGCACTGTCTTTGATTTCTTTAACCAGAAGTGGAGAGTGTGGAATGTCCAATAGATCCTCCAGTTTCAGGTGCTGGTTTTGCATAATCTAGTGATCTGCTTTCATGCCTCGTTCTCATTTATGCTGATCGCTGCCCTATGCAAACCTAACTTTTCCATACAGCTGATTTACTAATTGAGACCATTTAAAAATCCTCGTTTTCTTCCAGATTGTACAAATATCAGTTTTAAAATAGTCTCTATCAAAACATCATGGATTCCATGAATTGCATTTGCACATTTCCAGTTATGTATTTTCCAACTAGTTGTTGTACAAACTTACACATATTCAGAAATGCTGAAAGGTTTCTCTTTCATTGCAGAGCTGTTTTGTTAATTCAAATGTTATTTTCTAAAGAAGTGGGAGGATTTTATACATATTTGCATGGCCAAATGTTATGAAGAACATTCTGTGCTCATAGTTAGAAACTTTTTCCCTTGTGATTCAATCCTTTCACATGTCCTCCTGGCTATAGCATCAGAAAGAAAAGGTTATCCAGTTAGTGTTTTGTTGAAACTCTCTGTCAATGATTTAGTTTCTACCTAAAGGTGGTTTATGTCCATCCTGTGGGAGTCTATACAATTTATATAAGAATCTGAGCAATGCTAATGGCCAACATGTCAGTGTAGACCAGAAATCCATCTGGAGTCAGAATTAACCCTAGTTGCTCTTGCTGCTAGCATCTCTCTTTTTACCAGGAAGACATGGCTTTCAACTGAAAAAAAATTGAGGCAAATTCTCTGTATAAATTTCTTTTTAAAAACTCTTTTTTATTAATTTTTATTGGTTGCTCTAAGAAATACAGTATGCCTCCTTTAAAATACCAACTTTCAAATTACAACTGCAGATTTGTCACATGGAAATATTGCATGATGCTGAAGTTTGGAGTACAGATCCCATCACCCAGGTGTGAGCATAGTACCTGGTAGGTAGTTTTTTTTAACCTCTCACCCAGTAGTCCACGGTGTCTATTGTTTTCATATTTCTGTTCATGTGTGCTCAATGTTTAGCTCTCACTTATAACTGAGAACATGTGATGCTTGGCTTTTGTTCCTGTGTTGTTTAGGATTATGGCCTCCAGCTCCATCCATGTTGCTGCAAAGGACGTGATTTCATTGTTTTATGGCTGCATAGTATTCCATGGTGTACATGTACCATATTTTCTTTAACCAATCTACCATTGATAGGCACCTGGGTTGAATCTATGTCTTTGCTATTGCGAATAGTGCAGCAATGAACATATGAGTGCATGTGTCTTTTTGGTAGAACGATTTATTTTCTTTTGGGTATATACCCTGTAATGGTATTGTTGGGTTGAATGGTAGCTCTGTTTCAAATTCTTTGAGAAATCTTCGTATTGCTTTCCACTGTGGCTGGACTAAGTTACATTCCCATCAACAATGTATAAGTACTTCCTTTTATTCTGCAGGCTTGCCAAAGTCTGTTATTTTTTGACTTCTTTTTTTTTTTTTTTTTGAGACGGAGTCTCGCTCTGTTGCCCAGGCTGGAGTGCAGTGGCACGACCTTGGCTCACTACAAGCTCCACCTCCCGGGTTCACGCCATTCTCCTGCCTCAGCCTCCCGAGTAGCTGGGACTACAGGCGCCTGCCACCGCGCCCGGCTAATTTTTTGTATTTTTAGTAGAGACAGGGTTTCACCGTGTTAGCCAGGATGGTCTCGATCTCCTGACCTCGTGATCCGCCCGTCTTGGCCTCCCAAAGTGCTGGGATTACAGGCGTGAGTCACCACGCCCCGCCTATTTTTTGACTTCTTAATAATGCCATTTTGACTGGTGGGAGATGGTATCTTATTGTGGTTTTGATTTGCATTTCCCTCATGATTAATGATACTGAGCATTTTTTTCATATGTTTGCTGGCCACATGTATGTTTTCTTTTGAGAAGTGTCTGTTCATGTCTTTTGCCTTTGTTGTTGTTGTTGTTGTTGTTTTTGAGACGGAGTCTCGCTCTGTCACCCAGGCTGCAGTGTGGTGGTGCGGTCTTGGCTCACTGCAAGCTCTGCCTCTCAGGTTCACACCATTCTCCTGCCTCAGCCTCCCGAGTAGCTGGGACTACAGGAGCCCACCACCACATCTGGCTAATTTTTTTTTTTTTTTTGTATGTTTTAGTAGAGACGAGGTTTCACTGTGTTAGCCAGGATGGTTTCCGTCTCCTGACCTCGTGATCCACCCGCCTCAGCCTCCCAAAGTGGCTGAGGCGGGTGATTACAGGTGTGAGCCATTGCGCCTGGCCTCTTTTGCCCATATTTTAATTGGGTTATTTGTTTTTTGCTTATTGATTTAAGTTATCTATACATTCTGGGTATTAGGCCTTTGTTGGATGCATAATTTGCAAATATCTTCTCTCGTTCTGTTTGCCCTGTTCATAGCTTCTTTTGCTGTGCAGAAGCTCTTTAGTTTAATTAGGCCCCACTTGTCTATTTTCGTTTTTGTTGCAAGTGCTTTTGGGGACTTAGGCAAAAATTCTTCACCAAGGCTGATGTTGAGAAGAGTATTTCCTAGGTTGCCTTCCAGTATTTTTATAGTTTGAGACCTTACATTTAAATATTTAATTTAGTTTGGTTAGTTTTTATATATGGTAAGAGGTAGGGGTCTGGTTTCAATCTTCTGGATATGCCGAGCTATTAATAGTTATCCGAGCACCATTTATTGATAAGGAGTCCTTTCCCCATTGCTTGTTTTTGTCAGCCTTATGGATGATCAGATGGTTGTAGGTATGTGGCTTTACTTCTGATTTTTCTATTCTGTTCCATTGGTCTATTTGTCTGTTTTTGTACCAGTACCAAGCTGTTTTGGTTATTGTGGCTCTATAGTATAGTTTGAGTTCGGGTAATGTGATGCTTAGGATTTCTTTGGCTATTCAGGCTCCCTTTCGGTCCCATATGAATTTTAGAATTGTTTTTTTCTAATTCTGTAAAGCATGATGTTGGTAGTTTGATAGGAATAGCATTGAATCTGTAATTTTTTGCACAAAGTTCTAAATCTCAGATAATCTTTGCAGAAGTAGGTACCTCATCCTCGAGAAATTTCACAATTTCCAGAGAGGTCTTTCCTTATCTTCCTTTATGGGAAAAGAGTAATTCTTTCTATTGACAGATGTCTGTGTGATCTAATAAACACTTGAAGCTGGAACCATTAGGAAAATATTTGTTTTTAAAAAGGCAAAAATTGCAGAATTTAATCTTAAGATAAACTTAAAGAAATAAGATGTTGATATATACTCCAACCTTAAACAATCATAAAGCAGTTATCTTTATACCTTTCTGGGTGTTGAGTTGTGTTATTCCCTTAAAATGTGAGAATGGATGTCCACACAATCAAAATATATAACTTGGGACCAGATGGCATTTTTGGCCAAATCACCTGTTTTAGGAAGAATACTCTTACTTAGTATAAATGTTTAGACCTCCATGTTTCTGCAGAGATAATTTGATTTAAGTGAAGTGATCCACATAAGGTTATAAACAAGGTGAGGTCCAGAGCAGATCCTTTTTTACTATGTTTTTTATTCTGTATGCTCTCCTTTAGACCCACAACTCCTGTAGTATTGTTTTGAGAGGCCTCCAGGCAATCTAAAGGTTGGTTTTAGGTAGCATTTATGTGTTTTTATAATATAACATTTGATGCTACTATTCTGAATCTCCAAATAGAGATTATTTCTAATGATTAATAAAAACCTAAGCATTTTATTTGAGTTACACTAGAGACAAGACTCTACATTTTCTTGTAATTTTTTTTTTCAGCAGTACACTGTAGCCAGCAGGTCTTATCTGGCTAATGATCAGAATTCTTGAGGCAGACCAAAGTGCCCTTTTATGGCATCTAAACTTAAAAGTTAATTTTGCTTTTCATAGGCTTACTGAATAATATCTCATTGTAATTCCTAAGATATGTAATTATTCCAAGATATTTAAAAAACCATATTGGGTGCATCAGACAAACAATGGGAAGAATTATGGAGAAGCTATTTCACGTATTCTTATTTATTTCATGATGTCCAACATGGACATCTTACAAAGGTAAGACAATTTTGCTTCCAAGAATTCTCCCTTTGAAGATAATTTATCAATTTTCCCTTTGGGTGAGACACTGCTGTCTCATCCCATTACCTTGTCAAGTCCTAAAGGATGTTAGCAGACCTCAGAGAAGGTGAAATTCCCCTTTCTTCTAGAATAGATATGTCTAGGCAACATCAAAGCAAGCTGACGAAAAAAAGCTTTAATCAACGGAACATGTCTTTTTGGTATCTAATGCTTTGTTGAATCTGTTTCTGTCTTTTTCCCTCTCTCCATTTCATTTAGCTGGTAGGTATGGCCATTTAGAAGAATGTTTAAGCTTCAAATTCAATGAAATTTATCTCTTTTAATTAGGAACTATGTATATTTCTACCCTGAAAGATCTCAAAGCACTTTAAAATTTTCTCTGTGCTCAAGCACAAACTCACTATTGGGATCATTTTACCTTCCACTACATGGGTCTGTATTAGAGGTGGAATGTGGCAGCTGTTTAACCCCGAGAGGCTTCCCAGAACTTGAAGACAGGGAATGAAGAATTATGTATTCTATTCCTTCTATGGTTTCATAGAACTAGAATCTAGTGTGACCAGATTAGAATCTGCCAAGCCTATTCAATTACTCAGTCAGTAGGAGCTGAATAAATGCAGATGGTTAAGATCTTAAATTCAGGGCCTTGTTTCATACATTGGTAGGGGATGGTAGCTTCTTACATTGATTCTCACTGAGGAAGTATGTGGGTTGAGAAACAATTTAGAAGCAAATTCCATTTTGTGAAGATGCAGAAAAAGGCTTATTGGTGAAAGGTGGCAGAAAAAGTTCAGGATTGTGAATACAAAGACTTGGGAGTCCTTCATCATGTATGAAGATAAAGTGCTGTAGATGAACTCCAGGTAATTGAGCATCATCCGTCTATATGGAAAAACCCTAATTAAATGAGAACTGGGCCCTAGAACCTTTCTTCAAACAAACTTTATGGTCTTTTCCCTCCTTATTTGAAAAGTAATACATTATTCTAGTTAAAATTTTTGAAAATATTAAAAACATACGACTCTTTATCCCACTATCTATAGTTAATTGTTATTAATATTTGAGTGAATTTCCTTGTAAGGTTTTATCTGCATATAAAAATTATAAGGAAAGGAGGAAGTCCTCAGTATTCATGACCTACCCAGGCACAAAGAAACAGAATGTGACTGGGGTTATGAGGCTCATCATCATCATCCAAATATAATATTTTCTTCAGAAGAAGAGAGGTTTAGGAGCTAGAACATGTTATTGATGATAATAATTTACAGTGAATTATCTGGAGAATGTTCTCAGTTCTTCAATTTCCTGAAATAGATCTGCCTTATGATTGTGTAAATATTTGTAGAACAGGGCTTGGTTGAGACAAAAACAAGACAGGAATATTTTGAAACTCTGAAACTTTGGGGAAATTATAATTTTATTTAGTGTAAATAAACATTCACATATTTATAAAACCTTCTGACACATCACTCTCTTATCCTCGTTTCCTTTTTGGCTTTTTGTGCTTTTGGAAGGGAGGGTAGTGAACTTTTACATAATTATGAAACCTCTGACACATCACTCTTTTATCCTCATTTCCTTTATGACTTTGTACTTTTGGAAAGGAAGGTGGTGAGGAATCAAAGGTTTTGTGAAATAGCACCAGTTTAGTAGGGGCTCCAAGTTAAAGCTAAGTTTTTCTGTCACTTTATTCAGCCTTTATCTGCCCTGTTGGTTCTGTTCATCTATGGAATACATGGTGGGTGGCCTATGGACATTTCCACCATTTTACTTACAGTTGATTTGGCTATAACGATCATAATGAATCAGGAAGACAACAGATATAATGTACTGATGACAGCTCATGGTAATTATAAAACCTCAGAGATGCCCCTAAGGATCTCATTTTATCAGATGCTTTCTATGCTAAACTAAATCAAGATGTTCCCTCATCATTTCAGGTGCTAGTTAATGTGCTAAATGGGTGGAATTTTATGACCATAAAAGGTCAAGTTTCAAGAGTTTTATTTTTAATGAAAATTTCCTGGCATCTAAAATGTGAGGTCCAATCATACTGAATTCGTTGGCAACCAGACATGCTTAAAAGTGAAACCCCATTTCCCCAGGGCTTTCAAGTCAGAGAGGAGAAAGTCCCCTCAGGTTGCTCCTACTCTTGCCAGGTTTCAGTTATAACAGAGAATCTTTTCACAAAATGTAGTCAATTTATATTTCTAGCATTTAAAAGCATATTTCATTGGCTCATCTGGATAGTGGAAAATCTTATGTCTCTTCCCGAGTGATTTGGCACATTACTTTGGCACACAGAAAGAACTCACACACCTGGCAAATCATCTCAACTTTTTTGATGCTCAGAAGGAGGCTTCAAAACTGGAAGCATTTTGGATGGTGAGCTATGCTCATTGTGCCCAAATCCAAAGAATGTGAAAACAACCATTTATACTCAGAGATGGGAAGTGGGAACAGAGAACAAGGGCAAGGGGCGGGAAAGAAGACACAGTTTCAAATGAGAAAAGAAAAATAAATATGGATGTATTCTTTGATCAAAACTTATTTATTTATTAAATTATTTTATTATTAAATATGAAACATTTGATTGCATGATATATATATATTTGAGACAGGGTCTCACTCTGTTGCCCAGGCTAGATTGCAGTGGTGCGATTATGGCTCACTGTAGCCTCGACCTCCCCAGGCTCAGGTGATCTTCCCACCTTAGCCTCCTGAGTAGCTGCGATTATAGGCATGTGTCACCTCATCCTGCTAATTTTTGTATTTTTAGTAAAAACAGGTTTCACCCTGTTGGCCAGGCTGACTTCGAACTCCTGACCTCCTGACAAGCAACTTGCCTGTCTCAGCCTCCTAAAGTTCTGGGATTATAGGCATGAGCCACTATACCCATCCTGATCAACATTTAATAAAGCCATGAACATATTCCAGGGAACATATTCTTGATTTTATTAATGTTCTGTCTCAGATAGTCATCCTCTTTGTGACTAACTTGAAGTTAGGTTTCTCATAAAGCCAGAGAGTAATGCGATTCTTTTTTTTTTTTTTTTTATCATAACAAAGAAGTTTTTTTTTTTTTTTTTTTTATACTTTAGGTTTTAGGGTACATGTGCACAATGTGCAGGTTTGTTACATATGTGTCCATGTGCCATGTTGATTTCCTGCACCCATTAACTCGTCATTTAGCATTAGGTATATCTCCTAATGCTGTCCCTCCCCCCTCCCCCAACCCCACAACAGTTCCCGGAGTGTGATGTTCCCCTTCCTGTGTCCATGAATTCTCATTGTTCAATTCCCACCTATGAGTGAGAACATGCGGTGTTTGGTTTTTTGTCCTTGCGATAGTTTACTGAGAATGATGTTTTCCAGTTTCATCCATGTCCCTACAAAGGACATGAACTCACCATTTTTTATGGCTGCATAGTATTCCATGGTGTATATGTGCCACATTTTCTTAATCCAGTCTATCGTTGTTGGACATTTGGGTTGGTTCCAACTCTTTGCTATTGTGAATAGTGCCGCAATAAACATACGTGTGCATGTGTCTTTATAGCAGCATGATTTATAATCCTTTGGGTATATACCCAGTAATGGGATGGCTGGGTCAAATGGTATTTCTAGTTCTAGATCCCTGAGGAATCGCCACACTGTCTTCCACAATGCTTGAACTAGTTTACAGTCCCACCAACAGTGTAAAAGTGTTCCTATTTCTCCACATCCTCTCCAGCACCTGTTGTTTCCTGACGTTTTAATGATCACCATTCTAACTGGTGTGAGATGGTATCTCCTTGTAATTTTGATTTGCATTTCTCTGATGGCCAGTAATGATGAGCATTTTTTCATGTGTTTTTTGGCTGCATAAATGTATGTCTTCTTTTGAGAAGTGTCTGTTCATATCCTTTGCCCACTTTTTGATTAGGAACTTTTTCTAATGTGTGTCTGTGTAGAATTTCTAATTGCACCAATGAATTTTCCTCTAAATTCAAAATACGAAACATTTGATTGCGTGGTATAGTATGTGAGCACCATGGTCCCTAGAAGCACTCATTGGTAATGAAAAAATGGTATCTTGTGGCCATGAATGATCGAGGGAATTAAAGATGGTGGCAGTTTTTCTTTTCTAGCAGAAAGAGGGAATGTGTTAGCAGAGTTGGTTCTGGAAGGAAAATGGCAAAGGAATTAGGTATTAAAATATCCACATTTTTGGAAATTATAGCCTGTGTTCTATGTATCTTGGGTCATAATCAATTTGAATAAGGACTATTTCCTCGGACTGGTTTTCAGGTATTTGAGAGTCATATTGAGCAATATTTGGTACAACCAAATTGCAAAATCCTGGAAGCAATGGGACATCCCTTTATGCTTCTTGAAGCTCATCATCACAAGATTTGACCTAAAACTTTTTACACAGCCAGCTCTTAGTCATTTGTGGGAATACAGGCCAAGATTGGTATACTTTTTTTCTGCCCATTTGTAACAATTCCAGATAGTGTAAAGGATCAGCAGAAGTTCAGTTGCAGTAATTCATTTCTGGTTCAAGTGTAGTTTATGACTGTACTTCCACAGGTCTCCATGCCATCTCCTCTTTCTTTGTACTTCTTCTATTGATACTGCCTTAGGTAAGAGCTGTTAAAGATATAATAGCAGAGTGACATGTGAGGAGAGACCATTCATCAATAGGCAAAAATAAGTCTTAGTCTAACTATAGACTTTAATCACTGGTCTAAAATTACATTTCTTTAAATTACTGGTTTCTAACTGCACTCTATTTTAGCATCCATTTCTAGTCTTTGACTACTATAACTTTCGTTTTATTTATTTATTTATTTATTTATATATTTATTTATTGTTTTTTAAAGAGAGGGTCTCATTCTGTTACCCAGGCTGGGGTGTAGCGGCATGATCATGGCTCACTGCAGCCTCAATCTCCCAGCCTAAGTGATCCTTCTGCCTTGGCCTCCCAAGTAGCTGGGACCACAGGCATGCACCACCATGCCCAGCTAATTCTTAAAAATTTTTCGTAGTGATGACATGTCAACATGTTGCCCAGGCTGGTTTCAAACTCCTGGGTTCAAGCAATCCTCTTGTCTCAGCTTCCCAAAGGGGTGAGATTAGAGGTGTGAGCCACCATGCCTGGCCTGGCTACACTACTATGTCTTATTTTCTATAATCCTCTCTTCGAACTGTTACAGAACAAGTGTGGGTCCAGGAAAAATGATAATGTCAGTAATTTAACTTTTACTTCTTTGGAAGCCTCTCCCATATTTTTTGTAAGGTTCTTTTCACTTTCTTTTTGTTGCCCAACCTCTCTGAAAGCTTCTTCTCAGAACAATATCTGTCACAAATTATTCATATCTTGATGCAAATTTAGATCAGTATGTTACATTTCTTTGGGGTGTTTCCACTTTAAGACTTTCCTATAAATATGTAATAACATTTTTTCTTGTTTCTAGAGGAATTTAAGCTTTATTGCCCCAAGAGTAGGACTGATATTTTACAGGTAAGAGCCTTCCCTTATGTCCCTATTATTCCACCAGGCCACCCTTAGGTTAAAGGCTGGCTCCTCCCATAAACTGTACTTCAATTGCCCATCTTGGATGCAGACTGAAAGTCTCAATTCACTTTGACTTAGGCTCTATAGAAGCCAAGGAGAGGCCAGTATTTATCTCTGTAATAGACAAAGGGTCTTTGAGAGAAGGATTTGTAAAAAATCTGGCTGGATGTGGCCCATCTTCTTTGTTTGTATGATAGTTAGCCTCCAAGATGACCCCCAATGATTCATATCTCCTAGAATTCACACTGTTGTGTAGTGTTCCTTCACTTTGAATCAGGACTGGTTCTGTGTGACCAATAAAATATGGTGGGAATCACAGTATGTGGCTCTTGAGGCTGAGTCATTAAAGGCATTGCAGCTTCCACCTTTATGTCTTAAATCCTCTTCTCAGGGAGATGCTAGCTGCCATGCCGTAACACATACTCAAGGAGCTCCATGGAGGTGCTAAGGCAGAGGTTTCCACCAATACCCAAAACCAACTGGACAACCATGCAGTTGTGCCACTTAGGAAGTGGCCCAGCCCTTAACAATCTCCACTTGATTGCAGCTACAGCTGACATCTGACTGCATTCTTCTTTCATAAGAAATCCCAAGTGAGAATATCCAGCTAACTTACCCTCAAATTCTTGACCCACAGAAAGCATGAGACACGATAAATTATTATTGTTATTTTAAACCACTAGTTTGGAGTAATTTGTTACTTGGCACCATCTCTCAGCTTTCCAGCACTAATCGCCGACTCTGGAAATTTTTACATAAAATGCTGGCAACAGATTTGCTCCAAAGTGAATTGTAATTTTTTTCTAACAAGATAGGGTGATTCAACTGAGGGCAATTTAACCAAATACAATTTCATATGAAGCAAGCTGACCAATATAATCGTGTGTTGGAGTATGAATAGCCTGTCTCTAGTTTCATGACATTTTTAATTTTGGTACATCATGGAAAGTTGTTGTGTAACCCCTATGAATCTTCAGGAATTTTTTTCTGCCTTTTAGGATTTGGGAAGTTTCTACTTTTATTTTACTTTTATATATCCATTTCTCCAGTGACTAGGATATATTTTGACCAAATTGTTGTTGGACCACTCTATTTCCACAAAATTGCTTTCAGTCAGATTGTTTTTGGCTAAATCATCCATCATGTTGTAATACTTTTTGTATGTTACCTCTAATTGATCCATAAAACTTTAAGAAACAAATTCTATAAATTCACACAAAACAAACCCTTTAATTAAAGTGAATCAATGATAAAGAGTATAATAGATGGCCTCTAAGATCATCTTAATGATCCCAAGTATTCATGCTTTTGAATAATCCTCCCTCCTTAAATGTGGCTTGGACTAATTGATCCACTTCTGCTGAACAGAATATGGCAGAAGTGTTCAGATATAACTTCTATGTTACATACTTTTTAAAATAACCTTCTAAGATTAGGTTATAAAAATAATGTGACTGTTATTTTGGGAATATTCTGTTGCTGTCTTTTGGATTGTCCACTCTTGGGAAAGCCATCTGCAATGTTACCAGACAGCCCTGTGGAAGCCTCACTATAAAGATCATGTAGAAATTAGGTCTGGACTAGAAAGAAGACTCAGTATTTGGACTAGTAATAGTTTTTCTGTTTTAATAACAACAGACTTCCAAAACAATGAGGCCAGATCTCTCTGAGGGTTGTTGGACAGCCTCAGCATTTGCTGGGGTTCTAAACTGCCTAAGTGTTTTCACTGAGTTAGCAGACAGTGGTCCTAGTAGAATCCTTGGTATGAGGAATTATATCCTGCCAATGACCACATGAATGTGTTTGGAAATAGACCTCCCTCAGTCAAGTGTTCAGATAAGACTATAGCCCCGGTCCATAGCATGCCTGCAGTTTCATGAGACAATTTGAGCCATACATACCCATCTAAGTTGTGTCTGGGTTTATGATTCAGAGACACTATAAAATGATAAATGTTAGTTATTTTAAGCCTCTATTTTTGGAGTAAGTTGTTACACAGTAATAGAAAACTAATAGAGGGGACAAGAGTATTGAATTCAAAATGTGTTCTAAAAGATGGATTTAGATTCTTTGCTTTATATCTTTTGTAAAATCAAGTCTTACTCCTGACCTTTCCTGGTAATTCAGGAAAGCAGCTTACTGGGGTTAATTACCAACTCTTCCCTCTTCCTTTCTACCTTTTCCTTGATCCAGTCACCCCCAAACATAAGCATAGGGTCGATCTCTGTTTCCTGCTACACATCTGTCCTCTCTCCCTCCACCTCCTCCTACTTCCTTTCTTGTTTTTATTCAGAATAATAAAGGGGTAAAGTGATTTGAATTAAAGTGCGAGATTAATGCCTCTGAACAGATGCGCTTTGGAGAGAATGTGACAGACTGTCCAGGGGAATGGGCTGGGGCCCTCAGAATCTGGACAAAGATGTGGCTGATAATCACCCAAGATGGCAAGCAGAAGCTGGGTGTTGAGAGTGGGGTCCTGGGTGACAGCTGTGGTTTTTATAGTTTGGGTCTGATGACAATTTGGGAGGGATCTGTTTCTGGGGCAGGATTTATGTTTGTCCTTAGAATCTAGAATCTTCCTGATGGCCAGTAAAAGCTGAGTGTGGACTGATTATCTTTCTCTAGAATCACCTCTGCTTCTCATGTTGTGGGTCAATGGTAGGAGTGGTTGCTAAGTGAATGACCTTTGTGTTTCCACTGAACAAATCTTCAAAGAGAAAAAAACACCTATTCAGGTAATACACCATGATTTCCTTCATAAGTTTCAGAACATATGTCCTGAGAAAAACACCCCCATTGGAAGTTATTGCAAAAATAATAGAGACATTCAACAGTAGATGATGGAGACATTTGAAAGATAACAACAACACAAGAACTCACACGGGCAGAGTTTGCTAATGACATTGCTATTCCTTGGTGGCAACAAAACCTCTAATCCATGACCTGGCCACAGGCAAACTCCTAATAAGGTTTTACAACAAGGATCAATGAGATAGAAATTAATAAAAATAAAAAGACTAACCACTGATCAGCTATCTCTGACTGGGCTTGAGCTCCAAGGACCCTGTGTACAGAAGTAGTCTCCTTAAGAGCATTATAAAGATTTGAAGCAAATAGGCCGGGTGCGGTGGCTCACGCCTGTAATGCCAGCACTTTGGAAGGCCAAGGCAGGTGGATCATGAGGTCAGGAAATCGAGACCATCCTGTCTAACACAGTGAAACCCCGTCTCTAGTAAAAGTACAAAAAAAAATTACCTGGGCATGGTGGCAGGTGCCTGTAGTTCCAGCTACTCGGGAAGCTGAGGCAGGAGAATGGTGTGAACCTGGGAGGTGGAGCTTGCAGTGAGCCAAGATGTTGCCACTGCACTCCAGCCTGGGGGACAGAGTTTTTTTTTTTTTTTTTTTCAAAAAAAAGAAAGATTTGAAGTAAATATAAAAAGTTAAGACTTTGGGGAAGAAGAAGTACATCTGTGTGTGTTATATTCATCTTTATGGTTATTTGTGTGATTGAAAAAGGAAAAGAACTAATCTCTTTAAGATGGCCTTTCACTTTCTCTGAATGCAGGAATGAACAGAACACTTTGGAAAATGTCACAGTGAACTTGTCCATCAATGACAGACTGGATTAAGAAAATGTGGCACATATACACCATGGAATACTCTGCAGCCATAAAAAAGGATGAGCTCATGTCCTTTGTAGGGACATGGATGAAGCTGGAAACCATCATTCTCAGCAAACTATCACAAGGACAGAAAACCAAACATCACATGTTCTCACTCATAGGTGGGAACTGAACAATAAGAACACTTGGACATAGGAAGGGGAACATCACACACCGGCGCCTGTTGTGGGGTGGGGGGAGGGGGGAGCATTAGGAGATATACCTAATGCAAATGACGAGTTAATGGGTGCAGCACACCAACATGGCACATGTATACATATGTAACAAACCTGCACGTTGTGCACATGTACCCTAGAACTTAAAATATAATTAAAAAAAAGAAAAAATAAAATAAAAATAAAAAGTTAAGACTTTGGGGAAGCAGAAGTACATCCGTGTGTGTTATATTCATCTCTATGGTTATTTGTGTGATTGAAAAAAAAAAGAAGTAATCTCTTTAAGATGGGCTTTTCACTTTCTCTGAATGCAGGAATGGACAGAACACTTTGGAAAATGTCACAGGGCATTACGTTGCAGGGCTGGCCCTATGTGGTTCATTTCTTCCTCCTGCAGCACACTGCACAGTGTCAGATCTTTGGCATATAGTAGGCCATCAGATTCTGCCTGATTGAAAGGCTGTTCTATTCTACCACCAAGCCTTCAGTGACAAGCATTCAGAGAAAAATAGGACGAGAGGATAAGACCAGCATAAAAGAGAGCAATAAACCAAAACAACAACAACAAAAAGGAATAGAAGGCAATACAACAATAGCAGAAGATTGTATTCTCTCTGACTCTTCTCCTCCTCTTCCATCTAGAGGAAATTTTTCTTTTAGATTTCTCTCCAAGTCCACAATGGAATAAAAAGCACTGGTCCTGAGCCCTATGAACTCCTTCCTATTTAAATTTCTACCAAATAAGAACTTGATAAAAAGCAGATGATCTAAAAAGCAGATTGTGACTGGAGAGAAGACTGAGTAGTTGGACTAGTAACAGTTTTTCTGTTTCAATAAAACAAACTCCCCAAGCCATGAGGCTAGGTCTTTCTACAGACAGCTGGACTGCCTGGGCATTTGCTGAAGGCCCAACCTGCAAAAGAGTTCCACTGAATTAGCAGACTCTGAGCCTGCAGTATCCTTGGTGTGTGTGAAAGATTCAAGTATGGAGCTGATGCTCTAAGGCCACATCTCAATGAGGCAAAACCAGAGTGACATAAAGGGTACATATGAAAAATTGTCTCTGCATAGAAAAGCATGTTCACAGTTGGAGGAAGGCAGAAAGATTAGATTTTTTTACTTACATTTCTTTTGATTTAAGGTTGACAAAAGTGATAAGGTCCTGACTGGGTTATGAATGATGCTTAAGAAAGTAATCAAGCCAACAAACAAACAGACAAACTAACAAAGCAAATAAAAGTAGTATTGTGGCAAGGGAAAGAACTCTCATAGTAACAAAAGGTCTGTATCCTAGTTTAGCACTGTGCAATAGAAATACATTTTGAGTGATGAATATGCTTTAAAATTTTCTGGTAGCCCCATTAAAAATAAATGATTAGGCTAATTTTAATAATATATTTTATTTAACCCAATATAGAAATATTATAATTTTGTCAGGTAATTGGAACAAAAAATTATTGAAATATTTTATGTTCTTTTTACCAAGTCTTTGAAACTCAATGTGTATTGTACATCATGGCACATCTCAATTTGACTAGCCACATTTTTAATTCTCAAGAGCAATGTGTGCTTGGTGGCTGTCATACTAGGCAGTGCAATTGTAGCCCTCCCTCCCTCTTTCCCTCAATCACTCATCGTATGACTTTGGCCAAGACATTCTCTTCTATGGCTCATTTCTCTCTTTCGTAAGATAAGAAGACCAGTCCTCATCACTCTTTTTCATATTTTTTTGGCACAGAATCTTACTCAGAATATCAATAGGTAAAATAAATAATACCAACGGAGTTTAAATCATAATTGATGGGCAGGAAATTGCTACTTGTACTACTTGTTAGTAAACTCCAGAATTTTTAGAGTCCCTTTTAAACCTAGAATTCTCTTTAATGACTGATCACACTTTGTTTTGCTCACATTTGTCCAACATTAACCACATGTCAAATCTTGATCACACCTGCTCCAACCCTCATGCTACTTGGTATTAGGAGAGGGAATGAAAATCAAGGATTGGGAATTGAAGGAGAAAACCATCTGGAGACCAAAGCAGGAGAGACAAGGAAAGAAAAAGAGCTGAAAATCGAGGAATGGAGTGAAGAAGGTAATTTATGCCTGCTTAGATATTGTGGAACCAAATTCAAGACAAGAAAAGAGGAGGATCACTGCTCTGCCTCCTGCCATCCCTAAACCTCATTAACCCTATCACAATTAAAGATTGCTGAGAACCATACAACTTAAGCCTATGTTTGCTGAAAGAGGCATCTTCTTTGGATATTTGCTGTCACCTATTATTCTTCTGTTTTGTTATGGAACAGATACACACTACTCATTTATTAGGGTGGTATACCAGCATCTGTATACTGCACAGACACTGTGCAGGTGCTAGTGGTATACAGATGCTTGTAAGGAGCCAGTCTACTCATCCTGTCTCCTCTCTTCCCATTGCATCCTTATCACATCTCATCCAATTTTGTCTTAATACGGACATGACCAAATGTTTCTATCTGAGTGGGTTGTGCTACAGTTCAGTGTGTAGGACCAGAAAGTGGTTTGCTGAACTGGGACTAAGGCTTATGGAGTCCTATGGAGACTATTAGTGCCCATCTCTGTCCTTTGTGTTCCTCTGCATTGTCCAGCCTGTCTCACAGTTAGTTGGCCATGTGACTAGCATAGCCTAAGGATTGTGAGAAGTTAATGCTGCAACGGCTGAGATGGTAAGTATCTGACATGCCTTCCTCATACTTTCATTATTCTCTCATCTAACTATTGAATAATGTCTAAGCCACAAAAAGGAGGCAGCCTGAAGAAGAACCACCCAACATGCATTGGACTGTGACATAAGTAAGAAAATAGCCTTAGTTGTGTTAAGCCACTGGAAATTGGGAGTTTGTTACAGTTGCTGGTATTTCTACCCTGATGAATACAGTGGCCCCTGACTGGTGAATTTGCTCCTTTCCAAGGAAGACATTGTGTTTGGGTGGCGATCTGATAATGACCATGGGCCAGGGCTATTACTTTATTCATTTTTACTGTATTAAGCATATTGAAAAAAATCCTGGCCAGCACCTATAAGTCTTTCTAACTGAACAGGAGAGCTGTACTCAGAGGCAGACATTTCCTAAGACTCTAACATCAACAGAGGGAATGTGGTTCTTTCATTGGACAATACCCAGTGAAGCTTCCGCATTTTTTTTTTAAAGAAAAACACGAAATATGCCTTACACTTTTATTATTCTTAATACTTTTCAAAGGATATTCCCATCAATAATCTTAACTGACTCTCACTAGTATCTGTAAGATAAACATGACAGGTATTACCATTTTTTAAATTGCTTTTGAAAAATTTCCCTTTTTATTTTAGATTCAGGGAGTACATGTGCAGGATTGTTACAGAGGTATAATGCGTGGTGCTGAGGTTTGTACTTCTATTGATCCCATTACCCAGATAGTAAATATAGTATCCAATAGGAAGTTTTCCGGCCCTTGCCTCCCTCCTTTTATACCTCTCTTTCCTTTTGGAGGCCCCAGTGTGTATTGCTTCCATCTGTATGTCCTTGTGAACCCAAGATTTAGCTCCCTCTTATCAGTGAAAACATGCAGTATTTGGTTTTCTGCTTCTGTGTTAGTTCACTTAGAATAACGGCCTCTAGCTGCATCCATGTTGCTGCAAAGGACATGATTTTTAAAAAAATTTTAAATGGCTGCATAGTATTCCATGATGTATATGTACCACATTTGCTTTATCTAATCCACCATTGATGGGCACCTAGGTTGAATCCATGTCTTTGCTATTGTGAACAGTAGTGTGATGAATATATGAGTGCATGTGCTTTTTGGTAGAACAATTTATTTTCCTTTGGGTACATACCCAGTAATGGGATTGCTGGATTAAATGGTAGTTCTATTTTTATTTCTTTGAGAAAACTCTAAACTACTTTCCACAAGGGCTGAACTAATAGACATTTCCCTCAACAGTGTATGAACATTTCCTTTTCTCTGCAACGTTGCCAATGTCTGTTATTTTTTGCCTTTTTCATAATAGCCATTCTGATTGGTATGAGATGCTATCTCATTGTGGTTTTAATCTCTCTGATGTGATTTGCATCTCTCTGGTGATTAGTGATGTTGAGCATTTTAAAATATATGTCTTGGCCACTTGTATGTCTTTTTCTGAGAAGTGTTCATGTCCTTCGCCCACTTTATAATGGGGTTGTTTGGTTTTTGCTTGTGTATTAGTCCGTTTTCACGCTGCTGATTAAGACATACAAGACTGGGAAGAAAAAGAGGTTTAATTGGACTTACAGTTCCACATGGCTGGAGAGGCCTCAGAATCATGGCAGGAGGTGAAAGGCACTTCCTACATGGCAGCAGCAAAAGAAAATGAGGAAGATGCAAAAGTGGAGGGAAGCCCCTGATAAAACCATCAGATCTTGTGAGACTACCACAAGAACAGTATGCGGGAAACTGCTCCCATGATTCAAATTATCTACCATCAGGTCCCTTCCACAACACATGGGAATTATGGGAGTACAATTCAAGATAAGACTTGAGTGGGGACAAACAGCCAAACCATATTGGCTTGTTAATTTGTTTAAGTTCCTTATAGATTCTAGATATTACTCCTTTGTCAGATGCACAATTTGCATATATTTGCTCTCATTCTGTAGGTTGTCTATTTGCTCTGCTGAGAATTTCTTTTGCCATGCAGAAGTGCTTCAGTTTAATTAAGTCCCATCTGTCTACATTTGATTTTGCTGCATTTGCTTTTGGGGTTTTCTTCATAAATTCTTTGCCTAGGCCAAAGTCTAGAAGAGTATTTCTTAGATGTTCTTCTAGAATTTTTGTAATTTGAAGACTTACCTTTAAGTCTTCACTCCATCTTGAGTTATTTTTGTCTATGGTGAGAGGTAGGGGTCTAGTTTCATTCTTCTGCAGGTGGTTAGCCAGTTTTTCCAGCGCTATTTAGTGAATAGGTTTTCCTTTCCCCATTGTTTATTTTTGTCAACTTTGTTGAAGATGAGTTTGTTGTAGGTGTATTTTAGGGGTCTCTATTCTGTTCCATTGGTCTATGTGCTTATTTTTGTACCCGTAATTTAAAAATTGTTTTTATAAACATGTAATTTAAGGTAGAAACTATACCACAGGTAGAAGCTAAAAGTATAGTAACACTATTATAGGAGCTCGATTTTCTTTCTTCTATTTCTTCAATGATATTTTAAGACAGTTTTTAAAAATCTATCAGCTTTATTTTTCTTAATGGTAAAATTAGAAAAAAACCCACTACTTTTCAGAGCTATTATAAAGATTAGAAATAATGTAAGTACAAAGTAAAAATAATGGTCGTTGCTTTTAATATATCCCTAAAGCAAGTGCCATTTTAAAAATAAATTTCTTAGAGTTGTTCATTATTTATGCTTTAATAAGTGAGAGTCCATCTGTTGAGAAAACACTGGCCTTGGTGGTGTGTGTGTGTGTGTGTACATATCTTAAACCCACAGTCTGGAGATGAGTTGCTCTTTTCTAGTTTAAGAATTTAAAAACTATAGACTCATAGGAGGGACCACAAATTTGGGAGAATGGCAGAATAAATATCAGAGGCTTATCCTCTCCTTTTATTTTTCCCATATTCAAACATTTTAATGCCATCTACATGATATTTTGCCATCTATACCTAACAATTATATTATGGTGATGATGTAATATTTCTTTAAATTGACCTTAATTAAACTCATTCATTTTACATCACATTGTCTTAATAAAAAATACTCTTAAAATTATAAATAATACAGGCATATCAGGTCTATACATAACATTTATATTTTTTCAAGAATCAGATTAAATGAGATGAGGCCACATTTCAAAAGATAATAAAATTATATCAAAAGATAAATATTACTGAAATTATTATTGAAATTCTATGTCTCAACTCTTACTGTCTCAAACTCATGACATTAGTTGGAAAAAGGTGAGCTTTCTTTCTTTGCTATGTATTTTTTGACTGTTGACGTGGCTGGCTCTTTCTTGTAAAATGAAATTTTCTTAATATGTTCACACACTTATGGTTACATATTTGTAGCACATAATGCCTTAGTCACTCAGGGATTGTCACAAAATATTTCTGTCTAGCTCTATAATTATTCCATTTCTTAACTGTTTCATAATTTTAATGGCAAAATTTTAGTTATATTAACAACTTCTCTACTCCTGCCAAGTGAAGACTTCTGTAATAAAGATTTCCCAGAATTTGTAGATTTTACTTTTAAAGGCTGTACATGCTTGGAAACAATTAATAACGAAAGGGCTAAACAATTTGAAACATCTGAGTTTAAATACTGACTTTTGTACCTGATTAGCTGTTTAACATTTCGCAGCTGCAATGCTCTTATTTTACAAGCAGATTGCTAAGGTACATTGTAGCTCTAAATTGCATCTGAGAATTTCCTTAATGTAGAAAAGAGTGTATAGAATTTTGATACTGTATTTATTTTAAAAAAACATTTATTGAGGTACAATTGACATATAAAATTTAATCTTTGTTTACATATGTATAAATTTAGTATATACAACTTAGTAAGTATGTATACAACTTAGTATAAAAGTAGGTATACACCCTTGAAATCATCACCACAATCTATACCCTAAACCTATCCATCACTTCCAAATATTTCTCTTGCCTTCTTTGTTTATTACTATTATTATTGTGGTAAGAACACTTAGCATAAGATCTATCCTTTTAATAAAAGTTTAAATATATAATGCACTATTTTTAATTATAGGCACTATGCTGTATAGTAGATCTCTAAGAGTTATTCACCTTGTATAACAGATACTTTTACACTTTGACTACTACTTAGTCTTTTCTCCTTTCTCGTATTCCCTTTCACCACCATTCCACTGTCTGCTTCTGAGTCTGGCTATCCTATATTATTCATATAAGTGATATCATGTAATATTTGTCCTTCTTTGTCTGGCTTATTTCACTTAACATAATGTCTCACAGGCTCATCCACTATTGTAGCAAATAGTAGGGTTTCTTTTTATAAGGCTCAATAGCATTCCATTTTATGGATATACCATATTTTCTTAATTATACATCTGTTGATGGACATTTAGGTTGCTTCCATGTGTTGACTATTGTAAACAATGCTGCAATGAACATATGAATGCAGGTATCCTTTTGAGATTCTGATTTCAATTCTTTTGAATAAATATCCAGAAGTTGGATTGCTGGATCTTATGGTAGTTCTATTTTTAATATTTTGAGGAACCTCCCTATTGTTTTCAATAATGGCTATACTAATTCACATTCCCACCCACAGTATACAAGTGTCCCTTTTCTCCATAAAATTTACCAACACTTGTTATCTTAAAAAATATACAATAGCAATTTTAATGGGTGTGAAATCATTGTCACAGGACACTGTAGTTTTAATTTGCATTTCTCTGATCATTAATGATGTTGGCATTGTCTCAAACTCCTGCTGACCATTTGTATATCTTTTTGGAGAAATATTTATTCAGATTTGCCCATTTTTAAGTTGGGTTATTTTCTTTCTTGTTACTGAGTTGTAGGAGTTTCTTATCTATTTTGAATATTAACCCCTTAACAGATATATGGTTTACAAATATTTTCTCCTATTCCATAGGTTGTCTAGTCACTCTCTTGATTGTTTCCTTCACTGTGCAGAAGCTGTTTAGTTTTAGCTTTTGCTTTGGTTGCCTGTGTTTTTGGGGTTACATCTAAAAAAAATTATTATCCAGAGCAATGTCAAGAAGCTTTTCCCAATTAACTAGGAAGTTCTAACAATTGTAATCTATTAATATTTGCTTTATATATTTAGGCGTTCTGATGTTGGGCGCATAACAATAAACAATATATGCACCCAACATCAGTGCACCTAAATATATAATGCAAATATTAATAGCTCTGAGTGGAGAGAAACTGCAATACAATAATAGTAGGAGGCTTCAATACCCCACTTTCAACACTGGACAGATTATCTAGAAAGAATATCAATAAGGGAACATTGGACTTGAACTAACTTTAGACCAAATTGACCTAACAGATATTTACAGAAAATTCCATTCAACAGCAACAGAATACACATTCTTCCCAAGTTCACATGAAATATTCTACAGAATAGATGATATGTTAGGCTACAAAACAAGTTTTAACAAATTTGAGATTTAAATCATATCAAGCATCTTTTCTGACTACAATAGCATGAAACTAAAAGTCAATAACAGGAGGAATCTTGAAAAACTCACAAATATGTGAATATTAAACAACATGCTTCCAAACAACTAATAGGTCTAAAAACAAATTAAAAGATAAATTAAAGAATATTTAGAGACAAACAAAAATGGAAACACAACATACCAAAACTTTCAGGATGTAGTCAGTGCAGTCCTAAGAGGTAAGCTTATAGCAGTAAACACCCACATAAAAAAAGAACAAAGACCTTAAACCACCTGATGTTACATCTGAAGGAACTAGTAAATAAGAAAATAAGCCCAAACTTAGCAGAAGAAAGGAAATAACAAAGATCAGAGCAGAAATAAACAAAATAGAAACTAGAAAACAATAAAAAGATCAACAAAACTAAAAGTTGGTTTGTTGAAAAGAGATGAACAAAATTGACAAAACTTTAGCTAGGCTAACAAAGGAAAAAAGAGGTAAGTCTCAAATAACCAAAATCATATATGAAAGATGAGACATTAGAATTCTTAACACAGAAATAGAAAGGATCATAAGAGACTATGAACAATTATACATCAGCAAATTGGAAAATCTAGTAGAAATGAATGAATTCTTAAAAAACATGCTACCTATCAAGACTTAGGAGGAAATAGAAAATCTGAACAGAGTAATAGTGAGTAAAGAGATTGAATCAGTAATAGAAAGTAGCCAATCAAAGAAAAACCCAAGACCCGATGTCTTCACTGCTGAATTCTACTGTACATAGAAAGAAAGAACACTGATTCTTCTCAAACTCTTTCAAAAATTTAAGAGAAGGAAGCACTTCCAAACTCATTTTATAAAGCAGTAGTGCTCTGATACTAAAGCCAGGTAATGACCCTACAAGACAAGCAAACTGCAGGCCAATATCCCTGATAAACGTAGATGCAAAAATCCCAACAAAATACTAGCAAACTGAATTCAATAGCACATTAAAAAGATCATTTATCACGATCAGATGGGATTTATCCCAGAGATGCAAGTATGGTTCAACATACATAAATCAATAAATGTAATACACCATGTTAACAAAATGAAGGACTAAATCTGTATGATCATTTCAATAACAGAAAACATTTAACAAAATTCAACATCCATTTAGTATTAAAAAAAAACTGGACAAAATAGATATAAAAGGAATGTACCTCAATAGAGGCCTACAGCTAATATCATACTAAATGTGAAAAGTTAAAAGCTTTTTCTTTAAGACCAGGGACAAAACAAGGATATCTACTCTCACCACTTTTACTTCACTACTATGTTTATTCAACATAGTACTGGAAGTCCTAGCCAGAACAATAAAACAAGAGAAAAAAAGTAAAAGCATCCATATCAGAAAGGAAAAAGTAAAACTATTTCTGTTTGTAGATGGGATAATCTTATACATAGGAAACTCGAAAGACTCCACCACAGGCTGGGCATGGTGGTTCACAACTATAATGCTAGCATTTTGGGAGGCTTGATGCTGGGAATTTGAGACCATCCTAGGCAACAAAGCTGAGACCTCATCTCTACAAAAATATTAAATTAGCTGGGCATGGTGGCATGCCCCTGGGGTCCCAGCTACTTGGGAGGCTGAGGTGGACAGATCGCTTGAGCCTGGGAGATCAAGGCTGCAGTGAGCTACAATTGTGCCACTGCACTCCAGCTTAAGTGACAGAGCAAGACTCTGTCTTCAAAAATAAATGAAATAAAGTAATAAAAATAAAGACTCCACCAAAAAACTTGTTAGAATTAAATGAATTCAGTAAAGTTGGAGAATACATAATCAATATACGAAGATCAGTAGCATTTCTTTTTTTCTTTTTCTTGTCAAACTTTATTCATGACTACCAATATGACAGTTCCATAATTTCTTTTTCAGATCTAAACAGAAAAAAATATATAAAATTTTCTAACCTTAAGCTTAAATATGTTGTGGAGAAAAGTGCCAAATTATCTCCATGTAAGTTTTCTTAAATTCATTTTTTTGGTAAAAATAACAGTGTTGAATGGGTTTTGCTGTAAGTAACAGAAAGTCTAGCAAATACAATCAATAGCATTTCTATACACTAACAATGAAGTATCTGAAAAAGAAATCAAGTAAACAATCCCATTTACAATGCATAAAAACAGTTACAAATAAATTTAACCAAGGAGATGAAAGATTTTACACTGAAAACTATAAAACATTGATGTAAGAAATTAAAGAATACACAAATAAATGGATATCAATGTTAATGGATTGCAAGGATTAATATTGTTAAAATGTTCATATTACCTAATGTAATCTACAGATTCAATTTCTATAAAAATCCCACTATCAGTTTTCACAGAAATTAAAAAAATCCTAAAATTTGTATGGAAACAGAAAAGATCTTGAATAGTCAAAGCAATCTTGAGCAAACAGAGCAAAGTTGGAAGCATCACACTGGTTGATTTTCAAATATAAAGTGATAATAATGAATCAACATGGTACTGGTATAAAAATAGATTCATCAACCAATGGAATAGAATAAAAAGCCCATCAATAAACCTAAGTATTTATGCTCAATTGATTTTCAGCAAAGGTGCTAAGAACACACAATGGGAAATGGACAGTCTCTTCAATAAAAGTGTTGGAAAAACTGGATAGACCCATGTAGAGGATGAAATTGAACTCTGTCATACCATATAGAAAATCAACAGAAATGAATTAAAAATTTAAATGTAAGACCTAAAACCATAAAGCTACTAGAGGAAAGTAAGGAAGAAGCTCTACTGCTTTAGTCTGGGCAATGACTTCTTCGATAGGATTTGAAAGCACATGCAACAAAAGCAAAAATAAACAAATGGGAATGCATCAAACTAAAAAGTTTCTGAACAGTGAAAGAAACCATGAACAAAGTGAAGAGACAGCCCAGGGATTGAGAGGAGATATTTGCAAACCATAACTCAGATAAGGAGCTAATGTCCAAAAGACATAAAGAACTAAAACAACTCAACAGCAGAAAAAACAAATAACCCAATGAAAAAATAGGCAAATGATCTGAGCAGACATTTCTAAAAGGAAGAAATGTAAATGGCCAATAGCCATATGAAAAAAAAAGTCCAACTTTTCAAATCATCAGGGAAATGCAAATTAAAACCATAATCAAATATTATCTCACATCTGTTAGAATGGCCATTATCAATAAGATGAATAATAACAAGCGCTGGTGAGGATGCAGAGAAAAATTAGCTCTTATACACTGTTGGTGGAAATGTAAATTAATACAATCATTTTGGAAAACAGTACGGAGCTTCCTAAAAATGGAATTGCCATATGACCCAGCAATTCCACTTCTGGGTATATATTCAACGGAATTGAAATTGGTAGGTTGAAGAAATATCTTTGCCAAGATATGGAAGCAATCTAAGTTTTCATCAATAGATAAGTGGATAAAGAAAATATGGTATGTATACAAAATGGAATACCACATAGCTGTAAAAGAGAAAACATGGATGAAACTTGAAGACATTACGCTAAGTCAAATAAGTGAGGTCAGGAAGACAAATTCTGTATGATCTCACTTGTATGTGGAATCTAACAAAAACCAATCCCATAGAAACAGAGAGTAGAATGGTTGTTGCCAAAGGCTTGGGGATAGGGGAAAGGCAGGCATGGGGAAAGGGGAGATGTTGATCAAAGGGTACAAAATTCCAGTTAGATTCAAAGAATAAGTTTTAGTGATCTATTGCACTGCATGGTGACTACAGTTACTAATAATGTATTGTATGCATCAAAATTGCTAAAATGAAAGCTAATATCTTCACCAACAAATAATGAATGATAATTTGGTGAAGGATTGGATACGTTAATTAGCTTGATTGGGTCTCTCTACAATGTACACATGGATCGAAATGTCACACTGTACCATAAAATATACGCAATTATTTGTCAATTAAAAATAAATTAACAAAAAAGCTTTTCTTCTAGTAATTTAACAGTTTCAGGTCTTATGTGTAAGTGTTAAATTCATTTTGAGCTAATTTTTGTGTATTTGGTGAGACAAGGATTCAATTTCATTCTTCTGCATGTAGATATCCAGTCTTCTGAACATTTATTAAAGAGACTGTCCTTTCTCCATTGCATGTTCTTGGCACTTTTGTCAAAGATCGATGAGCCATAAACCTATACATTTAATACTGTAATCTATATTCTGTTCCATTGGTCTATATGTCTATTTCTGTGCCAGTACTGAGCTGCTTTGATTCCTATAGCTTTGTAGTAAAATTTGAAATTAGGCAGTGTAATGCCTTCAACATTGTTCTTTTTACTCAAGATTGCTTTGGCTATTTGGAATCTTTTGTGGCTTTATATTTTAATGGTATTTTTATTTCTGTGAAAAAAGTCTTTGAAATTTTAATAGGTATTGCATTGAATTTGTACATCACTTTGGGTAGTATGGGCATTTTAATAATATTAACTCATGCAATTCATCAACACTGATATCCTTCTATTTATTTTTGTCTTCTGCAATTTCTTTTATCAATGTTTTATAGTTTCAGAGTACAAGTCTTTCACCTCCTTGGTTAAATTTATGCCTAATTATTTTATATTTTTGATGCTATTCTAAATGAGATTACTTTTTGGCTTCTTTTATGATAGTTCATTGTTTGATAGTGTATAGAAATGCTAGTAATTTTTGTATGTTGGTTTGTATTCTGCAACTTTACTGAATTCATGTATTCTAAAAGTTTCTTGTTGGGGTACTTAGGGCTTTATATATAAGATCAGTCATCTGCAAGCAGGGGCAGTTTTACTTCTTTATTTCCAACTTGGATGTCTATTTCTTACTTTTGCTTAATTGCTCTAGGTAGGACTGCTAGTTCTATGTGGAATATAAGTGTCAAGAGTGGGAATTCTTGTCTTGTTCCTGATCTTTGAGAAAAAGCATTTAGCTTTTCACCATTGTATATGATATTAATTGTAGGCTTGTCTTATATGGTCTTTACTGTGTTCACATAGGTTTCTTCTATACCTAATATGTAGATAATTTTTATCATAAAATAGTGTTAAATTTTCAAGTGCTTTTTCTGCATCTACTGAGATGACTGCATAATTTTTATCCATCATCTGTTAAAGTGGTATATCACATTAATTGATTTTTGCATATTGGCTTATTTATGCATTTCAGGGATAGATCCCCATCCTCATCCCCATGGTGTATGGTTCTTTTAATATGATGTTGAATTTCTTTTGCTAATATTTTCTAATTATTTCTGTATCTGTGTTCATCAGAGATACTAGCCTGTAGTTTTCTTTTCTTATGGTGTCTTTTTTCTGGCTTTTGTATCAGGTAATGCTGGCCTCATAAAAAGAGTGTGAAAGTGTTCCCTCTTTGATTTTTTGGAAGAGCTTAGAAAGGATTGATATTAATTCTTCTTTAAATGTTTGATAGACTTTGCCCACGAAGCTATCTAGTCCTGGGCTTTTCTATGATGCAAGGTTTTCGATTACTGATTAAATCTCCTTATTTCTTACTGGCCTTTCTATTTTTTTCTTGTTTCAGTCTTTGTAGGTAGATTGTGCATTTTAAAAAATTTATTCCTTTTTTATAAGTTGCCCAATTTGTTGCCATGTAATTGTTCATAGTAGTCCCTTATGATCTTTTTTATTTTTGTGTTATCAATTTTCATGTCTCCTCTTTGTTTCTAATTTTATTTATTTGAGTCTTATCTCTCTTTTTTTTGGTTAGTCTAGCTAAGGATTTGTCAATTTTGTTTATTTTTTTAAAAAACCCTAACACAAGTTAATCAAGTTTTTCTATTTATCTCTGCATTAACCTTTATTATTTTTTCCTTCTATTAACTTTAAGCCTTGTTCATTTTTTTCCAGTTCCTTGAGGTGTAGTGTTAGGTTGTTCATTTAAAATCATTCTTATTTTTAAATGCAGGTATTTATAGCTGTAAACTTTCCTCTTAGTAGTGCTTTAGCTGCATCCTATAAGTTTCAGTGTGTTACATTTTATTTTTGTTTGCCTGAGATATTTTATAATTTCCCCTTTGATTTTTGCATTGACTCAATGATTGTTCAAGAGTACATGGTTTAATTTTTGTACATTCATAGATTTTTTCCATTTTCCTTTTTTATTGACTTTAACTTAATTCTATTGTGGTCAGAAAAGATATTTGGAAATATTTGAATCTTCTTAAATTTACTAACACTTGTTTTGTGACCTAGCATGTGATCTAGCCTGGAGAATGTTTCATGTGCACTTTAGAAAAATGTATATTCTGCTACTATTGGCTGGAATGTTCTGTGTATGTCTGTTAGGTTGATTGTTGAGTCTGCTCATTCCTTGTTGATTTTCTGCCTGGAAGATATGTCCATTACTGCAAGTGGGTTATTAAAGTCTTCTACAATTATTTTATGGTTATCTACTTTTCCCTTCATATCTGTCAATATTTCCTTTATATATTAGATTCTCTGATGATGAGTGCATATATATTTATAAGTGTTATCTCTCCCTGTTGAATTGATCTCATTATTATATAGTGATCTTGTCTCTAGTGACACATTTTTGACTTTAAGTTTATGACTTAAAGTCTATTTTATATGATATAAGTATAGCTATAGCCACCCCTGCTCTCTTTTGGTTACAATTTCCATCCCTGTGCTTTCAGCTTAGGTGTATCCTTAAATGTAAAGTAAGTCCCCTGTAGACAGCATATAGCTGGATCTTGTTTTTTTTAACCAGCTATTTTGTATCTTTTGAGTGAAAAGTTTATTTACATTTAAAATAATTATTCATCAGAAGGACTTATTATTGTCATTTTTAAAATTGTTTTCTGTCTCTTTATAGTTCTTTTGTTCTCTTCATCTCTTGCTAATTTTCTTTGTGGTGTGATGACTTTTTGTAGTGATATGATTTCATAATTTTCTTTTTATCTTCTGTGTATCTACTACAGGTTTTTTCTCTCTAGTTAGTATGAGGCTTGCATTGAAACTCTCATACTATAACATTCAATTTTAAGCTGATAATAACAACTTTAATGACATAAAAGCTCCAGACTTTTACTGTTCACTTTATGTTACTGATGTCAGAGTTTATTTCTTTTTATATTGTGTATTTAGCAGCAATTTTTTGTGGTTACAGTTATTCTCAGTTTTTCTGTTTTGACTTTTATGCTAGGGTTAAAAGTGATTTACACATCATTATCACAGTATTATGTTATTCTGTGATTGTTTATATATTTACTTTCACCAGTGAGATTTATACTTTTTATCTAGTGCTGAGCTCCATAGGTAGGCAGACCTGCTGCTGCAGTCTGGGATTCATGGGCAGCCCTAGTGCCAACATCTATATGCAAGTGAGCCTGTTGCTGTGGCCTAGGGTCCACAGGGTGGCCTGGTGCTATAATTTCTTTCTTAGCACTGACTTAGCTGTGCCCCAGAGATTCTGGTACATTTTATCTTTGTTCTCATTAGTTTAAAAGAACTTCTTGAGTTCTGCCTTGATTTTATTATTTACCCAGAAGTCATACAGGAGCAGGTTATTGAATTTCCATGTAATTGTATGGTTTTGAGTGAATTTCTTAGTTTTGAGTTTTAATTTGATTGCACTGTGGTCTGAGAGACCATTTGTTATTATTTCAGTTATTTTGCATTTGCTGAGGAGTGCTTTTTACTTCAGATTATGTGGTCAGTTTTAGATTAAATGCCATGTGGCAATAAGAAAAATGTATATTCTGTTGTTTTTTTAGTGAAGTATTTTGTAGCTATCTATTAGGTCCATTTGATTCAGAGCTGAATTCAGGTCCTAAATATCTTTCTTAATTTTCTGTCTTGATGATGTGTTCTAGTACTGCCAGTGGGGTGTTAAAGTCTCCCACTATTATTATGTGGAAGTCTAAGTCTCTTTAAAGGTTTCTAGGAACTTGCTTTAAGAATCTGGGTGTTCCACTGTTGGGTGCATATCTATTTAGGATAGTTAGCTCTTCATGTTCAATCAGACCCTTTACCATTATGCAATGCCCTTTGTCTTTTTTTTTTGTCTTTATTTGTATAAAGTCTGTTTTGTCAGAAACTAGGTTTGCAACTCCTGATTTTATCTGTTTTTCATTTACTTTGTAAATTTTCCTCCATCCCTCTATTTTAAGCCTATGTGTGTCACTACATGTGAGATGGGTCTCTTGAAGACAGCATACCAATAGGTCATGGGTCTTCATCCAGTTTGCCATACAGTGTCTTTTAATTGGGGCATTTAGCCCATTTATATTTAAAGTTACTACTGGTTGTGTGGATTTGATCCTTTTATTCTGATGCTAGCTAGTTATTTTGCGGACTTGTTTATGTGGTTGCTTTACAGTGTCACTGGTCTGTGTACTTCAGTGTGTTTTTGTAGTGACTGGTAATGGTTTTTCCTTTCCATATTTAGTGCTTCCTTCAGGAACTCTTCTAAAGCAGATCTGGTGGTTACAAATTTCCTCAGCATTGATTGTCTGAAAATAATCTTATTTCTCCTTCATTCATGAAACTTAGTTTGGTGAGATATGAAATTCTGGGCTGGAATTTCTTTTCTTTAAGAATGTTGAGGGGCCGGGTGCAGTGGCTCACACCTGTAATCCCAGCACTTTGGGAGTCTGAAGCGGACATATCACGAGGTCAAGAGATTGAGACCATCTTGGCCAACATGGTAAAACTCCATCTATATTAAAAATACAAAAGTTAGCTGGGCATGGTTGTCCACACCCATAGTCCCAGCTACTTGGGAGGCTAAGTCAGGAAAATTGCTTGAACTTAGGAGGTAGAGGTTGCAGTAAGCCGAGATCATACCACTGCATTCCAGCCTGGCGACACAGCGAGACTCCATCTCAAAAAAAAAAAAAAAAGAAAAAGAATGTTGAATATTGGACCCCAATCTCTTCTGGCTTGTAGAGTTTCTGCTGAGAGTCCTACTGTTAGTCTGATGGGCTTTCCTTTGTAGGTGACCCGGCCTTCCTCTCTGGCTGTTCTTAACAGTTTTGTTTGTTTGCTTGTTTTTACATTTTGACCTTGGAGAATCTGATGATTGTGTCTTGGGGAGGATCTTCTCCTGTAGTATTGGGTTTCTCTGCATTCCCTGTATTTGAATGTTGTCCTATCTATCCAGGTTGGGGAAGTTCTCATGCATTATATCCTGAAATATGTTTCCCAAATTAGTTTCATTCTTCCTATCTCTTTCGGGTACACCATGTAGTTGTAGATTTGGTCTCTTTACATAATCCCATATTGCTCAGAGGTTTCATTAATTTTTTAATTCTTTTTTCTCTATTCTTATCTGCTTGTCTTATTTCAGAAAGATAGTTTTCAAGTTCTGAGATTCTTTCCTTTGCTTCATCTATTCTGCTATTAATACTTGTGATTGAATTATGAAATTCTTGTACTGTGTTTTTCAGCTGTATCAGGTTGGTTATGTTCCTCTCTATACTGGCTATTTTGACTGTCAGCTCCTGCAATTTTTTATCGTGATTTTTAGCTTCCTTGCATTGAGTTAGAATGTGCTGTTTTAGCTCAGAGAATATCATTTTAATCCACATTCTGGAGTCTACTTCTGCTATTTCAGTCATTTCAGCTTCAGCCTGGTTCTGAACCCTTGCTGGAGGGTTGGTGTTGTCATTTGGAGGACAGAGGGTACTCTGGCTTTTTGAGTTTTCAGTGTTCTTTCACTGATTCCTTCTCATCTTTGTGGGCTTATCTACCTTCAATCTTTGAGGTTTTCTGTCTGTTTTTCTTTTAACAGCATGGCTTGTGTGGTTTGTTGGGTATCTACTCCAGTCCCTAGTCACCTCAGATTTTCTGGTACCTGGAGGTATCACCACTGAAGTCTGTGAAATAGCAAAGATGGCAACCTTCCCTTTCCTCTGGGAGCTCTGTCCCAGGAGGTATGGACCTGTTGCCAGCCCAAATGCAGCTATAGGAGGTGGCTAGAGATCCCAGTTGGGAGTCTCACCCAGTCACGAGGAATAGGATCAGGGACCCACTTAAAGAATCAGCCTAGCCATGCTTTTGTAGAGCAGCTGTGCTGTGCTGGGGTGCCACTTCCACCTCCAGTCAGCTTGGGCTTTCCAAAGCCTGGAGGCTAGAATGGCTAAGTTGCCAAAACAGCAAAGATGGCCTGCCCCTCCCTCTAGAAGCTCTGTCCCAGGAAGTTTTCAGACCTCTGTTGGCCAGAGAACATTGGCAGGAGTGGCTGGAAGCCCTGGTTCAAAGTCCTGCCTAGCGAGGAGAAAGAGAGTGGGGACCCACTTAAGGAAGCAGCTTGGCCACACTTTCATAGAGCAGCTGTGCCATGCTAGGGTACCACTTCTGTCCCAGTTGACTTGGGCTCTCCAAAGCCCACAGGCTGGATCAACTGAGTCACCCAAACAGCAAAGATGGTGGCCCACCCTTCCTCTGAGAACTCTGTCCCAGGAAGAAATAAAAACTCTGTCAGCTAGAAAATACAGGCAGGGATGGCTAGAGGCTCTGGTTGGGAAGTCCCACCCAGAAATGAGGAACTGATCAGGGTCTCAATTAAAGAGGCAGTCTGGCAATGTTTTGGTAGAGCAGCTGTGCCATGCTGGGGGATCCCTTCTGTCCTCTGTTGGTTTGGGCTCTCCTAAACCCCTGGGCTGGAATGGCTGAGTCATCTAAACAGCAAAGACGGTGGCCTTCCTCTCTCCCCGAGAACTCCATCCTGGCCCAGGAAAGTGCAACAGTGTTGCTAGGGGCTGGCTGAAATTCCAAGCCAGTGGGTCTTATTCCATGAGGCCCCATGGCAGTGGGGCCCACAGACTGACACTGCTCAGCCCCCTGGATCCAGCCCTCTTCCTAGGGGTATATATGGACTTCCTGCCTTGCCTGAGTTGCAGTCACCTTTGGCAGGGATCCCAGAGCCAGAGAATATAAAACTCCTGGGTGTCTCTGCATGACTGAGCAGCTGCTCTGCCAAGACTTCATGCAGCTATGTGTGTCAGACCAAAGGCCCTGGTGGAATGGGTTCATGAGGGGATCTCCTGACCTGAGGGCTGCAAAGATCCATGGGAGAAGTGTGGTTTCTGGAGGTCACACAATCAGTCACCATATCCTTGGGCTGGGGGACTTACCAATTTTAAAAATGGAGAAATTGATACTTGAGGAAGCTAAGTGACTTGTTGAAGATAATATTGAGAATAGAATGGTCTAAATTTCTACTTTTCTTTAAGATGAGCATCCCTCATCTATAAAAAACCCAATGCTAATTAGAGGTTTTCAACAATATATGTAAAATTATGTATCAACACATACCATGTAATAAATATAAATTATTTGTATTGTCAAGCTATATCTTATCTATACTAATGAAAGCTTGTATTTCATTTGTGCAGTAAATTACAGTTTCCGATGAGCTTTCATATTTATCATCTTATTTAATTCCTATAAAAACTATAAGGGAGGCAGCAAAGCCATCATACCCAATTTATATAGCTGAGGAAACAGGCCAGAAAAAATAAGAAAATGTCCAAGATGGGCATATACAAGATTGAAATCTATGTCTTTTAATTCCAAACCACTGCTTTAAGAAATAATATGAAGACATTTGTTTTACAATGTCTTATGAATATGAAGACATTTGTTTTACAAATGTCTTAGGTCATTTGTCCTGTTAAAACAAAATACCATAAACTGGGTGGCTTATAAACAACATAAATTTATTTTTCACATTTCTGGAGGCTGAAATGTGCAAAGTTAAGGCATCAGCAGCTTCAGTGTGTGGTGAGGGACCCTTTACAGGTTCATAAACAGCAGTCTCCTTGCTGTAACCTCACATGGTGTAAGAAATGGGAGTCTACCTCAGATCTCTTTTGTAGGGGCATTGATCCCATTCATGAGGGCTCCACCTTCATGACCTAATCACTTCCCAGAGCCCTCACCTCCTAATGCTATCACCATGGGTGCCATTGCCCCACCTCCTAATGCTGTGCTTTCTAAGTTTATCACTTTGGGGATAAGGATTTCAACGTACGAATTTAGGGGTGGGGACATGTTCTGACCACATGAAAAAATACAATTTATTTAAAAAATCTAATAAAATAAAATTTAATTTGTACTAGATGCTCTTGAGTCTCAAGTGTGATAGAACTGAGATTGGCCTATCTTGCACAATCTGCCAGTTTCTGGTAAATTGATTCTGTCTCAGGAAGGTCCTAGCTTTTCTTGAGGAGTTAATTCAAAGCCCATTTAGTTCAGGCCCCACAGATCTTCTCCCTCTTAAGAATTGAAAGGTGTATCTCCTCATGAAGATGCAGAATGACCAGGGCATTTAGGCAGGGAGAAAAAGGAGACGTGCTTAAGGGACACTCTTATTAACAATCTTTCAAGTCATAGTGATATGGTTTGGTTCTGTGACCCCACCCAAATCTTATGTCGAATTGTAATCTCCCCATGTTCAAGGAGGGGCCTGGTTGGGAGGTGATTGATTTATGGGAGTGGATCAGCCCCATGCTGTTCTTTTAATAGAGTTATCATGAGATCTGGTTGGTTGAATGTGTGTAGCACCTCTCCCCCTTCACTCTCTCTCTCCTACTTTGCATGATTGTAAGTTTCCTGAGACCTTCTATCCATGCTTCCAGTACAGTCTGCAGAACTGTGAATCAATTAAGCCACTTTTCTTCATAAATTACCCAGTCTCAGGTAGTACTTTATAGCAGTGTGAAAATGAAATAATACACATGAGTAATAGGTAGGGGTTACTTGTGTGATTATTAGACTCTCAGTTGCTCTGGTAGCAGGGATAGCACAATACTCCCTGGGGAATGCTGCAGTCGGGTGTCTCTATGCTTCTTGCTGATCACGAATGTGTCTCTAGGAATGCACATTCAGCAGTGCTTTAAGACTGCTCTCTCACCTGAAAATGTACCTGTCACTTCACATTCCAAATTGACTGAATAAGCAAAGTTCAGTCATTCGGAAATACTGAATATATGCTATGCCATGCTGACATATACAGGTGTGCCAATAAGTCAGTATTTATGTTTTTTAATGGGAGCTTTCTAGAACCACTTCTAGTAACACTCACTACCAAAAGTACTCCAATATTAGGAATATGACAGCTGAATTATTCATTCGTGCATTCAACATTTTTTAAATGAATGCTAACCATGTAGCAGACATTGAACTGACCACTGGGCATAGAGTTGGGAACAAATGTAGACATTGTTTCTGATGGTGTAGTTCATGTTTTTGGAGAAGTAAGCCTTTTTGTTTCTTGTGAATCATATAAATTCAAAAAGTTATTCAAACGGGCTCATTGCAGGACAGTTTTGCAATGTAAGAGTGGGGTTTAGTGTTTTAAAATCTTGTTTTGCCTGCAGAGTGCTTCTAAGAACCCAATAGTGCCTGTTGGTTCACGGACCAAAGTCTCACAATAAACTATACTGATCCACACTTATAAAGTGCTTTATTTTTCTTTCCATCTCTAGCCAGTTTTAGGTAAATAAAGATGAAGCTAGTAAGTTAAGGAAATTTGAGACAACAAGGTATGTTTATGAAGGACACCTTGAGTGAGCAGTCTCATCCAACTTTGTTCCCTTTTCCTAAATCAACTAGATTTCCTTAACTCTCTCAAAAACCCAGATTCTGAGCTGATGAGATTAAAGGCAGGCCTGCTCTTCATAGACTCTTATTGGTTATGTTCTCTGTAGGGACAGGGGTGATCCCTTGCCAGCAGCAATTTCTCGTAATTTCTTCCTTGCATGCAGGTTTGAGGCCCACGGAAAGCTGTGTGTGACCCAGGCCTTTCTGTAAGTCAGCTAACGATCACCCAAACCACTGGAGAAAATTGATTGTGTCAAAACTCATGAAGAGATTCGTGTTGATCAATGTCTCACTGAAGTCAAGTTTCACACAAAACTGCCCCAAGCTGGAATTAAATGTCAAGTACAATTTAGCACTGATGCTCTAGCAGTGCCTTTGGAAAGGGAGGCTCGTTCCTGATTCTACATGTCAGACTCCCTCCCCCATGGCAGGCTCTCCTGGCTAAGTGATCAGGGCCTGGCAAGCTGCCACACCACAAATCTCTTGGTAAGATCTGCAAAAGTGAGAACTTGGTGCTCAGGGCTGCTCTAAGGCTGTGGATCCTGTCAAGGCTAGAAGGGAAATGTCCTGGGGAAGAAAATAGAGAGGTGTAGGGTGTCAGGTCTGATTTACATAAGCCTGTGGCATTGATTGGGGAGCCTAAAATGGTAACTTTCTGGAATGTATCCTATTAGGAACAGAGGACGACTCACAGGGAGTTGGAGAGGTAGGCTGCTGTGTGCCATACATGACCAGGTTTCAAAGCCTCCATGACTAAGTTCTGCCTAACTTCTTGCACTAGGCCCAGTAATAGTTTTCACATGCCTTCTAACCTAGTCAAAGGGCTAGTTTGCTCTGTAAAGCCATGTCTTCCTTGTGCCTGTTCTTCCTTTTTCTGTATCTTCCCTTCTGCCTATATTAAGTTCTATCATTCTTCAATGCCAAGATCAAATGTCATCTCCTTCATAAATCTTCCATTGATTCCTGCAGCTTTAAGGAATTTCTCATCGCCTGAACTGCTGTATAACCTAACCATATCATTTTTATGTCATTTTTACTTCCATTTTGCACTATAGTCATTTATTTTTATGTTTTGTCTTCCCCATTGTAAAGATACTTTCAGAATCTGTTTTTTTCTAACCTCTTAGAAGAGGTTAGAAAACCGCTTAGATCTGCTTTTTCAAACCTCAAAGCCTGATCTCTAATAAAAGAAACTCAATTTTTGCTTTGTAAGTTTGTAATTAAGACTTCTTACATTTGTACAGTGCTTAAAAGTTTAAAAAGTAATTTCATATAACTCTTATTTGATTCTTCCAGCAATCAAAGAGAGTTCATCAACTCTTAAAGATCAATAATCTTAAGAACTAAAAAAACTAAGACCGCTGTTAGGATAACACAGCTGGAGAGTGGCAGACCTGAACTCAGAACCTCTTCTGTTCCTTACTTTTAGTTTTTCCTTATTTTTTTCTCTCTATATATGTATTTCTTTATATTTTTATGTTTATTTCTTCATATTCTTTCTTTCTCTCTCTCTCTCTCTCTGTCTCTCTCTCTCTCTCTGTATTTCTCTCTCTCTCTCTCTCTATGTGTGTACATATATAAATTATCTAGGAAGAACTTGTAACTCCAACTCTGGGGCTCTTTTTATTACCCACAGCTGTTCATGAGCTTTAGTAAATGCACCTAAATTGGAATTGCTTTTGATGCCTGAGGCACCATCTTGAAATATCCTTAAACGAACAACATATTCTCCTCTGGGAAGCACTGCTGTTCTAAGCAAGCACCTGAGAACCTAGTGCTGATCCAAATGAGCAAATCTATTTAGTAAAATTGAAGATGTGCCTCTAAAGTCAAGAGGCTGGTTGTGTACATTTGTTTGTGTGTGTCGTGAGTGTGACTTACAAAAAGAGGTTTCCAAAGTGCCTTGAACCACAGCAGCATTTTGGGGTTGACCAAGGCAGCTGACAGGGAAATAAACATGTCACAAGCTAGTTATTTAGAGTGGACTATATATCTATCAAGAAATCTATCCCATTGCTAGACAGACATTGAATATCTTTACTCAAAAGCTCACTGGGTAGGAAAGAGAAGTTACAAAGAGAAGAAAGTAGAAGACAGACTTTGCCCTTGAGTGGTTTATGAGCAAGGTGGAAAGACATGACTGGCAAGAAGCAAGTATAACTCTTGAGTTCTCTAGGATAGTCCTTTTGCTCATTTTCTCCATGATCACATCATAGGTTCAGACTGTTGGTCATCAAAGTATTAAACTTTGGTTCCTTGCTTGCTGTCTTAGGTTTGGGATTGCAGTAGATAGGTGTGGAGAGATTTTCAGTGCTGGGAGCAGCCCTTTTCAACGGCATCCTAATCACCATGGACAATTGCCATGAATGCTCTCTGCTTTTCCCGCTAGCACCTGCAGGAAAGCCTGTTTCCTGATACTCAGTTATGCCAGACCACATGCTGGCAAAGAGTCTGTCTGCAGGAATTCTTTGTGAAAATATGTAGTTTTTACATTTTAAGTTTAAGCTTATTGTTGTTTAACAGTTTTTATTGTGTTATAATATGTATCGTGTTATAATAACAGTTTTAATGTTATAATATGAAAATTTATAAAATACATACACCTTTTAGAAAATGATGACAAAGCAAACATTTTGCATTCACCACTCAATTTAAAAACTAGAACAGTATTAGTAACTGAAAAGCCCTCTTTGTGCCCTGCCAGATCACATCCCAGAAATAGTTACTATTCTGAATTTTGTTTTACTATTTTCTTGCTTTTTAAACAATTTCTCACTGATACATAAATTCATAAGAAACAGGCTTTTGGTTTTACTGGTCTTCAAATTTCATATAAACTTTATCACAGCGTGTGTATCAGTCTGTGACTTGCTTCTCCTGCTCTAAAATTTTGCTTTTGAAATTTATCCATGTTAATGTTATAGGTAATTTATTAACATTATTTCTCTTTTAGAAATGTGCCATAGTTTATTTTTCCATGTTATTGTCTATAGATTTTTTTTCCCTTTACTATCATGGACAGTTTTGCTTTGGACATTTGCAAGTGTATCGTGTTGCATGCACATCTAAAAATTTATCTCGAGTGTGTAAACATGTAGGAGTAAAATTTCTAGTCATAAAGCATAAACATGTTTAGATTCACTAGGTAATGTTGAACTTACTCAGTGCGGTTGCACCAACTATACTCCTATTATTAATGAATGAAATTTCTTTCTGCTTTATATTCTTGCCACCTCTTGGTATTTTCAACTTTTCAAATTTTTGCCAATCTAGTGGATATAAAATTACATACCACTGTGGTGTTTTAATTTTTATTTTTTCTATCTGAATTAGAAAGGAAGAAGAAAAAGTTGCCTCAGTTTGCAGATGATATAATTTTATGTATAGTGTTCTATACTTTCTATTGAAAGCTCTAAAGAACACTCACACACACACAGATACACACATACACACACAGGTAGATCTTGTAAATGAATTTAGCAAAGCTGCTGGATACAAAATCAACATAAAAAAATTAGTTGCATTTCCATACTAATAATGAATAATCAAAATGAAAATTAAGAAAACAATTATATTGACAATAGCATCAAAAAGAGTGAATTATTCAGAAATAAATGTAACCAAGGAGGTGAAAGACTTGTACACTGAAAACTATAAAACATTGCTAGAAAAAATTAAAGAAGACATAAATAAAAGAAAACATATCCTGTGTTCATGGATTTGAAGGCATAACACTGTTGAAATGTAGATACTACCCAAGGCCGTCCCCAGATTTGATGCACTCTCTATCAAAACCCAATGGAGTTTCTTGCAGCAGTAGAAAAATCCATTCTAAACTTCATATGGAATGCAAGGCACCCTTAGTAGTCAAAATAATCTTTAAAAACAAGAATAAAATTGTACATCTCATATTTGCTACAAAGCTATAATAATCAAAACAAGTGTGGTACTGGCATAAAGGTGGACATGTATACCAATGGTATAGAATAGAGAACCCAGAAACACACATTCTTTTGTATGTAGTCAAATGATTTTTAACAAGGTTGCCAAGACCATGCAATGGGAAAAGATAGATTTTCAACAAATAGTTTTGGGAAAATTTGATATCCACATGCAAAAAAATGGAGTTGGACATTTAGCTTATACAGTACTCAAAAATTGAGTCTAGAAAAAAGATTCCTGGGCAAGATGGTTGAATAGGAACAGCTATGGTCTGCAGCTGCCAGTGAGACCAATGCAGAAGGCAGGTTATTTCTGCATTTCCAACTGAGGTACCCGGTTCATCTCATTGGGACTGGTTAGATAGTGAGTAAAGCCCACAGAGAGCAAGCAGAAGCAGGGTGGGGCATCACCTCACCTGGGAAGGGCAAGGGGTAAGGGAACTCCCTCTCCTAGCCAAGGGAAGGCATGAGGGACTCTGCTGTGAAGGATGGTGCTATCTGGCCAAGATACTATGCTTTCCCCACAGTCTTTGCAACCCACAGACCAGGAGAGTCCCTCGGGTGCCTACACCACAAGGGCCCTGGGTTTCAAGCACAAAACTGGGTGGCCTTTTGGGCGGACACCAAGCTAACTGCAGGAATTTTATATTTTGTACCCCAGTGACATCTGGAATGCCAGTGAGACCGAACTGTTCACTTACCTGGAAAAAGGGCTGAAGCCAGGGAGCAAAGTGGTCTTGCTTAGGGGATCCCACCCCCATGAAGCCCAGCAAGCTAAGATTCACTGGCTTGAAATTCTGGCTGCCAGCACAGCAGTGTGAAGTCGACCTGGGATGCTCCAGGTTAGTGGGGCAAGGGGCTCCTGCCATTACTGAGGTTTGACCAGGCAATTTTCCCCTCACACTGTAAACAAAGCCACCAGGAAGTTTAGACTGGACGGAGTCCAGCACAGCTTGGACTCTAGATTCCTCCTCTCTGGGCAGATTATCTCTGAAAGAAAGGCAGCAGCCCCAGTCAGGGTCTTATAGATAAAACTCCCATCTCCCTGAGACAGAGCACCTGAGGGAAGGGGTGGCTGTGGATGCAGCTTCAGCAGACTTATACATTCCTGCCTGCCAGCTCTGAAGAGAGCAACAGATCTCCCAGCACTGAGCTTGAGCTCTGCTAAGGAACAGACTCCCTCCTCCCGTGCCTTCTGACTGGCAGACACATCTCAACAGGGGTTGATAGACCCCTCATACAGGAAAGCTCCAGCTGGCATCTGACGGGTGCCCGTCTGGGGAAATTAAGGCAGAAATAAATAAGTTCTTTGAAACCAATGAGAACAAAGACACAATGTACCAGAATCTCTGGGACACAGCTAAAGCAGTGTTTAGAGGGAAATTTATAGCACTAAATGCCCACATGATAAAGCAGGAAAAGATCTAAAATCGACACCTTAACATCATAATAAAAAGAACTAGAGAAGCAAGAGCAAACAAATTTAAAAGCTATCAGAAGATAAGAAATCACTAAGATCAGAGCAAAACTGGAGGAGATAGACACACAGAAAACCCTTCAAAAAATCAATGAACCTAGGAGGTGTTTTTTTTTTGAAAAGATTAACAAAATAGATAGCCCAGACTAACAAAGAAAAAGAAGGAAGAATCAAATAGACACAATAAAAAATGATAAAGGGGATATTACCACTGATTCCACAGAAATACAAACTACCATCAGAGAATACTATAAACACTTCTATGCAAATAAACTAGAAAACATAGAAAAAATGGATAAATTCCTGGACATAGACACCATCCCAACACTAAACCAGGGAGAAGTCGAATCCCTGAATAGACCAATAACAAGTTCTGAAATTGAGGCAGTAATTAAAAGTCTACCAACCAAAAAACAGCCCAGGACCAGAAAGATTCACAGCTGAATTCTACCAGAGGTACAAAGAGCAGCTGGTACCATTGCTTCTGAAACTATTCCAAGCAATAGCAAAAGGACTCTTCCCTAACTCATTTTATGAGGCCAGCATCATCCTGATACCAAAACCTGGCAGAGACACAACAAAAAAAG